>NC_139604.1:19893022-20425979 GCF_964270895.1 Podarcis filfolensis | reverse complement strand
CCTTTCTTCTCCCCTTTGTTGTTGTAGGGGGTTGAGCGCGCGCCCGCCCGCGCGGCCTGGAGAGGAGGGGAGGGGGCTGTGGAACGAGAGAGAGAGAGAGAGCGAGGAGAAGAAGGGGGGAAAGAGCGAGAAAGAAAACCGTAGAAGAACTATAAACTGGCCGTGCGGGCGGGCGCGCGAGACGGAGAGTAGTTGATAGTGGAAAGGCGGGCGGGGCGAATAGTTTGGGTTTTTTTGTTTTGGGGGTGAGGAGGGTGGAGTTGTAAAAAAAAAAAAGAAGAAGAAAAGAAAGGAGCGAGTAAGAAGAAGAAGTTAACCGGAGCCGGAGCCTCGGGGGCCGCTGTTCGGAGGGGCGGATACGGGCGGAGGGGAAAGAGCCGCCGCCGCTGCCGCGCGGGATATGAGCTTTTTACCTCAGGTAATAAGTTCGGAGGTGCTTTTTGTGGGGGGTGGGGGGGTGGGCCGTTGTTGTTGTTTGAGTTCCCGCGAGGAGGGAAAGGAAAGCGGGCAAACTCTCCGCGGGGACGGGGGGGGGGAGAGGGAGCCGGCGAGTTTCGTGGCAGCGGCTTTCCATTGTGAGCCTCCGGAGTTGGCTCTCTTTCCCTTCCCGCGGGGGGGACGGACGGCGGCAACGACGACGTCTCTCTATCTCCGCTTCTCTCCTAAGGAAGCCTCAAAGTTCGGGCCGGAATTGTTCGCATTCCTGCCTGGCCCGAGGCAAGAAAGGGAGAGACACCGAGTGAGGGAAGAAGGACGTAGGCGGGGGCTGGCTGGCTGGCTGGCGGGGATTGTGCGGGGGGGGGGGTGAAGTTGTGGCGTCCACGTATTCCCCCCCACTGTATTCCGCGCCCCCCTCGCCGCCTCAGGAATTAGGAACAGCCAGAGATGGGCCTCCAAGGAACTTGGAACGACCCACCTCTGGAGGCAGAGAGGGAAAAGAGTATTTTCATGGGGGGGGGAGAGAAATCGGCCTCCTTTGGGCCGGCAGGTCTGTCCAGAAAGAAAAGTTTGCAGCGCGGGAGCAAATGTTGTTCCCCTTTTGGAAAGGGCTCCCCAGCCTTGCCTGGAAGCCGCATCCTCTTGCCCTGGAAGCCTTTCCTCTTAATCCCCGATGAGGAAGAGCTGCCTACGGTTTATTCAATGGCCAGTGAGAAAGAGGCAACTGCTTTCCACATGCTTAAAGCAGTTTTTCTCCTCCTCACTATTTTCAACACTGTTGCAGGGTAAAGCCCCAGTGAGCTTCGGTCTGCGTTAATTCCAGAAATTCAGAGTTTGTATTTATTTCATCTGCGACTTAATCGTTTTTTAATTTTGATTTTGCTTCCCCTTTGATTGGCAGAGGACAATAGAGATAAGTTTCCCACTCCTCCTCAGGGTATGGAATTCTGTTTGAGAGAAGTTGAGATACGTAGAAGGGTGAGGTCTCCTCCTTCGGCTCATTAACTTTTCTTTTTTTGCAGATGGCTTTCAGGATAGTAGATCAGCCGTGGCGCTAGGATCCCGTTTTTCCAGATACATTCCTCGAGTGCTTGTTCTCTCTGTGTGTGTTCTTCTCTGGCTCTTCCCACAACTCACTTCAGTGCCTGCTTGGAATAAGCCAGTCAGAGGCGTCTTCCAGTCTCATTCTGTCTCCAGTTTGTAAGAGGCTTGTATCCTGGCATTGTGAAGAACAGCAAGGGCAACTGCTGTTGGTTTTCATACCTCTCCCCACTGTAAATGAGTGAAGGGTCTCTCCTTTTGACAATGATGAAGACTGAAGGAAAAGGAGACAGGACTTTAAGAAGTGCTTCTCCACACAGAAATGCCTATAAAGCTGATTTTCATGCTATTAAGTGCAGTTTTGATTCTGTGAACTCGGATAATGCTTCAAATAGATCTGGCTCCCAGCAAAAGCTGACTAGCTCATCCAATGGTGGAGGTAATGACCCACATGTTCGGGGCAGAGCTGTCACCTATGGCAACAGGGTACACAAGATCAAAAATATGTTCATGCAGATGGGTGGCTCTTCCCACTCCACTTTGTTCTGAGAACAGCCCACCCTCTGAGCCCAAGATCATCACCAAAACAGCTGCAAGTGACCCTGCTCCTCCTTCTCCCAGTAGCCCATCTTTCTTTTGTGTTCAAAAAAAACAACCTCCTAAATATTGACTCCGTCCCTTGCAGTGGTCTCCAGGATTCTTTACCTGCTTCTTCGATTACTGACAAAATTATCTGTAGCAGTGATGAAGGACATCTAGACAAAGCTGCCCTAGCGGAGAAGTTTTTCTGAGACTAGGAAACTTTTTGAAAGGAACACAAAAAAACCAAGCTCATTGGACAGATGTACTCCTAGCAAAAATGAAAGGATTGAAGATAGGAGGAGGCATGGCTCTGCCTCCTCTGACGGTAGTAGTGTGGTTGATCACTTTAATTTCAATACCGATGTTGGCTCTCAAGTCACCATAGACAAGGCAGAGGGTCAAGGGAACAGTGAACACAAGGTGCAGCACTCCAGCTCTAGATTGTCCTCACTGAATGCTGGACCTATTTCTAGAAGACTGGAGAGTTTCCTGGGAGACAGTGACAGTGAAGAGTGTAAAGACACTTCAAAAAATGAGGGTACTCAAAGTCCAGTCGAGTCTGTGTTCTGCAGTTGGGAATCACCAGTGGTTAAGGAAGAGCTGTACTTGAAGCAAAATCAACCTGAACAGAGTAGGGTCACTGAAGAAGCGTCTGGAAGAGAGCAACAAACCTCTGAGAGGAATCTGCTGTATACAAACAATGTGTCCACTAAAGTAGATAGAGCCCCAATAAAAATCTCTCAGGTAGAAGTAGTTAGAGCTGAATTGATAATGGTGCAGAATAAAACTTCAGAGAATGATGGTGAAATTGTGGGGGAAGTTAATGTCTTCCAGAAGGAGAAACCACTCCGATTTCCAAGCTGGGAAGGTGAAGGAAATGGCCTCACTTTTGAAGAAATGGAGAAACTTAGTGGGTGCAGTGAGCCCCATCAAAAAGGAGTAAAAGATGTGGCATCTCCGGAGGAAGTTCAGACAAGAGAGCATGATCATGTAGAACAAGTAGGAGATAGTGAAGAAGAGGATGAAGAACAAGAAAGGCCAGAAAATTGTAGTGGATTTTCTTCCAGTGCTTTTGGGATAGAGAATGCAGCTTTTGATGATGACAGAGAAACAGAGACTTATAGTCAGGGCCCTGAAGGAGATGAAACCTTGCCAGAGGAGGAATACAACTATGATAGTAATTATGAGGAATTTCCTGGACTTTCTGAAGAAGAAGATCCCGATCCAGATAGGAAAGTAAAGTTTTCCACAGCCCCAATCAAGGTAAAGTGTCATGGATAATTGTATTTTCCTTCCTTTTTCCTAATGCCTAATGTGATGATGCCATTTCCAGAAGATTACATGTTGTATGGTATAATCATTGTTGCTTTTGATTTAATTATGGTGACAAATAATACTGAATGTAATTGTAGAACCCCTTGGCTTCATCCACCTGGTTTGTTTAGCAGCCAGTCCCTTTTGATATTAATAGGACTTCCAAATAAGTATGCCTATAATTGGGTTGAATGAGTGATATCCACTGCTTCCTCTTCACTGGTGGAAAGCTTCTGTCAGCAGAACAGTGGCAGGAGGCAGTTTTTGGTGACTCCTCCTCTCTACACCCTCTGCTGTCACTCAAAAACTGCTTCGCAGGGTTTCTCAGCCCTCCAGATTTTGAGGAGCCACAGGAGACTGAAGGGAAGAGGGGGAATTACTGAGAAATGCATTTCTCTCCCATTCTCCTGATGGATGCCTTTCGTCAGCAGGGGGGAGAAGTGTTGGATATCACCCAAAGTATCTAAGGAAATATTTCTCAATAGTGGTTAATGTTTGAAGATGATCATTTATCTGGAACTTTCAAATTGCTAGGCTTGTACATGGATTACCATTTTAGGGTAGAACGGATTGGGAATATTGTAGAGCTTTGGGGGAGGTTAGGGAGTTGTGTGTTTTCAAAAGCGTAGCAACATAAAGGTTTGCAAAAGATGGCACTGCTAACCAAGATTGTTCCCAGTTACTTTTGCAAGTGTGATGTGAACCTTGTGTCTTCCTAAAAGAAGTTTGAGATCGTCTTTGACTTCAGTACTGAATTAGATTCACTTTTGCAACAAGTGTTTTTTTAAAGCTTGAAAGTTAACATTTAAACAGTATTAGTTGGATGGTTACATGATACCCAAATTAGTTTTATTAATTTGCATACATCAGTTTACCCGGAGCCCTTAATACTGGAAGAAACAGACAAAAGTGGGTAGAATTATTTATGCTTTGGAACAGGGGTAGGCAACCTAAGGCCTGGGGGCCGGATGCGCCCCAATCGCCTTCTCAATCCGGCCTGTGGACGGTCCGGGAATCAGCGTGTTTTTACATGAGTAGAATGTGTCCTTTTATTAAAAATGCATCTCTGGGTTATTTGGGGGGCATAGGAATTTGTTCATTCCTCCCCCCCCCCAAAAAATATATAGTCCGGCCCACCACATTTTCTGAGGGATGGTGGACCGGCCCATGGCTGAAAAAGGTTGCTGACCCCTACTTTGGAATTAAGAAACAAATTTATAAAGCCTTCTGGTAAAGGTAAAGGTACCCCTGCCTGTACGGGCCAGTCGTGTCCGACTCTAGGGTTGTGCGCCCATCTCACTTAAGAGGCCGGGGCCCAGCGCTGTCCGGAGACACTTCCGGGTCACGTGGCCAGCGTGACGAAGCTGCTCTGGCGAGCCGGCACCAGCACAGCACATGGAAACGCCGTTTACCTTCCCGCTATAAAGCGGTACCTATTTATCTGCTTGCACTTACGAGTGCTTTCGAACTGCTAGGTGGGCAGGAGCTGGGACCGAAAGACGGGAGCTCACCCCACCGCGGGGATTTGAACCGCCGACCATGCGATCGGCAAGCTCTAGGCGCTGAGGTTTTACCCACAGCGCCACCCGCGTCCCTCACCCTTCTGGTAGTGTGCTGCTAATACATGGCAAATTTTGAACTTTAGTTAAATGTCTGAGGCTGCTGTCCTAAGCATGCTGATTGGGCAGTAAGTCCCATTGAAACTGGTGGGACTTAGTTTTGTATGTATAAGCATGTTTAGAACCTTGAAGTAGGAGTAAAATTTCACAACTCCAAATCAATTCTGTTCCAAAGCTGTTTTATATACAGTGGTACCTCGGGCTACAGACACTTCAGGTTATAGACTCCGCTAGCGTACCTTGGGTCAATAACTTTACCTCAGGATGAGAACAGAAATTATGCGGCGGCAGCGGGAGGCCCCATTAGCTAAAGTGGTACCTCAGGTTAAGAACAGTTTCAGATTAAGAACAGACCTACGGAATGAATTAAGTTCTTAACCAGAGGTACCACTGTAACCAGAAATTATAAGGCTCATACACAATGTGCCTAATGCAGTGTGGTGACCTCCACATTTTGTGGACTATAAGTCCCATCAACACTGACAGTTGGTTATGCTGGCTGGGCAGATGGGTGTTTAGTCAAAGCAGCTGGAGGGCAATACCTTTGCTAGCCATGCCCTAATTTATGTGAATTATATGTGTTTTTTACCCTGTTATTACCTCAGTAAAAAAGAACAATGACGGGCCAGGTTACTTCCTATTTGCATCCCTCAATCAGTGTATCCAGCTCTGACTGTACCACTCACCTGAAATGAGTAGATAAAAGAAGAAGAAGAAGAATTCAAAAGCCCCTTCTCATCTCCAAACAGGTACAGTAGTACCTCGGGTTAAGAACTTAATTCATTCTAGAGGTCGGTTCTTAACCTGAAACTGTTCTTAACCTGAGGTACCACTTTAGCTATTGGGGGCCTCCTACTGCTCCCGCGCCGCCGGAGCACAATTTTTGTTCTCATCCTGAAGCAAAGTTCTTAACCCGAGGTACTACTTCCGGGTTAGCGGAGTCTGTAACCTGAAGCGTCTGTAACCTGAGGTACCACTGTAGTTGATATTAAAATTGTGGGCCGACCTGATTATGAGGTTCAAGTGTCTTTGCAATTAACATGTGTTTGTTTTAATGTAAATGGCAGCAACATTGAAGGGGAACTGATAATTATTGTTATTTGGATTTCAGAAGGCATGAGAAAGAATTTAACCTTTTTCTCACCTGCTGTGATCTTGAGAATGAGCTGTTTGAATTGGGAGAAATTTCCCTATTGGTGTGAATGGGGATTTCCAAGAGAAAATGGCACCTTCAAAGGAGGGGTTTTCTTCAGTATCATAGCAGAGAAGGAAAAGGGTTAATTTGTCCTCCACAGCTGCTTATCAGTCTATATACAAGACCTGCATGTTAAATGGGAGACATAAACATATTTACGGTCACATCTGCTTTGACCCCATACTGATAATTCAGTTGCTCTGTGCCTGAAGATACTTCCGCTGCAGCTGAGTACTGTGCACAGGGAACCTTTAGATTGATGCTTTTATTCTTATCCTAATAAGCTCCTAAGTAGCCTATTAATTTTATGATTATTCAGTAAAGGCCCTACACTCTGGTTTCATGTTCAAGCAGTAAAGTTTCAAAAAGGCATTCTGAAGATCATATGACAAAAATAAAATGCAGTTTAGTTTAAAATGCTAGCATTTAATATCTCAGCCTCAGTTAACTTTTGGAAACTAATGAAGAGTATGTTGAAAAGGAACTGCTCTGGATTGCAGCCAGTTGTTTGTCGTTACGAATCCAAAACCTCATTCATAGCCTATGGGCAAACTTGAGGTAAACTAATGTTGACAACTGATGATCATATGATATCTTCATTTGACTGACTATTAAAGAATCAGCTGATACCTTTCCCACCATTTCTCTAACACAGGCTTCCTCAACCTTGGCCCTCCAGATGCTTTTTGCCTACAACTCCCACGATCCCTAGTTAGCAGGACCAGTGGTCAGGGATGATGGGTATTGTAGTCTCAAAACATCTGGAGGGCCGAGGTTGAGGAAGCCTGCTCTAACATGTGTTACCTTGGGCCAACATGTTTTTATTTTGCTGTAGTAAGCATCAGTTTTGCTTTTGTACAGTGCATTTTTGATTCCCAGAGCATCTGACATTGTGGTTCAGAGATTGGGAGTACAGTGTTAACTTGGTTCTTGAATTTAATCCATTCCAGGAGTCCATTCAACTCCTGAAATGGTTCAAGAACCAAGGCACAGCTTCCGATTGGCTGCAGGAGCTTCCCGCGCTCAATCAGAAGCCGTGTCAGATGTTCAGCTTCCGAAAAAGATTCGCACACTGGAACACCCACTTCCGGGTTTGCAGTGTTTGGGAGCCGATTCGGGAGCCTCATTGTTCGACTACCAAGGTACCGCTGTAGATGGAAAGCTCACATACTCCTTTTGCCTATCTCCTCCCCTTTATGGCATGATTCTCCCTTCTGTTGTCAATGTTTACCTCTGTACCAGTGTTAACCATGGTTAATTGAAAAAGGTTCCGTCTTAGCTAATGGTTTAGTGGTTAGAGTGTCAGACTAGGACCTGGGAAAAATGGGGTTGGAATCCCTACTGAGGCATGAGACTCACTGGGTGAACTTGGTCCAGTCACTGTATCTCAGCCTGACCTACCTCACAATGGAGGTGGGAGAAGTTCTCTGCTGTTCTTATTTCTCTTTTTGGCTACTTTCAGAAAGAGTAGCAGTATTCTTCAACTAACATGGTTCTCTGTAATTGACCCAGGTGTGCAGAATAGTGCATGCTAATGTTCCTCTCTTGCATTTGCACTTAGATGGTTAGAATTGTGCTAAGCTACATTTCTTTCTTAAGATTTTGCATGCAGGGGGTCCTATATAGAACCATTCAAAATCTATACAATTGTAGGCAATTACTATGATGGCCATAAATAAGCTATTCTTGGTGAAAGGTTGTGTACTTGATATACTGTACCTTATTTTAAACGTTTGACATTATCTTCCATAAGCTACTTCCTATCATATCAACACTTTACAATGGGGTGGGGTTTCCCACCCAAACTAGTCTTTGGGACATTCTCGCTTCTTACTTAAATTGGGCCCGAGAGGTCCCTGTCTTGTACTACCTTGTACAGCTTAGTGACACATACTTTTTTCTTCCTTGCACCAATAGCTCTAGTAGCTTATACAGGATTCATAATTTAAGAATTTGAAATTTAAAAATCAGCAATAAGAAGTTTTATGGTATGGCTGGCAAAAGTTTAATGTTAGGACATGGCTTTGGTGAGTAGTCATTTACAGTGCAATCCTGCTTACGTCTATTCTGAAGTGAGTCCTGCTGAATTCATTGGGACTTACTACCGAGTTTGTGCACAGGATTGCAGCCTAAGTCATCAATGCTGAAGGATAAAATAAAGTAAAGGGGAATAAATAATAGCAATGTTCTCATTCACTGTGACCAATTTGATGGAACAAGACTGAAAGATCCTCTTTTCAGCTTGGGGTGGGGATTGTGATTGGTTGTTATGAGAACTGGTTTTTCCTTTTCTTTGTATGTCATGCCATTTAGATCTTTGTAAGCTACTCATTGGAGGAGCAGAGTAAATTCATTCAAACCTTCTCATTGTCAGTGGTACAGTAATAAGACAAATTTTTGTTTCTGTCTGGGCAGTAAAAAAAGGAACAGCTGTGGCAATAAAAATGGGATGTAAGGAATACCTTAATTTGATGCTTTGGTTTTGGTTTATGAACCTGCTAACCATAACAGTAATGAGAATCAAGTTCTAGAATGGTTCTTTGAAAATATGAGGTTGACAAAATGATTTTTTCTGTATCATGGAGAACACTTCTGAGTGCAAGTATATACCTAGCAGAAAGTTTATTGATTATATTTCCTGTGGATTATGAAAATAAAGGGAAGAATATGGTCACCTCAGAATATTTGTGCCCTTCTGGCTTTTTGAACTATACTTGGTTATAATACTAAAAACTGCACATATATAATAGTCTCTGCTGTTATTCTCA
This sequence comes from Podarcis filfolensis, assembly GCF_964270895.1. Lineage (NCBI taxonomy): Eukaryota > Metazoa > Chordata > Lepidosauria > Squamata > Lacertidae > Podarcis > Podarcis filfolensis. The sequence goes on along the minus strand of NC_139604.1, from coordinate 20,417,022 downwards.
AAGATGATTTTTGCATATTTGGGGTTTACTTTTTATTTTCAAATGGCTTTGAAGTTGGCAAGGGCCTAGGAATATAGAAAGCTGTCTTAAACCAAATTAGACTACTGGTTCATCTGGTTCAGTATCGTCCATGTTGGCTGGTAGTAGCTCTCTAGAATTTTGGATGGAGAATATTCAAAGCCTTATCTGAATACACTGCCTCTTGCTAAAGTCCTCAAGTGGCAGGTATCTCTAATACCATCCAACCTCTGCTAAAACCCTAAAGAGATTTCACCACCTTCAGTAGCAGTGTGTCCCATTGTTGAAAAGCTCATACTGCCAGGAAGTTGTTCCTGGTGCTCAGTCTACATCCCTTTTCTTGTAATTTGAAGTTATTGGTTTCGGTCTTACTCTCTGGAGCAGCAGAAAATAAATAAAGTCACAAACTGCATTTGTTATTTGTGAGCTGGAAGTGAAGGCCTGGGAAGCTTTCTTAACGTGCTAGCTGCATGGTGTTAATGGCAGCCATACACATGTCATGATATCTCATCGAGCATTTTGAATACCAGTTGTTGCCAAAGTTGTTTGGGGAATGTGAAGTTCTGTTCATACTCACCATTGTATCCACACATCTTACTCGATAATCTTTTAAAATACCTTAACCAATATTGGCGTAATTAGAAATGATGACGGGATAGGGAACCTGTGCTTCCTTAGATGCTGCTGGACTACAGCTGCCAACATCTGTGACCATTAGCCACACTGTCTGGGCTGATGGCAGCTGAAGTTCAACAACATCTGGAGGGCCACAGGTTTCTCACCCCTGCTGTAGATGGTGTGGAAATTTTCAGAGCACAATGAGAATAAATGTCTTTACAGAAAATGATCTTAAGAGATTTGAATGAGCCTGTGTTTATATTAGGAGAAATAGAATTTCATCTATATTACAGATGACTACCAGTAGCTTTGGTTATTAGGGGACAATCTGCTACAAATGGCAGAATTAGAACAGGTGCTGGAAAAATGGAAATTAAAATAACTTACATTGGAATGTTCATATCATCCATACTGATTCATGCTGCCACATCAAAACATGTTAACAGGAAATAAACTGATCATTGCTGAAGTTTAATAACCATAGGCCTAATTGTATCTTGGTGCTTGTGAATGAAATCTCATTTTAAAAGATTGTGGATTTTGGGGGGGAAATACTTGTTCCAAAATGATCACACAAGCTCTAACCTCTGAAAGCAAACACCCTAGTAACCACTGACAGCCAAAATTCATAATTATGGTAGATTAAAAGCAAGTGAGTGAGAGCTAAGTCATACTCAAGAGTACAGCAACTAAAATTTATGTACTTAAATACACTGATTTCAATGGTCCTGTTCTGAGTATGACTAATATTGCTTATCATCCAGTGACTTTAGCTTATGCATTTCCTGGATGGGTGTGATGTAAAAGTTCTATTTCACTTGTGACACAGGAACAGAAAGAGCAAGGCTCTTGCAATTACTTTTGTCAAAGGTACCCAGTAAGGGTGGGAGTGAACACAGTGCTGAAGTGCTAAGGGGGTGGTTTTCCCTTGACAGTGTTTTTGGAGTGAGGGAGAACTCAGTGGATGTTGCTTGTGTTTTCAGAATCTAACCTTCCTATAGGAAACTTTTGGGGCCCATATTTCTAGTTGGCAAGCAAATTGCTCAGAAAATGCATTCTTGCATTGCAGGGGCTTGGACTAGATGACCCTTGGGGTCCCTTCCAGCTCTACAATTCTGGGATTTGCACACACCCACTATTCATGAAAGCACCAAAGCTGGTGTCCATAGGTCTATACATACAGAAAACTTTCTGTTCCTAGTTTCTCTCCGTTAAAAGCTCAGTTCATTAGAAGTTATTATCTGGGAAGCTTCATAATTCATGTAGCAATTTGTGGTATGTGTACATGTGAGAACTACTTGCCTAGATAGCCAATCAAGGTACAGTGGTACCTCGGGTTACATACGCTTCAGGTTATATATGCTTCAGGTTACAGACTCCACTAACCCAGAAACAGTACCTTGGGTTAAGAACTTTGCTTCAGGATGAGAACAGAAATCGTGCAACGGCGGCGCAGCGGCAGCAGCAGGAGGCCCCATTAGCTAAAGTGGTGCTTCAGGTTAAGAGCAGACCTCCAGAACAAATTACCGTAGATTCCGGCATATTAGGCGACTGGCTCGGCGCTGGGAGGAAGCCACCCAGCGAGGCCGGCTTAGCATCGCTGGGCAGCTTCCTCCTGGCACGGAGCCCGCCGCCCACTGATGCGGCGGCGGCAGCTTCCGAAGCAGCAGTGGGTGCTGGGCTCCGCGCCGGGAGGAAGCCATACCCGACGTATAAGATGACCCCCAACTTTTTAACCTCTTTTCTGGGGTTAAAAGGTCATCTTATACGCCGGAATCTATGGTAAGTACCACTGTATAGTACTACCTTGACCACGACACTACTAGGTTCCTGTTCACATCATATCTCACAGCTACTGTATCTCAGGAGTTGTAGCTGGCACCTTTCTGGAATATAGTGATTAGCAGGGTTTCTTTAAAAAAATTTTTTCTTAGGACCAAAGCTAAACATTCAAACATAAATCACAAATAAAATATGTTTCAGTAACATGAACCTTGAGAAGAAAACAGTTGAGGTAAATATATTTCTCTACCCAAAAGCTATAACAAGTTTTGTTGCACTATCTCTGTGCTCTCTGTACCCTGCCACTTACACACATTTAACTTGTGCATATTCAGCTTTATGTAATAATAGTAATAATAATAATAATAATAATAATAATAATAATAATAGGTGTATAGTGCTTTGGCAATCCCACTCACCTTTGAACCCAGTTGGTTTTGACTGTAATACAATCTTTTGGCTTTAGGTGCAATCCACAGAATGTAACCCTTGTGTAAATTGCGTATAATCCAAATTGTAACCTCGGTTACTATCACCTGTTTTATTTAACACAACTCCCCTTTTTTCTCTGTAACCCTAGTCTTTGTCTTATAACCATCACCAACAGAGTTTTCTCAGAGGACAACTGTTTTTCCTCCAGCCACCCACTCCAGGAATTCTCTACTACTTTTTGCAGAATTGTTACTTCTGTGAAGAGTGGATTGTAAGCTGTGGAAACCCATCTACCTCATTGTTAATTTTTTTTTTTTGCAATGTCCAGAAATATTAGGCAATATATAAATACAGTAATATGCTCTTGTGCTACTTTCCCTTTCTGCTTACTGGTTAATGTACAAAGCTAGAACTTTTGCATCTACCGTGCATTGACGTATGTAGGTTCTAGATATGGAACTTGGTTGAATTACTGCTTTGCATGGTACACAGCAATTGTGAATTGTTAATACTTCCCGTTACTACTTGTGTGCAGCATCAAAGACTGTGCTTGGAAATTTTGTGTAACAGCCCAGAATTCTGAATTAGTTAGATAGCATTTCAGTGATACCTAGGGAATAAAAACTTATGAGAATTTTTTCTGTCCATGTCTAGTAACTTGATTATTTTAAAATAAGCTGGTACAGACCATACTATTTGTTTATTTATCTATCTATTTATTTATTCATTTATTCATTTCATTTATATACCACCTTTATCTTCCAAGGATCTCAAGATATAGCAGTTGCTATTTCTGCTATGTGGCTTGATTTCTGAAACAGGTTTAATTTGAATAAAAGCATTTTCTGAAAGAAGGACATCTTCATTCCCTTAGTAAATACATAACAAATATTTGTCTGAGGCGTTTTGGATTACTGCCATGATTACTAAATGTAGTGTTATCAGAAACTTCATGTTTCCTGTTCCTGGAAACAATTTGATTCTGCACAGAACAAACACATTACTAAGATTATATTATTAACAAATTATATTATAATATTAGAATATGTCCCATGAAATAGATGGAACTGAGTGAAATAACTCCTGATGTTAGAAAAAAGGAAACATGTATAAGTTTTGTTTTTTTGTTTTGTTTTTAAAAATACTTTACCAAAAACACCCTTCTTTGAAAAAGTATAGTAGCTTTCAATGCAGATTTTTGCCATCTGCAAACAGAAAAAACTAGCATACTTCAAACCAGGTTTTGGCTTGTATGTTTTTCAGACTATCCTGTCCAAAGTAGACCTCAAAAAATGTGCTGAAAAAGTAGATGTGAAGAGTTTTCAGTAGTTAGGGACTCCCTGACTCCTGTCAGCACCTTTTTGTTTTTGTTGTTTATCACTACTGTTGTCTTTTGCCAAAAATCCAAGAGGAAGACACACAAACAGAAAGAATGCAAAAAATAGAAGCCTATTCTCAAAAGTGCAAATCGATAAGTTTTATTACAAGCTATTGATAAGCATTGTACAGTGCTACCTCGGGTTAAGTACTTAATTCGTTCCGGAGGTCCGTTCTTTACCCGGAAATGGTTGTTAACCCGAAGCACCACTTTAGCTAATGGGGCCTCCTGCTGCCGCCGCGCCGCCGGAGCACGATTTCTGTTCTCATCCTGAAGCAAAGTGCTTAACCTGAAGCACTGTTTCTGGGTTAGCGGAGTCTGTAACCTGAAGCATATGTAACCCGAGGTACCACTTTATTGTATTTTGTTCTTATCACATTATTTGACTTATATATTTTTAATTATCTGTACATTGTTCCTGAAGAAGGAACTGCACCCTGAAATACATTGAATTGTAATAATTCATTGACACTTTGGAGAACAGGTTTTTCCTTTTTGCATTTTTTCTACCTCTTTCTTTTGTCTTAGCTCAGTGGGCTGCCTATACCCAATCTTCATATCTTTTGTTTCTTTATGTTGTTTTTAAAATAATTTTGATTGTTCGTTCATTTTAAAACTGGGCCATGGAAGCAGACCAAATTATTTAAGTTAGGAGATATAACTCATATTCTTATGTTAAGACTAAATCTTTTATTCCTTTGATGTGGAATTTTGGTTAACTTTGTGTGGAGTTGATGACTTTGGGTAAAGAGTTCATATGCTTCATTGGTTAGAGAAATTGCAAAAGGGGTATGAAAATGAAGGGTTCTGTATTAGTATTTACATGCAAATAGTATCTGGTTTTTAGATCTAGTGAACTCTCATGAGTGCAAAACTGTTCTAAAACCATCTCTTATTTTCTTAGGTATTCAGTACTTACTCAAATGAAGACTATGATAGACGTAATGAAGAGGTTGACCCTGTGTCAGCATCAGCTGAGTATGAACTTGAGAAAAGGGTGGAGAAAATGGAGGTTTTTCCTGTGGAAATTGAAAAAGGTATGCATTTTAAACATTTATCCTGCAAAAATAACTTTTACTTTCAGGCCAAAGTGGTCAAAATGGCCTGGAATTAAGCCTTGGTGAAATTGATGGGAATTGTGAGTAGACCTAGAAGACTAATGAAAGACCTTGTTAGCTGAGTTTAGGATTGCTTCTTAAATGTTTGATAAGGGCTGGAAGGCTGAAATATAAGGATTTTTTAAAATTGAATGGAGGATTGTACAGTACAGGAATGCGTGCAAAAAACAGAATTCATTGGATTGTCACAGTACATCATTCTTTTTTTAAGAATGCATAAATGCACTTCTTACTTCAGTCATCATAGAATGACTTCCTGTTTATGATTTAAATACTATATTAAGCCAATAAGGCATTTTGCACGTATGACCAATAATTATTAGCTATGAATCTAATTTTAAAAATACACGGTCTTTTTCTTTTCTTTTGTAACCCATAGGTGACAGTGGTTTAGGTATCAGTATTATTGGAATGGGTGTTGGTGCAGATCAGGGACTGGAAAAGCTGGGAATCTTTGTAAAAACGATTACTGAAGGTGGAGCTGCTCAGAAAGATGGTCGGTAAGTTTCCGCTAGGAATGCTTATTCTGTTTTGCAGACATTAGTAAAACCAAGCCAGAGTCAAAGTATACAAACTAAGTTTTATTACTTTCAGTATCTGAATGTTTCACTGGCTCAGTTCAGGTGAAATGGGAAACCATGTTTTCCTTCTATAAGGATATTGTGTATTAGAGAGATAGTTGCACAACACAGTAGGCCATGTAAATTCTATTTTTTCACTCATGCAGTGTTAGTGTGCAAAGGTGGATGTCTTCTTTAAATATCCTATGAGATTACAGCCCCTATATTGTGCTGAATGTCATTCTAGAAGGTTCTCCAACCCCTAGAAGCTTGCTTATTACCACTGTAACAGAAGGAAGGTGCAGATAGGATCTTACACAAGCTCTTCATTATCAAAAATGTATCACTTGGAATCGAGCAAGTGCATATTGCCTCCTTAAGAAGTTCTTAACTAGTTTAAATATATATTCTCCCAGTCCCTACCTGCACTTTAAACATATACTTTCATTTTTAAAGCAAACATATTTGAGTCTGGTTTAGATCTTTAGTTTCTTTTTCCCTGTGGGAGGGGTCTCATTTGTGAGGAAAGGTGGGATATAAATAGAATTAATAATCTATCCAAAAGTTACCATTGAAAATATTCTGTAGGGTATGTTCTGTAGAACATAATGACCAGACAGGCCCTTACTCATATGAATTTTATTGTTTTCATTCAAATGCCCTTTTATTTTAACAAGTATAGTGTGGTGTGTAACACCAAATATGTTTATTCTTTGCCTTTCAGAATCCAAGTAAATGATCAAATTGTTGAAGTTGATGGTATAAGTCTTGTTGGAGTAACCCAGTTTTTTGCAGCAACTGTACTAAAAAATACAAAAGGCACAGTCAGGTATGTGTAATTTTATAAAATAAGCAGGGGTTTTTTTAGTAATAGAGTTGAAGGGGAAATATTAAAAGTATTTCCTGCTGGTGACACTGTCATTTTATATTTGACTTATTGATGGTGGTTGATGGTTTTCTGTAGGTTTCTGATTGGAAGAGAAAAACCAGGAACTCAGAGTGAAGTAGCTCGACTTATAAGTGAGACATTGGAGCAGGAGAGATGTTTGTATGAGCATCAGTATGCCCATGATGATACAGAACAGGTATCAATTAAAATATAACATTGCATGTGCATTGTACACCTTTCCTCTCCTGTGCCCTGCTCCCAAGTTCTTTCTCTTGGCTCATTCTGAGCCCTGTTTCCTGCTGATCTTGTTGTGTTACCTTTCCTTCTCCACTCCTCATAACTGTCCACATCATCAAGAGGCGGTACAGTCACATTCAGCCTTACCGGTCAAATATAGTTCATACTGTGAATGGGCAACTTTGCTGACTGAATTCACTGCCATTTTTGCTTTCTATTCCTTCACCCAAGTAAACTCCCAGGGTCCCCCAAGCATTTGCTCCATCTTTGTGGGTGGTGATGTTTTGAATGTGTAGACATTGTCACTTATCCTGAGCACCAGTAATAGAAAGAAAGATTACAACTTCTCACTGTACACGTTCAAAATATTTCAGCAAACCTTTTCCTTTCCTGGAGGATGCTGAGTGGACAACAGATGTTTAATCTATAGCCCTAGCCAGCAAGTAGCTTTCTTAAAGAGCTATTTTGAGAAATGAGAGAGATAGTGGGCCAGTATATTAACCACCAGTCTATAAAGTACAGTATTTTTCTGTGTAGAAGATGATGTCCATCCCCCCCCCACATTTTTTAGTCAAAAATTGGGGGTTGTCTTATACACAGATTTATATAGTAAGTATTGGGTGAGCTGGTACTCAGGGCCATGGAGAGGTGAGGCGGTGTTGAGGTGAGGAGGGAGCATGGCCGTGGCGCCGTCAGCTTTCTCTGGCTGAGGTGAGGCGAAGCCAGACACAGACTGGAGTGGCGAGGCGAGGCTGTGCTGAGGTGCGAGGGATCGAGTGGGGAATTGCCACAAAAAAGCTCAACAACCTTTTGGGCGATTTCCCCAAAAAGCTGAACAACTTTGAAATAACGATTTCTAAATTTTGGGCTCCCAAAAGTAGGGGTTGTATTATGCATGGGGTTGTGTTATACACAGAAAAATACGGTATCTTGCTTTTTACTACCAGTTACTGTATTTTTCTCTTCAACTTAGGTGTCTGTAAGTTGGCAGCTGAGGGGGCAGGTCGCACTCCCCAGTTGACCGGATTTAGTCCCAGGGGACTCTGGTTGCTGACTTCTAATGTAAAAGCTGTAATAAAGTAATCTATGCAACTACAAGCTTTTGGATATGGTTGTACCTGAGCAGTGCCCTCCTATAATAATCAAATACAATGGAGTTCAAAACTAGTATGTGTCTTTTTTGGACAGCAAATGCAAGAAAAATGTGTAGTGTTATAAGAGAGTGGAGGAAACACTTCTCTACCTGCTTTCTCCATGTCATGAATAATTTTATACACTGCTATCATGTAGCCTCCTGCTTGGCTTTTCTTTAAACTTAAAAGCCCCAGATTCTGTAACTTATCAAATGGGCATTTTCCCACTCCCTTGATCATTTTGATTGTCTTTTCTTGAACCTTTTCCAACTTTACAATATGCTTTTTGAAGTGAGGCAACCAGAACTGAACTGTTTTTGAGTATTTCAAGTTGAATTGTGTATGGATTTACACAGGTTGTTGTTGTTATTTTATTTTATTTTATTTTAAATGCAGAAATATAGAAGTGACATTTCAAAGCCATTTTATCTTTGTTAGAAAAAGTTGTACTTATTTTCAATAATACATAATACCTTTTCAGGATGATGATTATGATGAAGATGAAGATTCTTTTGAATCACATTTACATGGAAAATCGGTGGAAGTGTTTTATCTTCCTGAAAATGAGGATATTAATTTGCCACTAGACATGGATTCTACACAGTTTCTGTTGAAGTTTAAAGAGGTATGATGCAATGATTTGCTGTCTATTAAATGGGTAATTAATTTTGGTTGGACTCCATTACATGTCCCTGTTACATGTTCTATTGTCTACAGACATTAGCATGATTCACACATTTGCCTTAGACTGCACAAATGTGCAGGCTTCTGCCTTAAATCTGCTTTGCTCCTCTCTGACACTTTTTTGCTGCTGTGCTGCACTGAGCTAAGGTTTGGCTTAACATGTCATCTGAACTGGGAGTCATGGTTAAGCTCCCTCCTCCCTAACCATAAGCCTTGTAACAAAGAGCAAACCTTAACCATGAGTCCTAGTTCAGGCAATTTAGCTTAGTGTGGCATGGTTGCAAAGAGGACTGGGAGCAGCAAAATGACTGCAATCAACTCTCCAGGAGCTGACACGTTAATTCAGTTTTACTTAACCAAGGTTTGGTTACAGCATCTACACTGTAATTCTAGATCTAAGGATATTTTTCTCCTTAAATCTTCTGCTGTTCCTTTATGAAAAGAATAATTGATTAGCAAATCACTTCTCCAATGGTAGATTTCACGGAAAAAGAGCAAGTTAGCAGAAATTTATCAATATATGTTAGCTATATATTGGCAATATATTTTACTGATTACAGAACTATATCCATTCCACTGCCTGCTTGCCTGCCTTTATTTCACACCTTTTCCCCAGAAGTGAGGCTGAAGGCAACTCACTTAAATTAAAGCAACATGAATAAACTGCAGATAGGTGAAAACATAGGGTGATATCAACTGAGCAAGTAATAATAAACATAGGTTGAAATCCAAAGAGTCTCTTAGATCCATATTGGTGCTTCTGTTTACATCCTTGAGCTTCCCCGTTTGGTTGAAGTTTTTTCCTCATCTGCACTGGGAGAGCAGTACTGAAGTGTGCTTTCACAGTTATTCTGAGTTCTATGGGTGATGTCTTCAGCGGCCTCAAAACATTTACGTTGAGCTTTTTCAGTGGACATTTAGATCTGAGTCTTTATCAGATAGACCTTACTAACTTTCTGATATAAAAAACAAAACTTGTTTTTGCATTGGCATGTGTAATATCAAGCCTTCAGAATACACTTCTCCAGAGATGCTTTTTAAAAAACACAAAACTATTCAAGACCAAAAGTATAATCTTTCAGTCTCCACATGTGTGAGCTGGGGACTTGGTTGTTCTCATTTGAATTATGCTCCTTTGGTCATGCTGCAACCGTGAGAGTCTCATAAGTTAGTAGTGGATCACTTCTTTTATTGCTATCTTGCAAAGGATAACCAGTCTGAAATGTTTTCCTTCTTAGAATTCTGTCAGTGAATAATGAAACTTGATCACTTACCTTTAAAAATATTTAAATTCAGATCTTTTTTTTCCAGAAAGCTTTTTTATTTGCTTTCATATTTTTATTTGCTTTCATATTTTATGTTAGATTTTATGTTTGCTTTCATATTTTATGTTAGATATTCGGTAAAAAGTATATGTTAGCATTACATTCCTGAACCAGCTATAGTTGGAAATGAGTGGTTGACTCAGAAATAGGAATACATACACCAGCAAACTCATCCAATAAGCACAGTGTGCTCAACATAAATATTACATTGCAGATAAATAGATCTTAGTTGCTTCATAGATCCTTTTTATGTTTAGAGATACTCTGAACTTAGCAGTAGAAACTGCAGTATAGAATTACTGTGTTTAAGGACTTAATGATCTTACAAAAAACAACAACCTTTCATATACCCATTGTTTTCTCCTCTGACAAGTTGTTTTTTATTATCCTTTTGTAGCTACAGTTGAAGCATGCAGTTACGACAGCTGAAGTTAACCAACTTAAGGAAAAGGTACAGTTTTAATATATAATGATATATGAAAATTGTTTTGGTTTGTATGTGGATATGCTGAGGACAGCTATGGTGAAACCAAACTTTAATGAAAGCAAGTAAGCTCATTATTTAAATAAATTATTTATGATGATTGATGAAGGATGTTGGTCCTTGTATATTTTTTCCTCTTTCTCTTGGTATTTTTGTTTTAAATATAAATATGATGTGTTTATTAAATTATTCCGTGTAATAATGCTTTGGAAACAAAAGCAAGCTCAGAACCATCCAGGTAGAAATGGCAACTGTATCGGAGGAAGATTGCATTAGATCTTGCTCTGTGCACCCCAGTTTTATTTCCAACACACCTTTGTCTGCTGCCTATTCTCACTTTGTAAAGAGAACAACCTCCTTTCCCTTCATCATCTATAGTGCCAGGCTTGAGAATTACATGGTGCAGTCTGATTTCTTACCTCCTGCTACAGAAGGGAAAATTTTACCAGGTGCACTGTAAAAATGTTGGTATGTTGTCTATGTGCTGAAAGTTTTATTAAGATGGAGAATTGCAACATTTGTTGATAAGGAAAGCGCGCGCGCACACAGACACACACAAATAAATTGAATGTTAGCATAAAAAACTGTACCAGGTGTGGATTTTTCAATCACTGCAGAACTATGTTGGGAAAATATCTGACAGGCAAAGTAGATTCATTCTATGTAAATTTCAACGTCATAGGAGTCTTTGATCTGTCAATATTATTCCTACATTATCATTTTAGTAGCAGAGTGGCAATGACTTGTCGCACAGAGTGAGCTATGGCTACTGAATGAATGAATTTTATTATTACGGTCACAGACCAGTTCCGGCTATGGCTACTCTCTTTCCTTCTATCTAAACTACAGTATGAAAAGTAAATCTCACGCTGCACTGGGACAACTGCTTACATGGCAGGGAGAAAACAGGAACCTCTGCAAAAGCACCTATGAAACTCGTAAATGTTACTCAAGCCTTGGATCTGACAACGCCACTGCCAATTTCATTTATTTAAAGCCTTTTAATCCCACTCTTCAACCAAAAAAGCCCCCAAATTCCGATGCAGATACGGATTGAATGTAAATGTATACTGCAGCTTCAATGACTTGTATGAAACTCTCAAAATATTGCTAGCAATAATCTGTCTGATGGTGTAGGCCTTTAGAAATGAGTTTGTTTCTGAAGGTGGGATAGCATATTTGTCTTCCATACTGACAGGAGCAGTCTGAATCTTAGAAGTTTGGTTCCTCATTTATTTGGGATGTGCCCAGAAATAAAAAATAAAATGAGAATATGTTGTAAAATGAATAATCCTGAACAGATTTTGTCTAGAAGGACTTCTATGAATCTACAGCAATATTAGCTGTATCAGTGATATGCAAGTCAGCAGCTTTTTGTTGCTGTTGTTGTTTTATTTTCATTGCTGCACATAGCTGTCAACTTTTCCCTTTTCTTGCGAGGAATCCTATTTGGAATAAGGGAATTTCCCTTAAAAAAAGGGAAACGTTGACAGCTATGTTGCTGCATTAGAACTGACTTATTCTTTTTTAAGACTCATAAATGATTGTGAAGAGTTACATAGCTAATACCTAATACTGATGAATTGTTTTTTAAAGTTAAAAGCATCAGAAGCTGAAAAAATTGAATGGGAGTTAACTAAATCCCAGCTCCAGGAAACTTTAAGTGAGAACAAAGAAAAAATAAAGAAGTTGGAGACCTATTGGTTAGAAGCACAAAGTTTATGCAAAACAGTAAATGAACATCTTAAAGAAACTCAGGAACAATATGATGCCCTGGAGAAAAAATACAACAAGGCCAAAAAATTACTCAAAGAGTATCAGCAAAAGTAAGTTCATTGTCATTTTCTTTCAGTTAATCTCATACAGGACATTCCATGTCATTTCTTGCATGTACTATAAGTTATGCATATATGTCAGTGGTTGATTTTGGATGATGCAGAAAAATCTAAGAGAGTTTGATTTCAGTAGTGAAAACACTCTGAAACATGGAAAGCATAAATAGAGGGAAGTTATCTAAGTTGATGCCACAATGGGAAAATGCATCGTTTACAACATCTATCTCATCATCTGACAGATACACCATGTAGTTTCTACAGAGTATTTAAAAACAAAGTCACAATACTTTGATAGTGTATCATTTGCTATTATCTTGGAGGGGCTTTGAGAGACTTTTTGAGGCACCTCAGTTCTCTAATAAACACAGCAGAGAGGTAAATTGGATAGGATTCAGAGCGTGTAAATCTGAAGGTAAATTTTAAGTAAAAACAAATAAAGAACTTTTAAAGGAACCAGGAGGTCACATGGAACATCTGCTAAGCAACAGATTTAACATTTAAAATAGGGTGGCAGGTGGGAGTAGAATAGAAAACCACAACACATTTTCTCCTTAGACTGGTTAGTCAAATCCTGCAACAGGGTCTCCTGTATGTGCATTCAGAGGCATGCAAGAAAATTGAATCCATCAGGCTGCTTACAATGTTTTGGTCTTAAGGAAAAATGGAACTGGTTAGGTTAATAAAAAACAATGAGATTACTTGGAAATGTATTTTGCTGGTAAGAACAGGCCATCTTGGTAAGCAGGAGAGGACAGTGGCAGTAGAAAGAGTAGATGTGGGGCAGGAAGGGAGTGAGTGGGAGAACAAAGAACAAGCAGAAAGAAAGAGGACAAGAAGCTGTGCAATTTCATTAAGATGTTGGTGTTCACTAGTTGTATATAACAACCAGAATAATACTGTGTAAGAGATGAGATTGTAAAAGTAGAAGACTTAACAATATACTGGTAGTTATTTTTAGTTTTTCAATACACGTTGATAACTAGCTCAACATGATAACTAGCTCAACTAGCTCCTTCTAAATTGCATAATGTGACTGTTTCTTTCCCCTTCCAGAGAAGTAGAACTCATGAAAAAGGAAGAGGATCATACAAAAATTATTGGAGAGAGAGACCAGGAGCATGTAAATCAGCTGAAAATATTGCAGGAGAAGGTTAGGCAAAGATGACTTAGTAATTACTGGCTTTAAATATGTTAAAAACTGCTTTATTGATTTTTAAATTGCATTGTAACATTTTCAGATTTCAGAGCTTGAAGATAAATTAAAAATATATGAGAGACTCCCATTTATGTTTGGAAATAGCAGTTTATTAGAAACTACAACTCCAAGTCCTGAACAACTTACAGAAAACCTTGAAGTAAAAGATGATGTTCAGGAATTTGAGTCTTCAATAGAGAAATTGGATTTTTCTGGTAAGTAAAAGTAGAAATTCAGCAGCATTTATTTCTTTGATTTCTTAAATATGTGCTATATGTTGTTGCTATGAATTTTACAGTGGCAGATGTCAATCTTGCTAGTAAGTAGAACTGTTAGTCCCTAGGTGAAGCTTCAGTCTGATGAAGCAGGAATAATATTGATTCCCTTTGTATATAAATAGGGCTATTTCAGGGCTTAAAACCTTTACTGCACTTTTACTGCATCAGTGGGAACCTCTAACCCTGAAAACCTTGGATACTTTCCCTGTATTGTTTGATTCCAGCCTGTGTTCGAAACTCCCATTGTTCTAGGCGCATTTTGCGACAGGGAATTTCATTAGCACGAGTAGTTCCTGAGCTCTGGGCACAGTACTGCACCAAAGATTTCAGATTAAAACTGCGGAGTTGAAGGAAAGGAGGACCTTTTTCTGCCTCCCCACTTCCCGCTACTCTATGAAGACTGGAGAAGAGACCCTCTTAAGAATATTAGGGTGGGTGGGGAGGGGAAGGACTACACCATGTGAAAAATGAGCATAATAATTTAGCTGTAGTTCATTCCTTTTCAGCTTTGTATTCTTGCTATTAAAAAAGTGCACCTAGACCAGGGGTCAGCAAACTTTCAGGAGGGAGCCGGTCCACTGTCCCTCGACCTTGTGGGGGGCCGGACCACCCTCTCCCGAAAGCACCCCACCGCCGCCACTCTACTCACACCGCAGCTGTCGACACCGCCTTGTCTTCGGCAGTGTCGTCGTCGTCCTCTGCCTCGGCTAGGGGTCCGTGGGGCACAGAGCCCAGGCCGCTGGCCTTGGTGGCGAAGGCAGCCTCCCTGCCGTTGCCTTTTCCTCCCGCTCAGCTCTTGGCCATACACAGCCATCTCAGCGGGAAGGAAGGGGCATCGCCCAGAGGTGTCCACGGCTTTGGATTGGCTGCAGGAGCTTCCTGCAGCCAATCTGAAGCCATGCCACTGTCGCGGAAGTCAGTCCCCATGCGACGAGGCCTCCGCTCTGCGCTGGTTAGCGTGGGGGCTGACTTGCGGCAGGGTCCGCAAGGTTGTTGGGCCAGATTAACGAGCCCGGTGGGCCGCATCCGTCCCCCCGGGCCTTAGTTTGCCGACCCCTGGCCTAGACATTCCACTGTTGTACCCATAACCTAGGTTTAAGGTGCTATTTAGCTCCTAGCTTTCATTTCTCAGTTTCTAACCCCTATTCCAGACCACTGGGCACAGGAAACTGCTTGCAGGCACAACAGATCAACTGACTCTTGGCGTCTGCATGCCCCCTAAGCCTTTGCCTGCAATGTTGATTTTAAATCACATGGGCATAGGAAAACATTTCACTTGACAGAATGGTGACTTCATATGATTGCTGCGAAATGGCCCACAGGGTTTGGGGGAGGTAACAATTTAGCCTGCTGGCATCAAAAGGTTCACCACAATTGTATTGCTGAGTCTATTTGTCTTCAGGGCTCCTAACTGAAAAGAGTCCCTGCTAAGGAATATGTCTTTTTTTTATGAAATACATTTCCTCTTTCTAAGAGGAAAACTTGCTTGTAGCTGCTCCAACAGAAAGTGCAATAGTCAGCCTAAAAGTCAACCTGAATCTGGCCAGGGCAGATCATTAAGTGGAGTTAAGTGATAGGACCACTGGGATATGCGTCTCCCAAGATCCTGTAATAAAGATCTCCTGATATCCTTACTCATGGCATGCACAGAAGTTGCATACATAATGAGAAGAACACATATATTTTGTATCCTCAGTGAAGTAATAAATAAGTAGGGATGTAGTATTAGACAACTATTAAACAACCTGTAAAAGGTGCACAGTACAAGCAAAATTTTTAAGTTCTTCAATATGTTCTTTAATACGATCCACTTTGAATTGCCATCTGTTTGCTAATTCAGCAAGGTATGCCTTCTGTTGTAAAACACAGGTATGGTCCTGACTGTTGTGTACTAACAAAGAACTTAACAAACAACTTATAAAAGGGCATTTTATTGAACCAGCTGCGCTACTGAAAAGGGTGTGCAAGCTTTGGAGTCTGAATTCTGTGTTTCCATTCAATTTATAGAGAGTCAGATTACTTAAGACATTGAATGCAAGCTTATAAAAGAGCACTGACTAATTTTGTTAGGGAGGGAATGGGAAGACAGAGGTTCTGTTGCTGGAATATCATTTTTAAGGTAACTTTGTTTTGTTTTGTTTTGTTTTGTTTACAGATTTTGATACTTTTGTTGGGGACACACCAAGGTTAGACACCAGTGCACATAAAGCAAAAGCCCAGCTTGCCTTGAAAGTGAAACGTCAGCCACCTTCTCGGTCAAAGCTGAAAGCATCTCTTGGGGCTGGACAGAAGGAAATAAACTTGCTGGTATAGTATTCACTTTATTGATTCCCCTCTAGATATAATTTCATTTTGTTTAAATGCACTCACCGATGAGATTAATTTTATCATTTACCCAACACTCCGCTCCACCTTTCCGCTCTTAATAAGATGTCCTGCTATGAGCTGGGTTTTTGCTGCACATTTCAGTAAATTTCTCTTCCTGCTGCCACCACAACAAATTTATCTGAAAACTCCACCCCTAACATAGCCAAGTATGAGGCATGTAGTTTATTACAAATAATATATTAAATAAAAAAGTAATGAACAGTGGTTGTATGATTACTTGAAGTGCATAAGCATTTGGTACCTTGGACAATTATTAAAACTTTAAATTTAAAAACTTTTATTTCTTAATACATTTTTAGGATATGGATGATAATGATGATAATACAGAGGAAATAATCCAGAGCAGATCTTCAGAAGTGACAGAGAAGATCATTTCATCACAGCAGAGTGATGTAGATCAAAGAGATGAGAAGCATGAGCATGCTGAAAGCACTGACAGTTTATTAGAATCAAGTCCATCAACTTCCTTGCACTCTTCTCCAGTATATAAACCAAACACAGAAAATAGTCCTGAAGCAACTCAGCCAGCTTCTAATGATGATACAACTCCAAATTCTCCTTCAGGATGCAGCAGAAATGTCAAGCATAGAGACTCAAAAGGCAAAGGAAGAGTGAACAAAGGTAATTTAAAATTCCTTGCGTTTAAAAATTTTAAGTCCTGAAAAACTGTCGATACACACAGTGTGGTTCTTGCCTCCTGCTATTAAAAGTTAAACAATTGCTGTTTCCCCATTCTTGTACATTATGCCTCTAATGTAAGCAACACTGTAAATTTAATATATTTAATCTTCTATTTAAATGTAAGAAATTGCACAATCAGTATGCTTCAGTCATTTGATGTCACCTTGCAAAAGCAAAGAGAACAATATATTGTAAAATGTTTGTCAGCACAATACAGTTTCTGTTGTGCTTATCTATAGAAGAGGCTTTGCTTTCTTTTAAGTTAGGAAGTATATCAGTGTTAGACTTCTTATGTCATTATTTTATTTTACACAGATGACAAACGAAGTGAAGAAAAGACTGAATCAAGTGAAGGTGCCTCTGCGGGCAAGTCCAAAAGGCGTTTCCCA
This sequence comes from Podarcis filfolensis, assembly GCF_964270895.1. Classification (NCBI taxonomy): domain Eukaryota; kingdom Metazoa; phylum Chordata; class Lepidosauria; order Squamata; family Lacertidae; genus Podarcis; species Podarcis filfolensis. The sequence continues at coordinate 20,399,598 of NC_139604.1, read as the reverse complement.
GATTTTGGGTACGACGTGCATGTTTTTAAATGATAGAATGTTTGTTAAAAGTTCCTGTAACTGAACTGCAGTTTTATCATGTGTCAAAAACTAATTTGATGCTAATCTGCATAACTGGCAGCTGGGAATAATTGTGTGCATGATTATATCAAAATAGAAAATGACACTGGTTTGAAGAATACGCGTAAGTGGAAATAACCGCACTTCAAACTTCCTTGTTCCTCTGGCATCTCAAAGCTTTAATAATTTGCTTCATGCCATAAGGGTCCTTCAGTGCTTGAGTGACTGATCTTTGGGAATGGCTTTGCCTCAGTCTGCAATCTTAAACACACTTTAATAAGAAATAAATTTAATTTGGGATAGGCACCTTTAGGATCAGACCATACACATTCAGATAAATAAAGAACGTTGTTCTGTTGCATTATGACAACATATAAAGGTTATATCTTTTATGGTAGGGCTTTTATGTTTAAAATTTGAGATAATAAATCTAGCTAACTTGCAGATGGTTCTGTATGAGACCAGCAAGTTACTTTTAAAGTGGAATGTTTTTATTGCTGTTTAACTTTGTGCATCTTTAGAGAAGGATGCTCAGGTTCCCCTCTGTCAGAGTTGAGGGTAAAATTACAGTGTATGTCCATAGCTCATAACTGAAATAATGATTCATGTGTAGTGACAACTTCACTCTGGAGAAGTCTGGAAATCGTTCCTTTGTATCCCTCTCCTTCGAAACCCAAGACATGAACTCTGGCACATAACAGCAGCCACCATTGTAGCATAGAGCAAAGAAGGCACAGATGGGATGGGATGTAAAGTTGTGGGTGTTAAAGACAATTCTTGTTTTGGGGGAGAGACCATATATATCAACAGCTAAGGATGCACCTATGCGTCTTGAGTTATATTTACTAGGTTATATGATGATGGGTTGCTTCTTTTTTCCTTCAGTGTATATTCTCATAATGGAATATTACAAAATATTTGTTATAATTGATTGCACTGTGAAATACATTTGAAATGTGAACCATATTTCTATTTATAATTGACAGTTGGGCTGGTTCAAAGATAGTGGGTCATTGTAGTTTAATTTGATTGCTTGTGGTCAATTGGGGATTGATCTACTTGTTCTCTCATTTACCCCACTTCCCATTACTATACTTGACTAGTGTGAATTGACAATTGTGTGAAACCTATTGATTTATTTTGCAGTATGCCACAGATATATTGGGACAGATTTGACTTAGCTAATTTGTGCGTTTTATTAAACTACTTTCTTTAATTTCAGGGGCCTAAGAAAATCTGGTGGTAAAGGGAAGAAGCAAGAAAAAGAAAATGCAAGGAGTTCGCTAGACAGCCGGTACTTAGAAAAGCATTTTATGTTCTTAACTATGCATTCCAATCAATTGTGCAATTTGAACAGTCATCTGAATGAATATACATCATTCTCAATTTTATATCGCGTGCATTGTTAGAATGTTGAACCTCAGTTTCAGTCTTTTTGAAAAGGGAAAGTATTCAAAGGCAATCAGATTTACTTTTAAAGTGTTTCATAGCTGGTAACATACTAGTGCCCAGTTTGCAAAAAGATAACATAGCAGGAAAGCTACTTCTAAAATATTTTATACATAGTAATTTAGACCTACTAGTCTGAATAACATTAAATTGCTTTAAACTGTGTGGTGTATAATGTGTTGTTGTGTACTGATGATGAAAATATGACTTATGTCATATCTATTTCACATTGTATGGATTATATGTACAATAGATTGTCAAAGCTCATACATGAAAAATTACATTCTTTCAGGGGCTCTCGAGAATTGCTGGAGGACTCTGTCAACAACTTATCTGCGTCAGATTCAGATTCCCCTATCCCAACTTGTATGCCTTTCTCCTGGTTTGGAGACAGCCATAAAGAGCATAGTTCTAGTAGCACCCTGAGCTTTTCTCAGGGTGGGCATGATGTTGCATTGGAACAGAGCCAGGAGAAGAACAGAAACAAGGTAAATGGTGTTTATTTGTATATACTTTGCACATTTAGATTTGATTAATGTTGCTCAGGAGTTAAATGCTGTGACAAGTATCGTAAAAACGAAACATGTGCAAGTTCCAGTTACACAGTGGCGTAGCGTGGGTTGTCAGCACCCGGGGCAAGGCAAGTAATTTGCGCCCCCTAAACTGTGGATTTGCGCCCCCTAACCCGTGGATTTGCGCCCCCTAACCCATGGATTTGCCCTAACCCCAGATGTTGCGCCCGGTGCGGCCGGCCCCCCCTGCACCCCCCACGCTACGCCACTGCAGTTACAGATAGGTAGCCGTGTTGGTCTGCCATAGTCAAAACAAACAAAAAAAATTTCTTCCAGTAGCACCTTAAAGACCAACTAACTTAGTTGGTCTTTAAGGTGCAACTGGAAGAAAAAAATTTTGTTTTGTTTTGACATGTGCAAGTTGTTCACCTTAGGAAATAATATGTTACATATGACTAGTGATAGTGCTCACTTATTTTATCCAGCTTTCCCAATTACGATAAGGCTAGCCTATTAAGAACAATGGATTGCGATCCAAGCATGCCCTCCCATGAACATAAGGGCTTATTCTGTTCACAGAAAGAATTCTGAACCAAAGGAGCCTCCCACTGGAGGAAATGGTGTAGTGGAAATTCCCTTGTTAAAGAGTTCATCATCATGTTGCTTTCTGAAAAAACTAAAGGCTTTACTGTACACAGATGAAAATAGAAAATCTGCACATTAAAAGACAATGGTTATGGCAAGGCTGTCTGCAGTCACATGATGCTTTTTTCTACTTTGTCCTTGCCACCCATTAAATGTGCATGTTGTTGCATGCTTGATCCTTTCTATATGGTAATAACTTCGACAAAACAAATGTGCTACTCTTCCCATAGTTTTCTTTCGTTTTGTGGACTCCATATTTGTTTCAGTTTGTTAAATTAATCTACATGTGCATTTCAAGCCATCAGCATCTCATTTTGTATGTTTTGGTCTTGGAAAAGATTTCTAAACCTCGGAATTGTGTACAGTCTATGCCAGCAGAAGTTTAACCAACATAAAATACCTTAAGTGTTTTTATGCCTGATTGTGTCCACATAGATTCAATGGTTGAACGGTTTACTCACATCAGCTTGTGAGTTGTCAGATAGGTGAGACAGTGTGATTGTGACTTTAGTTCTTCCCATGCAGGGAAGTGACTCAGGTTGCAATCTTATGCACACTTACCTGGGAGTAAGTTCTGTTGAACTCATCATGCTTACTTCTGACCAGAGGTGGGAAATGTTTTTCATTTCTATGGCCACGTTCCCTTTTGAGGAACCTTCTGGATGTCTTATGCTAATGGTGGGTGTGGCCCCAGGGCTGCATAGAGAGAGGCCTGCAGGGCTGAATTTAGCTCCTCTGTCTGACATTCCCCATTCCTGATGTATAGGGTTGTACTGCCAGTCATTTAAAACAAAATGCATGGTGTCTTTGTCCAGAGTTGTCATGCTACAGTTGTAGGTCTGTCTTTAGAACTTTCTGATTCTGTATCTCTAGGCTTTTCAGTTCAACCCAGGGTTGATAACTTGCAACTGCAGTGAGCACAGTAGTGCTTAACTACACTTGAATGTATATGGCTTTAAAAGCACCTTTCTGTGCTTGAGTCTATATCTTTTTGTACTGTTATGAGAGAGTGGTTTTCATTGTTTTCTGTTTGCATAGATAAGTCTTGCCTGTTATTGCAGACCTCAAAAGCTATGTAAGAATTGTCACCACATGGTACCTATGATAAATACCAGTGATACATTCAGTTTTATTAAAGTCAGGTTTGTTCTGTGGTTCTCAGTGTGGGAAATGCATGTTTCTAAAGAAATAGGGCCAGGTAGGAAGGATTGCACTTCCCTGATCTAACGAAGGTTAAAGTTTGAAGAAGCATTAAAATATAGGAAGCTATAAAGGCTTTGTGCCCACAGTTACTTCCTCCTTCCATAGCTTGTTTCATATGCACTACTAAAATAAGGTAACAGACACACCTCAATTCATGTGAGCCCTTTGTTCCCCAGGAAATCTTCTCCTGCCTCCTATTTTGTTGGACTTTGTTACCCTTATATTTTTGTGCCTTTGAGTGAAGAAAACTAACTACACCAGCTATAGGGCAGGCACAGCAGTGGAGCGTATGCCTGCGCTACCTGTGGCAGGTTGCAGAACATGCCCCCAAGGAGGGCGGAGGGCGCCCTCCAGTGTGCCAGAGTACAAGGTTGGAGAGAGGTGGGGAGCTCCTGCCTATTCTCTTCCTGCTTTCCGCTGCTGGGTCAGGCCCAACCTGGCAGCAGAGCTGCTATGGCCAAGAATTGGCTGAGGAGAGTGGGAGGCAGCTTTGCCGCCCTCTATCTCCCTGCTGTCTGCCACCGGCTCGAGCCTGACCCAGTGGCCGAGGCGGAGCTACTGCAGCCAGGCGCAAGGCGCCTTGCCGCCTAGGAGGGTGGACAGCAGCTTTACCGCTGCCTCTCCTCCTCTCTGCCGGCAGGTCAGACCTGACCCGGTGACAGACCCACTGTGGCCAGGCATGCCTTGCCGCGGCCGAGCAGTGCTGCTCTCCACTGCCGCGTCAAGTGACCCGGTGGCAGAGCTGTTGCCACCAGGCACGAGGTATGCCGCAGCCAAGGAGGGTGGGCAGCAGCGCTGCCGCCCACTCACCTGCTCTCCTCCCCAGGTCAGGCCTAACCCAGGGGACAGAACTGTAACAGGCACAAACGCTACAGCCAAGGCTCAGTTCCTTCTGGCGCAGAGCCAGGCTCCGATGAAGGAGCAGGGGGGGGGGCCTTTTTGGGCCCCCTCTCAAAATTGCATCCGGGGCCATTGCACCAATGCTATGCCTCTGGGCGGGCATAGTTTTTCTCGCTTCTTGTGGGCTTGTTGGGAGTGGGATGGTTTTGAATCCAAGGCCTCCTTGATCCATCACAATGTGGCCCTATTCTTTTCCTATCACCACGGGCCTCCAGTAGATCTTCAGGATCCAGTGGTCCCCCTATCTGGGAATTTAGGATTGCTCTCTAAGGGGCATAATTACTACTAAAATACCCGGTCCTCCAATTTTCTTGTTCCATCTTTGCCTCCATGAAATCCCATAACCATAACCATACATATGTGTAACAGACAGCTGGCAGGATAGAAATACATGTTACTGTTGATTTTGGTGCTTCATTCCAGCCACCCCTCAGCCTGTGTTATTTTGGACTAGCTATTATCCCCTCCCATATGAGACAGGAACAGGACTCAGCCAATGCCTGTTGGGCTGTTGAATACTATTACTTAATGCATTTATATCCTGCCTTTCTCCCAAATTGGGATTCAGGGCGGCGAGTATCTGAGAGGGTGGCAGATTAACGAAGCCTGCTTTAGGGGAGGGGGAGTCAGCAAGGGTGCAGCAGTCAAGTGTCAGTCCTGGGGGGGGGGCGCCTCAGCATCTGCTTGACCATTGTGGATGCTAATGCAGGGCCTGCTTGCTCTAAATAGGGCAGGTGGTGCAAGGACAGTAGCAAAAGGAAAAGTTACCATGGCAGGAAGCCATACTGCTTCCTGTTTTTCTTACTATGCCTGCAACTTGAAAGCAGGGATGTAACATTTGGAAGCAGAGTCGTTTGTGCTCCTCAAGACCAGGAGCTGCCCATGGTGCAGGTCTTGGTTCCAGTCTCTGATAATCAGAAAACTAAGGTCAAAGTGCAATCCCTCCCTAGCCCCCATTAAGGGAATGAATTTACGACTAACCCTATTTATTCCTGACTAACCCTATGTGTTGAAAATAGCTACCAGAACTCTCTGAATATTTCTGTAGATCAGATGATGAGCCCAATATGTGTGTATTGTGAATTGGGAGAGAGTCATGATGAATGTAGATAAGCTTAGTTCAGAGTTACTGGAAATAAATGATTAGTTATTTTTACTTTTTTAAAAATAAGACACTGTGCCTCCTTGTGATTTATTGTTCCAAGGGGGAAGTTAACAACACATTATTTTCACTTGTTTGCAGAGTAGAATTGTCATAGATGATTCATACGATAGCAAGCCAAGTTGTGATCTGTCAGGGTTAGTGGCAGAACCAAATCTTTCAGGGCGTTCACACACTTTAACCTTCTCTTCAAACGAGGTGAGTTTCAGTGTGTCTGTGTATTGTTGATATCACAGTTCAGACTATATTATGCAATTTAAGTTTGTCTCTAATGAAAAGAGTAGGTTATCATCATTGCACCTTAATATTTTTATAAGCCCACATTGAAAAATGTACCTAGGAGATAAAAAGTATTTTGCTTGTTATCAGTTTTGGGTTTGATATTTTATCACACTGAGCTACTTTGCATGTAACTGAAGCCAAATGAGGACTGAATGTGCATCTGCTCTGCTCTTGCATTGCAAGAAAAAAACACACTTTAATTACATTCCTAACATTATAAGACAGCCAATTGATTAATAGTACCACCAGCCAATGCATTTTGCTTTCTATGCTTCTGCTATTTGTGTGAATGGCATGCATCAGTACTTCTAACAGAATACACATTGTCTTCCTCATTTCAGTCTTTTGGCTGTAGAGCTTAATTCTTGCTGCATTATTTTTGAAATATTTTTAGATCATTAGAAAGCCAAACATTTTTTGAATTTCCTAAACTGGATATTTCAAAACTTTGCAGACTTCAGTGAGGAAGGTTTTGTGGTGCCAGCTAAGTTCAGCCTTCAGTATGGAGTTTCACAGCTCCTCATGTAGCATCTGGGCATTTAGCCCTATAGGTACTCTACTCTTATGAATAATAATAATAAAAATAAATTTTATTTATATCCCGCCCTCCCCAGCCGAAGCTGGGCTCAGGGCGGCTAACAACAATCAAAATAATCCAACATTCTAAAAACATTCATTATAAAATTAATTAAAATCAAATTAAAATCAAATTGATGGCAACCATTAAGCAAAATTCTGTGCAGATTGCCAGAGGAGGGGGTCAGGCTGCGCCCTGACCAAAGGCCTGGTGGAACAGCTCTGTCTTGCAGGCCCTGCGGAAAGATGTCAGGTCCCGCCGGGCCCTAGTCTCTTGTGACAGAGCGTTCCACCAGATTGGAGCTGCGGCCGAGAAAGCCCTGGCTCTAGTTGAGGCCAGCCTAACTTCTCTGTGGCCTGGGATCTTCAGGATGTTTCTATTTGCAGACCGTAAATTTCTCTGTGGGACATACCAGGAGAGGCGGTCCCGTAGGTACGAGGGTCCTAGGCCGTATAGGGCTTTAAAGGTTAAAACCAGCACCTTAAACCTGATCCTGTACTCCACCGGGAGCCAGTGCAGCTGGTATAGTACCGGATGAATATGATCTCGCAGCGAAGACCCCATAAGGAGTTTCTGGGTCAGTCTCAAGGGCAGCCCCACGTAGAGCGAGTTACAATAATTCAGTCTGGAGGTGACCGTAATGTGGATCACAGTGGCTAGGTCTTTCTTGAACAGTTTTGTGTCTATACACTATGTTGACCTTTCACCTCTCTTTCAAATTACTCCGTAATTCAGTTTAGATGGATACTGTTCCTTGCGACTCTCTTCCAGTTGTCTTGAGGATTTTGCACTCTCAGCACAATAGGGCCGGATTTCATTCTTCATTTTCTCTCTCTGCATCAACTGGGGCTTTCAGAGACTGACCTTTACTTGATTTTTAGAAATGGAACTTGCATATCTCTACAAGGAAGGATGGAGATAGTTTCCTTTCAGTAACACAAGTTAATGTTTTTGAGTAAATATTGGATACTTGCTCGTGCTAAACATTTTAATGTAACAAAAGGAGTAGTTTATTCGTATTTTTAAAAATACGTCTTTACAAGAGTAGCTGACAAGCCTGGCATTGTGAAACAGGCTCAGAAGAAGTATTCTGTGTTCACGGACATCACTTGCTAATTCCTTGTTTTTATATTATAACTTGGAAAGTTATTTTGCTTTTAAATTTGAACAACAAGTGGCTCTTGCATTCGTGATCCCTGCTGCTTTCAGGTGGTCCTTGCATCTACATTGAAAGTAAAAGAAATGCTGAAGAGCTCAGGTGTGGAGGCTGTGTGAAGTTTGCATGCTGTAGCAAAGAGGTAGTTCCCTTTCCAGTTAAATTTCTCAAATTTAACTGAAAAAGTGCCTTGCCTCTTCAGCACTGTAAGGTGCTATGATGGAAACTTGTAAGAAACCTGTTTGCCCCCGTATGCATGCATAGTTTGATCTAGAGCAATGCAGCAGTTAGTTCATAAACCATTGCTATCATCTAAAGAAATAAGCAGTAAACCAATAAAAAAATGAGCTGCAAGTACAATAACAAAAGTAGGGATCACATACTACATTTTTACAAGCATATAGAAAGCAACCTTGAGTTAGTGGTGCAAATGCCATTGCTGAATTTTAACAAAACAAAATTTGTATTATCAGTACTTCATGTTTTTAAAGTTCAATGAAGATGCATAATCAGCATGGTTAGTCTTTATGTATTATGATCCTTTTCATTTCGGCACAGGATGAAATAAAGAGTTTTAAGTATTTGTCTTGAGTAAGAAAGAAAAATTTCCTCTTCGACCAAAGACTGTATGATAGCTTTAGAAAAATTGAAAAACAGTTTTGTTTCTAGCCTTGGTAGATCAGTATGTCCTTTGTCCCCTTAGCTACAGACTCCTAATAAAAGTTGGCAAAATGAATATACCGTAATACATAATAGTTTTGTATTTTTCCGCTAATGACACATCTAGACCAAGGTGGTATTTTAAGTGATAAGTTGTAAAAACTGACTCACTATCTCCATAAAATGAATTCAACAATAGATACCTACCCAATAGATAAAAAGAGTGTTTTCTTCCCTTCTCTCTAGCATGTAGTGTTCACTCTGATGTGGACTTTCACCAGCAGTTCATTTGCTTTGGCCTAGTTTCCATTTCAAGGGCATTTGTGATGTATGTACGGAAACAGTATAATATAGGTGGACTTTATGGGGCACAAACATAGAGAGTGGTATGCCAGCAAGTTTTACTTAGAGTAGACCCATTGAAATAAATGAACATGACTAAGTGAGGGGCATTAATTTATGTAGATCTACTCTGAGTAAAACTTACCACCTAGAGTGCTGCACCTAGAAGACCAGAAACTGTATGATCCTTTACAATAATTTAAAACTCTCTTTTGGACATTCGGTCAGTGATACCATAAAACGAGTGAATTTGAGAATACCTGTAAGTTATCGAGCAAGGTCTGAAAATCCTATATCTCACGAACCTGGACATTTACACTTGGTTCAGCGAGTCCACTGTTCATAAAGGTATTTACAATGAGCGATCTTTAAATTACTGTGCATTGATATATGTGTTCAGGCACTTTGCACTATGGGAATTAAATAATAAAACAAACTGAAATATTGGAGGGGAGACCAGCTATGCACTCAACAATTCAAAGTCTTGAATGTTTATATTTTATATATATATCTCAGAAATGCAGTATTTTTTTATTTTTAAAAGCAGTAAGTTAAATTACTATGTACCTAAGTAAAAGCTGATTTGCTTTGTTAGACTTCCGATGATGAACCATCAACTACAGGGAAACAAAACCAGTGGCACAGTCGGCCCATTTCTGAATGGACAACGCAACAGGTGTGCCATTGGCTAATGGGAATGAATATGGAGCAGTACATTGCGGAATTCACAGCCAAGTGTATAGATGGACAGCAGTTAATGCTGCTTGACAGTGACAAGTTGAAGGTAAGCTTGTATACCTGCTGTCTTATGCCAAGCCAAAACTATGCACTGAAAATCTGAACACTTAACAATATAAGTACAAAAAGGTAAAGGACCCTCGACGGTTAAGTCCAGTTGCAGACTACTCTGGGGTTGCGGTGCTCATCTCACTTTACAGGCCGAGGGAGCTGGCATTTGTCCACAGACAGTTTTTCCGGCTCATGTGGCCAGCATGACTAAGCTGCTTCTGGCGAAAGCAGAGCAGCGCACAGAAACACTGTTTACCTTTCCACTGGAGCGGTACCTATTTATCTACTTGCACTTTGACGTGCTTTCGAACTGCTAGGTTGCTGGGAACTGCAGGAGCTGGGACCGAGCAACGGGAGCTCACCCCATCACGGGAATTTGAACCGCCAACCTTCTGATCGGCAGGCCCAAGAGGCTTAGTGGTTTAGGCCACAGCACCACCCACGTCCCTAATTAAGTCCTTAATACCACGTCCCTAATATACTTATAAGTACAGTATAGTGTTATGTTATCTGTTGATAATTTAGGGGTTGGCTTCCTTCCTTCAATTCCTTGTTACATAAAATAGATTCATTTTAATCGGTGTTTTTGTTGTTGAACTTGGACACACATTTTTAACGTATCCTAAGTTAATGCATTAAGCTTTGATTGTATGAAATGTTAGTATGTTAAAAAGTAGTCAAAAAGGTTTTCTGGGCTTATCAGATGTTGCCATCTGCTGATAAAAAACTATACTGCACCATGCTAACAGAATGTTACTAGCTTCTCGTATGCTATGGTAGCACATCTGTTTAGCCTTCCTTTAGGGACCTCACAGCAGTCCCATAAAGTAATGTAACCCTATTTGAGTATTTGAAACATTGTATTTCTTTAGACCCTAACTATAGGGTGCTACTCTATTGGGACACGGGTGGTGTTGTGGTCCAAACCACCGAGTTTCTTGGGCTTGCTGTTCGGAAGGTCGGTAGTTTGAATCCATGTGATGGAGTGAGTTCCCATTGCTTTGTCCCAGCTTCTGCCAACTTAGCACTTCCAAAAACATACCAGTGCAAGTAGATAAATAGGTACCACTGCCGCAGGAAGGCAAACAGTGTTTATGTGTGTGCTCTGGCACTTGTCATGGTCCTCCGTCCGCCAGAAGTGGTTTAGTCCTGCTGGCCGCATGACCTGGAAAGCTGTCTATGGACAAACACCAGCTCCCTCAGCCTGAAAAGCAACATGAGCGCTGCACCCCATAGTCACCTTTGACTGGACTTAACCGTCCAGGGGTTCTTTTTTATAGGGTGCTACCATAAGGTTGAGGGACACGGGCGGTGCCGTGGTGTAAACCACTGAGCCTTGGGCTTGCCAATCAGAAGGTCGGCTGTTCGAATCCCTGCGACGGGGTGAGCTCCCATTGTTTTGTCTCAGTTCCTGCCAACCTAGCAGTTCAAAAGCACATCAAAGTGCAAGTAGATAAATAGGCGGGAAGGTAAACAGCATTTCCATGCGCTGCTCTGGTTTCGCCAGAAGTGGCTTACTCATGCTGGCCACATGACCCAGAAAAACCATCTGCAGACAAACGCTGGCTCCCTCGGCCAGTAAAGCGAGATGATCGCCGCAACCCCAGAGTTGTTCACGACTGGACTTAACTGTCAGGGGTCCTTTACCTTTTTACCATAAGGTTATTTTTGAAGAGAGTGGTGCCAGTCCAAAGAAGTTGCTCTGAAGCCCAGCAAAATTAATAGGTTTTAAGGTAGCTGCAACCAACTTGTCCTCTTCCTACCAGTACCTCAGCACTGTGAATGCAAATGGCCACTGCACCATGCCTGAGTAGGTAAACTTTAGTATGATCTGGCCTGGATACAGATAACTACTGATAGCAATTTTCATGGCTATTGAAGCATTCCCTTCGTCTTTTGAAGCCCCATGAATTGTTGTTGAACAGTCCAGTTCACACTAATCTTTACTCGCATGATCATGGGTATACTCATGAAGACATTTTATGACTGTTAGTGAATATGAGGGAAATGTGTGGATTCGCCCCTTAAGGTTGGTTCTTCCAACTATGTATTTAGGAGTCAAGGAAATTTAAGTATTTCACATTAAGCTGTCCCAGGTTTGTACTACTTGCAAACCATTCTTGTCTGCGCTAAGATGCTTTTTGTTCTGACTACGACATCTTTCTTCAGCTTGTTTAAATCATTTGTATTCCTTCATTAGATTTGCTGAATTTTGTAGTTTGCAAAAATACTTAGTTTGGATGTTGTTTTCATTGTAATGATAATTAATGGTTGTGAGTACTGCTGAAAATGTTTTGGTTTTTTTAAAGGAAAAAACAACAACAACCCAAAACTCATGCAACAACAATGCGCATTGTTTATGCTGCAAATATTTCTACTTTGTAGAATATAATAAAATGTGTTTTTTTTTATGAAAGGCCCTGGGAGTATCCAGTCAAAATGACCGATCAACAATAAAGAAGAAAATTAAAGATATTAAGAAAGCACAAGAGAAGCTGGAGAAACAGAAAGAGAAGTTTCAAAAGAAAGAGAAAGAAGTCCGGAGAACTGGCAGAGTGGTGGCCACCGTAGAATCAAGCTGCTAAAATTCTTTAAAATATCCTATGCAACTACTTAATCTGGTGTAGTCACAAGGGCTAGTGGAACTATGCCAAGGTAATGTTTCAATATCTTTATTTTTATCAGACTCCCTTCAGCTTGAAGAAGTGTCACAATTGTATATTACTGTATAATTATGAATGGGGGAGGTGGGAAGTGATAGCTTTTACAATATAGGTTTTTTAATCTCCCATTTCTACAGTCCTTCCCTGTTTATATGATTCATCAAATGAAATATTTTCCATTTTTTATATTTAGATCGTTAACTTGTACTAATGAACAGTAAATTAACTTTGCATTAAGTAATGTGTATATATGTATTACTTATTCTAGGTCCCTGAAGTGTCTATCAGAAGTATATACAGTTTTGATGAATAGGATGTGAACATAAATTGCAGTATAATGTTGGGTGGTATCTGGTATAGAGAGACAGTATCAGGTCATTATGTTCTGTTGAAGAGAAGTTTGTTGCCATTAGTGTTGTATAGAGGAAAAATTAAGTTTAAAAAATAATAGAAAATTAATTTAATCGTATTTTGACTTAATGATGTGTTTAAAATCCTGTATTTTCCAGAGTTCATTTTAAATTCAAAATGTATTGTAGTAATATAATTCATGACTTGCATCTTGGCTTTCTTATTTTCTAAAATAAGATAACACTTAAGTTTCTAAGCTGAGTATGTTGAAGCAGGATTTCAAAGTTTATTGATCAATTTTATACACTTTTGTATGGACTATGGGGTTTTATAATCCATGTAAGATCAAATTGTAATACATGCATTACACTTTCCTACTCAAGATACTGAGGACCAAAAATATATTTTTACTAAACTTTCAATGCTATTGGTCTTCCTAATACCAGAATGGGAATAGCCGGAGGAGGTATGAATTGAAGCACTGGGTTTCTGCAGTGTGTATAATTACACTGTAGACTACGAGATGTCTTCCTGTTCATGAGTTGCGTTTGTTTTCCAGAATAGTGTCAAACACAATTGCCATGTGCTGTTGGGCAACACATAATCTGTTGTAGGAAAAAATACACTACATTGGAGTGGCACTTTTGAGAAATGAAATAAATTTCATTCAAAAAAGAACTTGTATTTTGAAATTCTTACTATTATGACTTACATGTGCATGAATTAGTAACATGCTCCCATCTAATGAAATGATTATTTTGTAAGAAAACATTGAAAACTGCCAATTGTAAATTAAGACTACAGTAAACGAAATGCACATTTTGAGCATTTTCAAAATAAAAGTTTTAAGATTTTAATGGCATAGTACTATTATCTTGGATTCAAGAAACCAGGAATAGGAGAAAATGTGTATTGGTATTATTGCATGAATAAGAGACAGGGTTTTAGTCATCCAGGTTTGACTCAGAGTAGACCTGCTGGAATTAATGAACCCAAGTTCATCATGTCTTATTTCCGTGGGCTTACCTGGGAGTATAACTAACATTGGATACAAGCGGGCTAGAGTATTGAGAACTTGTGCAATGAGAAAATGTCTCTAGATTGGGAGTCACTTTCCTCCCAGTGCTGTTTCCATCACGTAACTCTGGAAGTGTATACTTGATTCTGACCGAATTAAGCCTTCTAGGAGGTTTTTGTTCTAGGAAGCTTAGTTTGCTCAGAATTGAGTATACACTTCCAAAGTTAATGCTAAATACATTACTTCTGGTAAATGAACTACCATAACCACTAGAGAGCTCTGAAAATTTGTGTCCAGGCTCTTCTACCCATCTACTATCTGAAACCAAAGGAGCATATTGGTTGCCAGATGTGACCCCCCCCCCAGCTTTCCTACCCCACTACTATGGAAGAGTACCTTTTCCCATTGTATGTAAGGAAGATAGTTGTCAAGGCGAGCCTGTCTGGCAGTCCATAGATGGAACACACCTGAAGACTATCACAGCAGAGGACTTGTGGGCCGCTAGATGTTGTCAGACTCGACTGGAGTTACAGCCTTAACAAGGGGCGACCCAGTGTTTCCACACTGAAGTGATAATACAAGACAGACACCAGGAATTATCGTGCAATTAATCAATGGAGTGCCAGATTTTTTAAAATCTTAGGATTTATTATTATAAAAATCACAGTAAGCCTCTTTCTTGCAAGCCAAAATTTTCACAGTACAATGTTAAAATTCCGAATACAAAATGCCTGGCTGTTGTAATGTTATTCATCCACCTGCAATAGAAATTATTTCCAAATCTAGCTCTAGCAAGGGAATACACACGGCAACCATTTTGTGTGAGTTTTATCGGCATGCGACTGCCGACGTGAGCACTGTTTTCAGCCCCAGAAGGGAGCGGAATGGGGCGAGCTTACGCACACTCCACTGACACGCGAGATGACCCAGAACGCAACCCCTGTGCAAACAGGGAGTTGCCTGGAATATAAAGTAGTATTATAAATTATTTTCTCCCGAAATGCTTTATTCATAGGAATCAAACTTTAAAATAGCAAATGAACTCATTGTGCCTATGACCGAACAGCGAGTTTGCTACCACAAACAGTTGCTTTGGTTAGTGGTAAACCTTCAGTAGACTTTGATTGTTGAACATACTTAAAATAATCATCCAGCTGGGACAATGTGCATGCGTATCCAGATGTGTACATGCAAATCCCCTGGCAGTCTAGAAGGCAAGCGTAGAAGCGGGCTCAACAGGCATCCATAGTACAGCAATGCACATGCAGTTCCTCTGACTACTGGATCAGGACTGTAGCCCTGATTACAATTCATATTTTACATGAATAGAGGATACTAATTCCAGAATCTCATTCAGCCCCTCCACCTCCAGATGATCAAACCTTCATAAGCGGCAGGCAGGTGCAAATGTGAGTGTTGGTTTTTTAATGATGCCAAACCTACTGTATTCTTTGTTTACTAGCTCACAGAGCAGAAATGTTTTACTCCCAAAGGCTGTGACACCTTAAAGCAGTAGCTTGATATGTGTCTAATTTGAAAACTTCCCTACTAAGCTGCTATTGGTTATAGCCAAGGGCAGTTTCATTCTGCACAGCACGTTCTATGATCCAATTGACATAATGAATTTCCTAATAAGATGCTCCAACGTGCAGGTGGGTCTATTTTGCTGTTTCCCAACTATCAACAAAAAACTTAACACATCATTTGGCACTGCCGTTACTCTGAAAAGGGTTTCATTCCTGAGTAAATATGTTTACAATCATGGCACTGTACTCTTTAATCCGGCATCTCAGTTACTGCAAAGTGGCTAAACTGCATTCTTTGATTTCTGCGTGTGCATCTTAATGGAGGATCTTGCCTAGGAGGCATCACATGAACATTGCAATTGTGGAGGTGAATTAAACGTTGGCGGCAAAAATTGTCAAGGGAGAGCTAGGAACCAAAGAGAAGGTGAAGAGAGCATTATCTATTTTATGCCACATTTGCTGGATATAAAGAAATTTAAATGCAACACCAAGTTAGGACCTGAGGTTGTGTGTACATGCAGCAAATAAGAGTTTGTGCCTGTTGAGTAAAAAATGTACCATAGCTGCTTTTGATGTCTGGGTGTGTGAGCAACTTTTTTCCCCCCACTGGCAATGCAAGACTATCTGGTTGGTTTATGGCTCCACCAGGTGGTCAAAGGCAGGATGAACATTTTAAGAAGTAGGCAGTTCCCATAATCCAGTTCACTGTTGGCAAAAGCAGCAATGTCACTTAAAACTTCCACTGGCTTTTGTCCTCAGGTCAATGTTTCTTGCTTTTGCCACCCCCCCCCTTTTTTTTCCTTGGTCCTACACTGTTTTTCTCAGTCCCGCTCTCTATTGGACTTTAGTTTCTCATTCCTCAACCCATCACTTTCTCTGCTCCCACCTTACTGTCAGGCCCTACTATTTTTTATGCTCCACTCCCTTCTCTCTCTGATTAATTTTTTAAAAATCCATCTGTCTCTATCTTTCTCGTCCCTCCACCATTCCCTTGCGCGCTGACTGTTGAGGAAGGTAGCTGTGTGTGTGTAGCGGAGCTGTTGAAACATGCTCTTACTAGCACCATCAGGGCATGTTACCTCGGGCACATATGTTGAACACAACCTGATCACAGCCAGACAGCAGAGCTGCTTCTGGCTTCTGAAAGCAGTCCTTCTGCAGCATCTGGCAGCTCCTTAGCCTTTCCCTTTCCTTTCTCTGTGATCTTTCTCCCAGTACCTTCACGAGATACTGTAAAATTGGTTCCTGTGCTTAGGCGTTTGGTAAGAGGGTCTCTTTCTCAAAAAAAATCTTTTTCTTTGCTGGAGTGGGGGTCCCAGCCTAGTTGGGGGTAATTTTTGGTACATCCCAACTATATAGCCTTGTGTTGTCAGTTGGGGAAAAATACCAATTGGTACCTACCTGAAGGGTAGCTTTCATTAGCACCACAAGGCTACTGCACCCTACTTTTAATGACTGCAATATTCACTCATTCCCATGCAGTAATCTGCATTTTTATTTATATATAGAGACAGACAGACAGACAGACAGACACACACACACACACACACACACACACACACACACGGGAGTCAGGCCTAGCTGATCCTTGTTCTCTCAGTTTCTTGTTCTATACTTATATTTTAGGTTTGCTACTTCGGGCAAACAAGACTGTGGGAGCTCTTTACTTCCCAAAATGTTTGTTCTACCTTCAACCACCAGTTGGAACTATAACCCAACGCAATAGGCTTTGCTTTGCCAATGGGAAACTACCCTTCAGATAGATACCAATTGTGCTTTCTATAATGTATGCACAACTTACTAGATAGCTCCTGTCTTGATTATTCCTTGCAATACTGGCATTACGTTCACGATGGCTGCAATCGTTCATCCGCTTCTTGTTGAGTTTGCAAGTCACCATGACAGTATTAGAGACTACCAAATACCCCAGAATTTGGCTGAATTCAGTGAAATTAAATTGCTTTCATTCTACTACTTGGCAGCTGGCCACATGTTTATAGAAGATAGAGCATAAACAGGAAGTTAAATATGTATAGAAGTATTTAATAGGCTAGAGCAGCAAGAAACATCAGCTCGGAACAGAAAGTATACCACATTTTTAAAAAGAACTAATACGTTGTTATTGCTCCAGTTTCTTTTCATTCTTAAGAAGCTGAACATATCCAAATATTTTAAAAGAAATACTATAATAGTGCAAAGAAACATACCCATAGCAATTAGATGTCAAAAGTACTACGTGCATAATGTCCAAACTTTCTTAACAACCTGAGGCCTGTTTCGTTTTTGCAAAAATCAGTGCAAGTATCAGTGGCATTAAATTAGGAGGCCGGCTGTCCTTTATTAACAACTTTCATTTACTGAAAAGCAAAATTCATCAAAAGTTTAAGCACTTTCAAATACCACTAATTTCAACAGGAGAATTGAGGACTTGCTTAAGCCTCTCCAGCAATTCCATTTTGTCCAGATCATGTTCAGCGTTTTTGCATTAATTGCAACTGCTGATATAAAAGGGCTGGATCCAGAGATGTCCTGTGCGTGTGGCAAGGCACTCCCACAAGTCAGCCCCACTGAATTCTCCATAATTCCCTATCCCACTACAGCCCCTGTACCCCATCATATGCCATTCCAGACAGTCCTTCAGTTCTCAGAACCAACTGTGGGGGTGGCAGGAAAGTCCCACTACATAAGTGAAGTTCAACTCATCATTTTTTGGGATCCAATTCATTATGCCTGAATATTCTGAAGAGAGGCAAATATTCTTTCCTGGAACTCCATCTAAAGAATAACATATATTTATGCACTACCAGATTTGAGATTTTCATTCAAACTTCCTACAGAGGGTAAAAACACAAGGCACAAGGTAGCCAAATGTAAATGTTATCAAGTGCCACTGATTTTAGTGGGAGATATTTAATTATGTGCTAAAATTCCAAATTAATATTAATGAAACTCAAGCTGGATCATGTATGAAATTAAATGCATGTGGTTTGTTAGAAGAACTATGGTGTCTAATATTAGAAGGCTCAAACTGTTTGATTCCTAGAAAAAAAGCATGATCATGTTTTATCTAGTATTTCTCACATTGTAATGCTGTCTGTGCTAGTGCAACTGAGTCCCAGATAAGGTTTACAACATTGCAGTTCTTTAATTCAACTAAGTTTTCCATGGAAGTCTCATTAGAATGCTTGGCAAGTGAAATGGTACAATACTTGAACAAGCTGTGCACTGACCTTTTTATATAAAATCTAGAACTTGATACACCAGATCTACCTGCAGAAGCAATTTAAGATGGAATGATTGAAATGAATTTAGCATACTTACTTTTTTAAATGAATGCTGCTCTAGAAAAGACGTGGTTTTCTGACTCCTGTTTAGTCAAATTGTGTGCTCCCCCATACAAAATATTAGAACTGTACTGTAGTAAACCAGACTTACACAGTCCTAACATGAACTGTGTACTAAGGCTATCTTCTGCACACCACATATTGTCCCATATGGCTATATACTGCGGAATGTAGTCATGTCTTTTGGCTCACTACTTGGGACACACCAGTCATCTGCTTCATGATTCGCTGTGTAATGTTTCCAAGCTGCTTTGTTATATACCGGCAGTCTTTCAACAGATTCTGTTGATAAAGCCTGCAGAGAGAAGGAAAGGGCCATGTTCAATATAACTTAGCCATCATCAGAGCCTGCCTTTTAAATGGAAAGACGTTTGTCAAAGCGGGTGATAAATAACATGCCTTTATGAAGATAACAGCATCTGTACCATAACCCTCTAGCGAATAGAGCTTCAGATCTCCTTGGAAGTACTGGGCATAGAGACGGGATATAGGCAAGCCGTAACCAAATCCAGCCTAAACATAACACACACACACAAAAACCAACAACAAGAGAGTTAGCTAAAACATATGAAAAACAGAAATAGTAATGGGAGGAATTCCAAGTTGCACTCTTCTGATCATTGCACCATTGCACCAGGGCAAGCATTTTAGCATGCCATCCAGAATGGTCCCCTTCCTCCCTCCCTCCCTCCCTCCCTGCGATGTTCTGGGGTCTTCTTGACCCCCCCCCCTGCCAATTTTGGGGGGTGCAAGGGAAGGACAGTGGAAACCCCCATCGCGTCCTTGTGTGAGCTTCTGCTAGTGGGACTTGTCTGCTAGCATATAATCAACATTTGCTAGAGAAAAAGCATTCTGTTGCTGGACACAAACATGAGAAAAGGGGAGTTACTTTCACAGTGAAAAGAAAATGAAGACAAAACTGCAGGTAGGTGTTCTCTAATATTCTTCCCGATCCGTGCCAATGGATTCCTATCCAGATGAAACTGAAGCTTGCAGTTATTTATTTTTATTACATTTATAACTTGCCTTCCGTGAAAGGAGCTCAAGGTAGCATACATTTTTATTCCCCATTTTAATCTCACAACAAAGCTGTGAGAAAGACCCAATGTCACTCAGTAAGCTTCAGCACTGGGGATTTGAACCCGAGTCTTCCAGGCCCTTGATGCAACACCCTTAACCACTAAGCCACACAATTGGGTCTTCCTCTCCTGCTCATTCTTCTGTTCAATTGCCCTTGAAAAAAGCTGTTCATTTATCCCTATTGCATCTGCATGCAAATTTCTCTTATGATAGGATCACATGGGCATCTGTACTGGATATTCAGTAATTTCACTGTGTGACATGACTGGCATTATCAGATGTAGAAGATAGCACAGAAACTCAGATGAAATGTAAGAACAAGCAGACACAGGACCTAGCGGTGTATGAATTTGTCTCACTGAACAATGCTCTTATTTGACTTGCTGTGGAGTATGAAAAACTGCCCAGATAAGCCACCAAAACAACATGGGCATCAGCTCACAGAATCTTCAGCCTTAAACTTATTAGCATTTAAAGTAGTTGCACACCACTCTAGAAAGCAGGGAGCAAAAATGGCAGTGAGGCTGTTCTTGCCCATGAACTGGAGCGAGTTACATGCATCGTTAACTGCACAAAGCAGGTTTTTGCTGATGGAACAGTGCCCTGCTAGAGCCTGATTTTCTTACTGAAATTTTTTTTTGCATTTGGAAGTTTGTTTATACATGCAAGAGTGGAACTCTGGATACTGGCTTTAGTTATTAATAACATCATTCTGGCCCATATTTACCATAAGCAATGGATCTGTGTATGGGCAACCTACAGCCAGTGTGGCCTAATTTCATGTGGCTCTTTGCCTAATTTCAAAAGACCTCTCTGCAAATTTACGTCTGGCAGGAGTGATCTGTCCTTTCCTTGGTAGCCTGCTGGGGAGGCAAGAAATGGAGAAGGGTGGGGAAAGAAAGCAAGAAAGAGCAAGAAGCTCTGCATGTACCCACTACTGGCTTTTGCCCCCACCCCCCACATTACCCCAAAGGAATGCTGCCCTCAACTGGAAAAGCCCCCCCCCCCATGTACAAGAAAATATTTTGTTAACCATTTCAACTACCTAATTTGCCAACTGGCAATGCAAGGTATCACATAAAAATGGCCTACATACCAGAGGTGTTGCTCGCGATGTCTCAACACGGGGACGGGGTGCAGTTGAATACATGTAGTTAAACAGCCGATCTATTTTCCTCAAAGGAACACCACCGCCACGATCACACATCTAGAATGTGGAGGGGGGATTAGGACTTGGGGACGATTCATGCCACACGCTCTAGATCCGGCTAAAAACAAACGCTGGCATACCCAACCTTACATCAGAAATATACACCTTGTATTTTTTATTATGTATTTAATGTTTTTATATTGTGCTTTTACCTATGGAACTGCCCTGAGACCTGCGAGTATAGTGTGCTATACTAACTAAATGAATGAATGGTGAATGTTGGCCTGCATGCACAAAATGTACTTCTTCAAAACGATTTATACACTACTCTTCAGTTGGTTTGGATATTCGAGACGGTTAATAGAATAATAAAAAGGTAAAGGGACCCCTGACCATTAGGTCCAGTCATGGCCGACTCTGGGGTTGCGGCGCTCATCTCACTTTATTGGCCGAGGGAGCCGACATACAGCTTCCGGGTCATGTGGCCAGCATGACTAAGCCGCTTCTGGTGAACCAGAACAGCGCACGGAAACGCCGTTTACCTTCCCGCCGGAGTGGTACCTATTTATCTACTTGCACTTTGACGTGCTTTCGAACTGATAGGTTGGCAGGAGCAGGGACAGAGCAACGGGAGCTCACTCCGTCGTAGGGATTCAAACCGCCAACCTTCTGATTGGCAAGTCCTAGGCTCTGTGGTTTAACCCACAGCACCACCCACGTCCCTCTAATAGAATAATAGGCAGCTAATAGAAATATAATAATGCAAATCATACAAAACCAAAGATTTCTTTTTCAATGCCAAATAAGTAAAAACAACAGAAAACATTTCAATAGCAACCCCAATCTACAAAAGATATAATCCCCACAAGGTCTGTTTAAAGGCAGGTATGGCCCACAAGCTGGGAATCCAGCAGAGTATCATAGATAGGATATTTCACAGCTGAGGAGGCAGCAGTTGAGAGTCTGCTCATACAACCATCCACTGAACCTCAGATGACACCGGGACATAGTGCAGGTTCTCCAATGTGGAATAGGGTATTGAGAAGCTACATATGAGAGGAGGTGATCAAGAAATCCTAGGCCCTGGCCATCGCTGCAGATGAAACAATATTGTAGCAATGCATCCTACCTGTCTGGCTCCGTTTAAAACCCTGGCAGCCTTGGATCGAGTTTCAGAACTCTCTACAATGGCAGACAGTCCACTCTTGATATTACTATGACTGTGACCAGGCCTGTTCAGTTCAAGAGGGGGCTGCAGCTGGAGAAAAGCACTCAGTACCACAGCTTCCAGTCAAACATCCAAGAATAATGATAGATCCAGGAGCATCTCCCAGCTGCTCATCTGAATGTTATGGGGAGCACAACCACGTCCAAAATAGGCTGAACTCCTCATCCTGGATCAGAAGATCCCTGAATTGGCAAAATACTCTAGCAGTCCTGTTTGAATCATATATGCTGCTTCCACTTGCTATTTTATGACCAGGTAATTCGTTAGTAAATAAACACGCAAAATGCCCATGGCAGGTAAATGCACATCAAGATGAAAATTACTGGAAAACCAGCGCTTTAACCGTTTGCCAGGACTACGAGGTAGGAAATGAGAGAGTAAACAAAGCCATTACCTTCACAGTTAAATCCTCATTGCCTAATGTGATGTGGACATGAATTGGAGGGTAAATGTCTCGATCCGCATGATGTTCCATTGTAGCTCTCATTGCATTCTAAGATTTCAAAACACGGAAGTAATGGCCAAATTACATATCTGTACAGTCATACCTTGGGTTGAAGTAGCTTTGGGATAAGTATTTTCAGGTCGCGTGCTGCGGCAACCCGGAAGTAATGGAGCGCGTTACTTCTGGGTTTCATCACTCGCACATGCACAGACGGTCAAAATGACGACCTGCGCATGCGCAGAAGCGGCAAATCGCGACCCACGCATGTGCGGATTGCATTCGCTTCTGGATGCAAACGGGGCTCCGGAACGGATCCCGTTTGCATCCAGAGATACCACTGTATATCATTTTAGCTTGGTAATTTAATAAAACAGTTCCATTTAGCTGTGATCACATAATGATTCAAAAGATTTTAGAAGAAACTTGTTCTAGAATACATTATAAAGTTGCTTCCTGCTTTGTAAACATTTTATGAAGCTACCCAACCGACTTGACTAGTATTTGGTTATTTCTATCTTTCAAGATTGAAAGTTATTTCATGGATGCAGTGCAAGAACGGGAACAGTAGTCTGAATTCTGTTCCCTGCCGTTTTAGAATTTAAATACAGGCAACAACATATAGTTTGTATTTTAGATATGAAATCAAGTCCCTTTACTTGCAGAGCAATCCCATGGAAACAAAATCTGGAGGACAACTCTATCATTCTCACATGCGACCCTGTGCACATAAAGGGATCCCCTAGGGTTGGGGAATCTCCAGATGTTAAAAGGCAGTCATGACCACAGCTGCCACCTATACACAGATGAATAATGCCAGTTCAGGCATGAGGACACTCCACTTCTGACTGCCTAGCCAATGGTCAGATATGACAGGGCTGCAATAAGTGCGGTATTTCCTGGAAATATCCGGAATACTGTGTGTGGGTGGGAATCGGTGAAATGTCTGGGAAATTCCAGGTTCAGCCCATGTTATTGCAGTCGTCTTTCCTAATTTTCCATAACAATAGCTGAGAAACGGCAATTTTTGTGACACTATGCAACTTTGGGCAAAACTAAAAAAGCTCAACAATTTTGCCCGCCCCCCTCCAAAGTCTCAACAACTATCCAGATTTTCACTGTTTGTAATATGGCAACCCTGGATATGGTAAGAGTTGTAATCCAACAACATCTGCAGGCCCACGTTTGAGTACTAAGCCCAACTCCAGTCCTGGCGACCACAGCTTGATGTGAAGCCCTAAAGGTAAAGGTAAAGGGACCCCTGATCATGAGGTCCAGTCGCGGACGACTCTGGGGTTGTGGCGCTCATCTCGCTTTATTTGCCGAGGGAGCCGGCGTAGCTTCCGGGTCATGTGGCCAGCATGACTAAGCCGCTTCTGGCGAACCAGAACAGCGCACGGAAACGCCTTTTACCTTCCCGCCGGAGCGGTACCTATTTATCTACTTGCACTTTGATGTGCTTTCGAACTGCTAGGTGGGCAGGAGCTGGGACTGAACAACGGGAGCTCACCCCATCGTGGGGATTCGAACCGCCAACATTCTGATGGGCAAGCCCTAGGCTTTGTGGTTTAGACCACAGCACCACCCATGTCCTATGACCTGAAGCCCTACTATGCCTCAAAAATCAGCCTGCCCTTCTCTGGGCTCCTTGGTGCACTGGCTACTTCCCTATGAGATTATGTTCACCTGAGTCTTTTGAAGGGAATGAAAATAAACGGAGACCTCTTTCATGACAGTAGATTGTGTGTAAGACTCAAGCGCTTGTCTTTAAAAGAGATATACCCCCCCTACTCTTTTTTTCAGCGTATCAAATGTCAGGAATTGCCGTGTTTGTCTTGTCTCTTGACAGTTTGGCAACAGAAAACAGAGAAAGAGGATCCACAACATATCAGTGTGTTTTGTACAAACCTTGAAAAGTTCAAAAACCATGTAGTAGAGATGTGACGGGACATACACCACCTGCATGGGCTGCCCTGGTGATTTTACTGTAAAAAGAGGGGAAGAAAAAAACAACCGAGCACTGAACCATCAGTTTTGGCAAGGCCTGACTGAGCACGACTAAACAGTGTGGCCCTCTTAGAAGTTTACAATGGCTTAGATTCAAAAAGCTTATTTAGGCATGCCAAACAGAGCTTGTATATCTATCCAGAGCTATTTTTGGATTCCCACCTGCCCCTTGTTGAACACAAGCAACCTCTGCCCCCGATACCATATTAAAAATTTATTCTGAAACTTCAAAAATAATACTGTATTTTTCGCTCTATAAGACACACTTTTTCCCTCCTAAAAAGTAAGGGGAAATGTGTGTGCGTCTTATGGAGCGAATGCAGGCTGCGCAGCTATCCCAGAAACCAGAACAGAGAGAGGGATTGCTGTGCAGCGATCCCTCTTGCTGTTCTGGCTTCTGGGAGTCAGAATATTTTTTTTCTTGTTTTCCTCCTCCAAAAACTAGGTGCATCTTATGGTCTGGTGCGTCTCATAGAGCAAAAAATACAGTATGTTGGAACTAAGCACATACATGCTTATTTGGATCCAGGTACATAATATTTGTTTTCCTATTTTATTATCTGTCTAAAAGATGCCCACTCCCCAATTTGAGAAGGTATATTGGAGGTATACCATAAATGCTGTCTCTGTGGCTTGTGTGTCACAGGGCTTGCACACATAAAGACACATCCTTCTTGCAATAGTAACCGCTGAAGGTTGTTGCAGCTCTTTACCTTTTCAGTAAAAGGTCGCACATGGTGTATATATTTCCGATTTACTCTCTGCCCAGCAAAATAAAATCCTGATCTGGCAGCATTACAGGGCTGTGTTAAAGGTAAAGGGACCCCTAAACATTAGGTCCAGTCGGAGACGACTCTGGGGTTGCGCCGCTCATCTCGCTTTATTGGCCGAGGGAGCCGGCGTACAGCTCCCGGGTCGTGTGGCCAGCATGACTCAAGCCGCTTCTGGCAAACCAGAGCAGCTCACGGAAACACTGTTTATCTTCCCGCCAGAGTGGTACCTATTTATCTACTTGCACTTTGGTGTGCTTTCAAACTGCTAGGTTGGCAGGAGCAGGGACCGAGCAACGGGAGCTCACCCCGCCGCGGGAATTTGAACCACCGACCTTCTGATCGGCAAGCCCTAGGCTCAGTGGTTTAACCCACAGCACTGCCTGCGTCATGCTGAAATGTGTTCAGAATGTGAAAGTTCCAAGTAAACCTTAAATAGGTCATTTCAAAGAAGTATTCGAAGAAAAAGTATCGCTCACAGTGTAGCTGTTGCAGTTATCATTGTAGGATAAGTGGTCTCACAACAAAATGTGCCTGGCGCAGTTATGAACCATGGTGTAACTCATGGGTAGGCAACCTAAGGCCCGGGGGCCGGATGTGGCCCAATCGCCTTCTAAATCTGGGCCGCACACAGTCTGGGAATCAGCGTGTTTTTCCATTTATTTAAAATGTATCTCTGGGTTATTTGTGGGGCCTGCCTGGTGTTTTTCCATGAGTAGAATGTGTCCTTTTATTTAAAATGCATCTCTGGGTTATTTGTGGGGCCTGCCTGGTGTTTTTCCATGAGTAGAATGTGTCCTTTTATTTAAAATGCATCTCTGGGTTATTTGTGGGGCCTGCCTGGTGTTTTTCCATGAGTAGAATGTGTCCTTTTATTTAAAATGCATCTCTGGGTTATTTGTGGGGCACAGGAATTTGTTCATTTTCCCTCCTTCAAAATATAGTCCAGCCCCCCCACAAGGTCTGAGGGACAGTGGGCCGGCCCCCTGCTGAAAAAGTTTGCTGACCCCTGGTAACTTTTCCCGGCGAACTTTTCCAGGCGAACCCTGCAACACGCAGCACATTTCTTTCACTGTGCAAACACGATGCAGAGACCTGCAGCCACCCAAGGTCCCCCATAGCATATTTCTATAATGAAATCGGCATATATGGACACATCATGTTTAAGGCTGTGCCCAGGATACCCGATTAACATTCTATGCACCAGAAGCAGCACCTGTTCGCACTGCAGACTGAGCAAGACAGTCATCACACACGTGATGCCCAACCAATGGAAAGATGAGCACTACTACCGCAGACACAGTCTAAAAAGGGAGACCTGCACAAAAAAGTGGCAGCGTGTGATAAATCCTTGCCAAGGACTTGTGACTTCCTTTAATAACCCACTCCACTTCCTGTTCTTACCGTTTCTCTCCTCGAGTACAAGTTCTGGAGAATTCATGTAATACAGGTCACAAAGGGTCTTTGCATTTTCATAGCCGTCTGCAAAAAAATTAAACCACAACAAGTTTGTTTAAAGGTTTACACTTCGCAGCTCTGCACAATATCCTGGCAGCGGTTTTTAAAAATGTCAGGAAACAGATTAATGACAGCCCAGTTCTTAACTGTTCAGGGGTGAACTGCTGGCGACTGCAGCTGACCCCAATTATGAATATTTCTGGCCACAACAACTCAAGTTACTAACTACAGCTGCATGCATGCCTCGATTCAGTGCAAAGAACAGAAAAGGTGTATGGTAATGCAGATTTTAATTTCCAGAGCCTTCTTTTCTTTTTAAGAAAGGGGGGGAAAGCCAAATATATTGTCCCTGAGGTTGAACGTGATTGAAAGTGTGTGAGCAATGTTTGGTAAAATCTCAGAAGCCAGAGTGGATTAAAATTTCCGGTAGCCTTTCACAGCCCCCCCCCCCCCGCCCCCGGTGACCAGCCAAATACCGTATTTTTCGCTCTATAGGACTCAGCTTGTTTTAGAGGGGGAGAACAAGAAAAAAAAAATCTCTCCCTCTCTGTGCGGCACCCCTTCAGCGAAGCAGCAGGAGAAACGGAGCCCTTTCCATTTCTCCTCCCGCTTCGCTGAAGGGGCGCTGCTCAGAGAGGGAAAGCTGTGCAGACAGGGAAAGCTGCGCAGCGCCTCTCCAGCGAAGCGAAGCCAGGAGAGCAAGAGGCATCGGTGCGCACCAACCCCTCTCGCTCTCCAAGCTTCAGTGAAAGCAACGCGAAGTCTCCGGAGCGCAGCGGGAGCGCTCCCACTGCGCTTCGAAGGCTTCACGTTGCTATCGCTGAAGCCATGGAGCCTGCATTCACTCCATAAGACACACACACATTTCCCCTTAATTTTTGGAGGGGGAAAAGTGTGTCTTATAGAGCGAAAAATACGGTACACGCTATAAAAAGCATAGGGAAGTAACCGTGATCCTATGCACGTTAACTCTGTTGTCAGTCCTGTTTAGATCCATAGAGTTTACTCTCCAGCCAAGTAAGTGAAGTCACACACTCTCTCTAGTTTAGGACTAAATTACAAAAATTGTCTACAAATTCTGTAATTCAGCTTTTCTTTATGTATAATTTGGGTCAACTTGTCGAGAATGTTTTCCCCTTTTTTGGCAAAGTATCACACTGTCCTGATTATAACCACCAGGATAACTGACAACACAAACGATGTTAAACACAGTCAATAGCCCGTTTAGACTGCCACCAATGATTTGCTATTACATCTGTTTTCCTTGATAAGTCTACCTGATGTTACCTTTTATGACTTCAACCACATTGCACTTAGGATCAATGCTTCCAATGTGTTTGGGATGAGCAGGGTTGACCTTGACTTTCCCCCCGAACAACAAAGCTGCCAAATGGAAGAAGATAACAAGTGAATTCACAATTTATGGGCTGCAAGAGCAGCCGCTTTTACATCGGGAAACAAACAATTAATATATTGTTTTAAGAACAAAACTGGCAAGCGTTTACAGACAAGGAAAATGCTAAAACACGGTGCCCAGTATACAAGCCCCTGGCTTTGAAAGAAAACCACTCTCAATTGCTCTACACATACGTTTCATCTCTGCGATTAACCGAAGTACTTACTGTGCTGATTAAGAAGCATTCTGATTGAAATACGGCTCATGAAGAAGCGGTCTAAAAAATACTGCACATTCTGACTGGTCACTGGATCAACACCATAGTGGTCCTTGTACTCTATCACGCCCTGAGCCATGGTAGGAATGACATCGTTGTGACGATTCCGGATTGTTATCACAGTATCTGTAAAACTGAAACCAAGTGCACGCTCTGTGAAATGGGTCTAAGGCGCATTAAAGGCCCTAGGTGGCGAAAATATGGTCTTCCATATATTGTATTGCTGTACTACAACTCCCACTGACCATGTTGACTGTGGGCTGATGCAAGTGCTGAAGGGCCAATATTTCCCCACCCATGCTCAAGAGTCACAGCTTCCACTTAACTATTCAGTGCAAATTTTTTTTTTTAAAAAATGGTCTTTTAAAAAAAGTATTTTGCTATTCAATAAATCATCCAGGAAGCAAAAATTGACTAAAAATTTGAACTTTCAAATACAGTGGTACCTCGGGTTAAGAACTTAATTCGTTCTGGAGGTCCGTTCTTAACCTGAAACTGTTCTTAACCTGAAGCACCACTTTAGCTAATGGGGCCTCCCGCTGCCGCCGACACGCAATTTCTGTTCTCATCCTGAAGCAAAGTTCTTAACCTGAGGTACTTTTTCTAGGTTAGCGGAGTCTGTAACCTGAAGCGTCTGTAACCTGAGGTACCACTGTATGGGTGTGTCTCTGTTAGCATAGCCATGATCATTTTGAGAGCAAGGTCCATCAACCCTTGTTATTTTAAACGCTTAAGAAAGATGTGTCTACCTCTTGACTTCTCTTCATTCAGAATAGTCTGAAGACCGCCCTTAACATATGTTCAATGGCATAAAAGGATGACACTCATCTTCTCAAAGCAGAATAACATCTGCACACAAAGAGTTTAGAGAATCCGTTGCCACAGTATATTCAAATGCATTAAAATGCACTTACCAAGAAATAGCTTCTGCATCTTCAGCACTTTTGTCCTTGAAATCAAGGATCTCCTGAAGGCTCTGGACGTACCTATAAACACAATATCCACACGGTTGGCCTTTGTCATATATATAGTCTAGCTGAAATTATTAGCCATTTCCTGCTAACATTTTCTAACAAAGTCGAGATCATTAACTCAGCAAAATAACATTGGAGAGGGTTAAAGGGCTGCTTTCAGCTTCCAAATCTTTCCTCACAAGTGAGAAGAAAACACGCAGCAAAGGTGTGTAAAAAAATAAGTGAAGGCACTTCACATTTTCTATCATCACTAGCTGTGTCTATTAAATATCCAAGATCAGTTTTGCTTTTCGTTTTTAAAAACTGATTCTTACCAACTCTGGACGAGCTGAACGGAAGGTGTTTTGAGAAGATTGTCTGGAAGTAGACTTATTTCTTTCATTATGTTTGCTAATCTTACTGGCAACTCCTGTCGCAGAAACATAAACGAAGTTTTCTCACATGCATTGTCAGATCCTAAAGGGGGGAAAAATATAGGAATCAAACAATATCTGCAGAACCACTGGATGTTATTTTATAAAAGGAATATTGAACCCAATTATGGAAATGTGCAAATTCATGAGGAAGAAGGAAATGTGGGGACAGAATTTGTAGTTATTCTCTCTCTCTCTCTCTCTCTCTCACACACACACACACACAGAACATTTAAATTCTAAATGGGGAACCCTTTTCCTGTGAAGGAGGGCTACATAATGATTCTTATTCTGACAGTTAATTTATTAATCACCTTCTAAACCACTGCCTCAACGCAATTTACACACAAGATAATTAAAAACACAAAAACAGCAAATGCATACAAAACATGACTGAATCCTGAACATTTGGTAGTAAAAAACTATTTAGCCAGCTGGGAAAGCCAGTTGGGACATAATTCAACAGGAATGCTGTTCTATTCCACAGGTCAGGGACAGTCAAATGAAAAGGCCTGCTCTGTGGAATATGCAGCTGTTCCTTACAGGGATCGAACCTGCAACCTTGGGGTTATCAGCACAATGCTCTAACCAACCGAGCTATCCATGAGCCCATTGCAGTAATCCAACTCTGAAGTTACCAGAGCATGGGCAACCAAGGTCAAGCCATCTCAATCCTGGAATGGTTGTAACTTCCTAACCAACTAAAGTTGGTAAAAGACACTTCTAGTCATCCCTACATCAACTTGAGGGTAATCTGTTATGGACCACAACCTGGCAGTGGGCAGGTCTCGCTTTTTCTTTCTCTCTTCCTCCTGTGGGCTGCAAAGGGAGGGTCAAATAGCTCTTGCTAGAGGTATGAACCTTCACCTTCTTTCTGTTACTCCATCCATTTGAGCTGTTACCCCATTTTCCCCTCTTCCTACCCTACTCTCATCCTTTCAGACTCATGTCTCACCTGCCACAATTAAATTAGGTTGAGGTCTGCATTAAATTAGTAACATTGGTTTCTATCAAAAGGGATTTGGACAAGAAGCAAGCACGTAGCTTTGCTCAAGTTTAGCAGAAATCCTTGTGTACTCTATGAGCAATGCAACAGAAGCCACTGACATCGCAGTATATTTTTCTTGTGTAACATTGTGGTAAAGCTAACAACACACAACTGCTACAAGAAAAAACAACCACCCCACACTCTTGAAGAGCGGCAAAATGATTTTTTCATTTCCTAGCAATAATATCACAGATCCTGGATCCTTGCCCATCCTGGCTTATAAAAGCTAGCCGGGAAGGACTGGGCGATGGGCTTCGTGGGGTGGTGAATGCTTCCCTCCGTGAGGGAGCCTTCCCAGACCCGCTGAAAGAGGCGGTTATTAAACCGCTTCTTAAAAAACCATCTTTAGATGCGGCCACGATGGCCAACTATCGCCCAGTCTCAAATCTTCCATTCTTGGGCAAGGTGATTGAGCGAGCGGTTGCCGAACAACTCCAGGCACACCTGGAAGAAGCGGACCATTTGGATCCCTTCCAGTCGGGATTCAGGCCTCATCATGGGACTGAAACTGCCTTGGTCGCACTGGTTGATGATCTCCGGCGGGCTAGGGACAAAGGTGAGAGCTGTTTCCTAGTTCTGCTGGATCTCTCAGCGGCGTTTGATACCATCGACCATAACATCCTTCTGGACCGTCTTCAGGGGCTGGGAGCTGGAGGCACTGTCATACAGTGGTTCCGCTCCTTCCTCCTGGGCCGTGTTCAGAAAGTGGTGGTGGGGGATGAGTGTTCAGACCCCTGGGCTCTCACTTGTGGGGTGCCTCAGGGTTCTGTCCTCTCCCCCATGCTTTTCAACATTTACATGCAGCCGCTGGGAGAGATCATCAGGAGGTTTGGGCTGGGTGTTCATCAGTATGCGGATGATACCCAGCTCTACCTCTGTTTTAAATCAGAACCAGTGAGGGCGGTGAAGGTCCTGTGTGAGTGTCTGGAAGCGGTTGGAGGATGGATGGCAGCTAACAGATTGAGGTTGAATCCTGACAAGACAGAAGTACTGTTTTTGGGGGACAGGAGGCGGGCGGGTGTGGAGGATTCCCTGGTCCTGAATGGGGTAACTGTGCCCCTGAAGGACCAGGTGCGCAGCCTGGGAGTCATTTTGGACTCACAGCTGTCCATGGAGGCACAGGTCAAATCTGTATCCAGGGCAGCTGTTTACCAGCTCCATCTGGTACGTAGGCTGAGACCCTATCTGCCTGCGGACTGTCTCGCCAGGGTGGTGCATGCTCTGGTTATCTCCCGCTTGGACTACTGCAATGCACTCTACATGGGGCTACCTTTGAAGGTAACTCGGAAACTACAACTAATCCAGAATGCAGCAGCTAGACTGGTGACTGGGGGCGGCCGCCGAGACCATATAACACCGGTCTTGAAAGACCTACATTGGCTCCCAGTACGTTTCCGAGCACAATTCAAAGTGTTGGTGCTGACCTTTAAAGCCCTAAACGGCCTCGGTCCAGTATACCTGAAGGAGCGTCTCCACCCCCATCATTCTGCCCGGACGCTGAGGTCCAGCGCCGAGGGCCTTCTGGCGGTTCCCTCATTGCGAGAAGCAAAGCTACAGGGAACCAGGCAGAGGGCCTTCTCGGTAGTGGTGCCCGCCCTGTGGAACGCCCTTCCAGCAGATGTCAAAGCGATAAACAACTACCTGACATTCAGAAGACATCTTAAGGCAGCCCTGTTCAGGGAAGTTTTTAACGTGTGATATTTTACTGTATTTTTGGTTTTTATGGAAGCCGCCCAGAGTGGCTGGGGAGGCCCAGCCAGATGGGCGGGGTATAAATAATAAATTATTATTATTATATTATTATTATTAGCTAATGCTCAATTTAGAGCTCATTCACACTTGCCTGATACATGTCAATATTTGGAGATATGCATTTTCCTTCACATTTTTTACGCTACTGAGCACTGTAAACACCAAACACAGAGGTGTACTTAGCAAAAGCGAAATTATCTCATAAAGTCCAAATTAGTCCTCATAATGTTTCTGCTATCAGGTACACTGTTCGAATACAACATATCAGCTGCCATGTCACACATGGTAGTGTTAAAGGAGTGCTGCAATTAGATACACTGAGGCAAATGGCAGGCTACAAACCAGATTAGATTTGAACAATATTGCTTACATGTTTTTAAGATATTATATAAACCTGGCACTTGCAGGCTGATATTATAGGACGTTACTGCTTCTCAACAGATAAGGGTGTAGAGTTTAGCTGATGCAATATGCACATGTTTTATAAAACATTCAGCAGGGCCACTTGCAATAAATAAGGAAAAGTAGCCATTAAAACACAAACACACACACACACCTCCATTTCATATATGGTCCACTCTGGGGGGAAATTAACAATATGGAATCCTGGCTTTAGAAGAGGACTCTGCACACTATGATTGGGAAGTGCAGGCCTCTGCAATAATGACAACCAGGGCAGAAAACTGTTCCAGGATAGAAAGGGCCATCACTTGCTAAGCCACATCTGAGCAGAGAGAAAAGGTGCTAGATTCAATAAAGCTGAATTCTTTGCACGGCAACATCACACCTCTCTGCTCAGACTCCAGAAGAATCCCTTCCTCGCCTGTTAAGGTGGCTGCGTGGCAATTTCCCTTTGCTGGAAACAGCCGCTTTGCACACGAAGCAAGAGAATTTGGGCGCGCGTGTTAATGAAAGCTCTTAATTAAAACTGGCACCGCCAACCACAAGCGTGTTTACTCAGCCTCGGGAATGCAATGTGTTGTTGTTGCTGCTGCAATAAAAGCGCGAGCCTATTTGCAAAGCTAAGCGGGGTCAACTTGGATGGGGTCCCCCCGCCCGCGTGTTGACATTCCTGCACTGCAAGGGGTTGCGCTAGATGAGCCTGGGGGTCCCCCTTCCAGCTCTGCGGCTGCCGCCGCAGCATTACATTTGAACTCTCAGGCAACTCCGGAAGCAGCAGCCTAGTCGGATTTGTTTTGCTCGAAGCGACAACGCGAGGCCTCCTCCTCCTCCTCCTGACCTGCAAACCCAGAACCCGAATGGGAGCGGAGGGAGGCGGCACAGAGGACGCCCGTTCCCATTGGCTGCCCGCACCCAGGCGCCTGCCATGGCTGAGGGAGGGAGGGTCGCTGAGGGGAGGCCTAGCGCCCTCCGACCCCCAAGCAGGGTCTGCAAGGGACGGGTGTCCCACGGGGAGAAGAAAATGGTGGGCCGCTGGGAGGAAGGAAGGGCGCGAGCAAACCAAGGGGGCGCCGCGCTTTCCCACCGGGTTGGCGGCGGCGCTCACTCACCGAAGTCGAGGAACTGCTTCATGGAGAGGGGCGACGGGGAGAAGCGGCAGTAGAAGTCCACCTGCTGAGGGATAGTGGCCGGGGAGACGCTCCTCAGCAGCGCCCGGAGGAGCCTCATGGCGACCCCTTGGCGCGGAGAGGCGCGCAAAGCGCACCAGGGCGCACGGGAAGCTGCGGCGCGGCGCGCTCCGCTCTCGTTTTGGGCCCCCCTTCAGGTCGTCCCCGCCGCCATTTCCAGGCTCGGCAGCTGCAAGCCGAACAGCCGGTGGCTTTCCCGGGCAGGTTCTCTGCTCTGTGCGGAGAT
This sequence comes from Podarcis filfolensis, assembly GCF_964270895.1. Classification (NCBI taxonomy): domain Eukaryota; kingdom Metazoa; phylum Chordata; class Lepidosauria; order Squamata; family Lacertidae; genus Podarcis; species Podarcis filfolensis. The sequence continues at coordinate 20,365,149 of NC_139604.1, read as the reverse complement.
AGAAGGGAGGAGGTGGGCGGCGGCGGCGGCGACGCCAGGCAGGGACAAGGGGCCGGGCGACAAGAGCGGCGGCAGCAGCGCCTCCTCCTCCTCTCGGCGCCCAGCCAAGGAGGGGGGAGAGGCGGGCCGAGGCGGCGCGAAGGTGCGGCGGGTGGGTCCGGAAGAGCCGCTCCTTGGCGCTCCAACCTGAGGGAATCCGGTGCTTGCAGTCCGAGCCGCCTTTTCTCCTCAAAGATTTGGCTACCTGCACCCGCTTCTTTGGCTGCGTTTCGGTGCTGCTCGCTGCGTGCGTGCCTTGTACCTCTTTTAGCAGCTGGTATCCCACAATATTATTATTATTAGATCCCGCCCATCAGACTGGGTTGCTCCTGACTCTGGCCCAGCCACTCAGGGATACGGGGATGGCAGCGAGAATTGGGTTAGCTTTAACGCACCTCGCAACGGAGCTCAGAAGTAGGATGCGCTCCCCAGTAAGGCCAGCTCTACAATTCTGTTATTCTCTCTCTCTTTTTAATTCTTTATTGAAAAGTAAAAAAGTACAAAATTGCAAATGCACAGAGTAAGATAAGACAAAAATGAAGGGGGAAAAAACAAGAAATAAAACCCATATGGGAAACAAAACAGGAAAAAAGGTACTCTCAGTTTTTATAAATACCATATTTGATTAATGTGTGGTTAACTACAATAACAATCCCCCTCTTTTTTTTGCAATGTACACAATACAATTCTATGATTCTTAAGTGCACAGGAGTACAGTCTTGAGTGACTTTGGCTGCAATTCTGAACGCACCTGGGAACAAACCCCACTGAACAATATAGTAGGACTTCAAAATAAACATGCATAGGATTATGTTGTTACGCACTGCAAGGGGAGAACAGAAATTCCCGCACCCTTTTTCTGTTTGCTAAAAATCATGAATAAGGTTTTTCTCACCATTGCATTTATTTTTTTGAAAAAGGTTTAAACTTTCCCATTTGTTGTTGGCCAGCTGTTTAAAGATGTGTCAGTCGTGTGGGTGGGGGATAGCATCATAAATAGACTCACACACACCCAGTTCCCACATGAAAACAGCTTTTGGCTGCTGCTCTGGAAGGTTCTGCTGAAGGCGGGCCTATATTAGGGCGTATTTATGTGTCTACTTACTACAGAGTAAGGCACACTGAATTCATTGCGACTGCTGCATAAACATGATTATGATTAAAAAGAGAACTTGGTGAGGACTGTTAGGAGTAGGGTGACCAGATGCAAAACAGAACAGTGCTAATGAATTGTTATCAGTTACATAAAAGGCAATGCAAAAGAAAATATAGAAGATACAGCCCTTTTTACACTAACTCTTACAGTTGTGGGAGCCTTGTCTTTTGGATTTGACTACGCTAATTAGAGCAATCGGTTCTGGCAGACAGGATTGGAATCTATAAGGTAAAAAAAGGTTAAGTCCAGTCAAAGGCGACTATGGGGTTGCGACGCTCATCTCACTTTCAGGCCAAGGGAGCCGGCGTTTGTCCACAGACAGCTTTCCGGGTCATGTGGCCAGCATGACTAAACCGCTTCTGGCACAACGGGACACCGTGGCAGAAACCAGAGCGCACAGAAACACTGTTTACCTTCCCGCTGCAGCAGTACCTATTTATCTACTTGCACTGGCATGCTTTCGAACTGCTAGGTTGTCAGAAGCTGGGACAGAGCAACGGGAGCTCACCCTGTTGCAGCGGTTCGAATTGGAATCTATAGCATATTATTAAAGATGCATCCCTATACACATCGGAGAGCAAGTCCAGTTGGATTTACTTCTCACTAGACATCGCTTCTCAGCAGAGTAGGATTGTATTGTAAGATTAATTTTGAGTAGTAGAGACTATTCTTTCAGGATGGTTTATTCCATTGAAGTCTGCTTTTTTGATTACTTTCCCAACCTGGTCAGTATCTTAGTTATTAGTAAACATACAGTAATGCATGTTTTACTGAGTACTTCCCCCCCATCCTTTACACTGAGTACTACATAGGCAATACATACACATTCTGTGTAAAGGCCGTAGTTTTCTGCAGTGCAGTAGACCCACACCTTACTGCATAACTACCATTTTCATGTATCTGTGTGTTGGTTCCTCCCTTTGGTAGTGGCTGCTAATTCTCAAACACCACTTCCATTTATTGGTTGCTGAAGAGACCTGCCTGAACTGTCAAATGTGGAATCAGCATGACAGAATTGCTTCCTATACAGTGGTACCTCGGGTTACATACGCTTCAGGTTACAGACTCCGCTAACCCAGAAATAGTACCTCGGGTTAAGAACTTTGCTTCAGGATGAGAACAGAAATCGTGCTCCGGCGGCGCAGTGGCCCCATTATCTAAAGTGGTGCTTCAGGTTAAGAACAGTTTCAGGTTAAGAACGGACCTCCAGAACGAATTAAGTACTTAACTCGAGGTACCACTGTATTGTGGACATGTAAAATCTGTTTTTTTATTCATGCTAATTTAATAAGTATATTATGCATAGCTGCGTAACCGGCTGGAACTCCCAAATGCAATGGTATAATGACAACATGGGACCTGATCTGTCATTAGTGAAACTACAGTCCTTTTTCACATGTACATCTATAGGATTAAGTTTCGTAATCCTTAACACAATTCTTTGAAAATGAGGGGCCCTTAATAGCGGTGTGTCTAACAGCCTAGCCATGCCTGTCTTTACCAAAAAATAAATAAAAAATGTTCCACTGAAACTGTGTATGAGGTTCCTTTTTTTTTTTAGCAGGACTTAAAAAAACATTTTACTTGTAAGAAAACAGAAATGTACAAAAGAACATACAAAAGCAATGTTTAAAAGTTGAATTGAAGTGACCGAGTTCTAAATACAGGAAATCCCTGCAAATTATAAATGAATAGATCGTAAGTATAAACAAGGGCTTTTGGAAATAATCAGCCAACATTGGCAGGATTTCCAGTCAGGCATGTTCCTGAGGATATTTATAATTCCAAAATACATGGGTGTATTTTTTAATCCCAAGGTGTTCTTCAGAGCTCCATGACTTGCCTGCGCTTTTAAATTTGTGTCAGTTCTGACATGACCATCAAATACCAGGCTCCCCGCTCCCCCGACAACAATTTCCAAAAAAGTATTTTTTGCAAAGCTTTGTTCCTGCCCTCCCACCCCTTATTGTCCTTATTTGCTGCATTCCTGAAAATATTTAATAATCAAGCTTGTTGATTCTGGTAAAATAGTCACAAAGTATTCCCTGAACTGGGACACGGGTGGCGCTGTGAGTTAAACCACAGAGCCTAGGACTTGCTGATCAGATGGTCGGCGGTTCGAATCCCCGCGACTGGGTGAGTTCCCGTTGCTCGGTCCCTGCTCCTGCCAACCTAGCAGTTCGAAAGCATGCCAGTGCAAGTAGATAAATAGGTACTGCTCTGGCGGGAAGGTAAACGGCGTTTCCATGCGCTGCTCTGGTTCACCAGAAGTGGCTTAGACATGCTGGCCACATGACCTGGAAGCTCCCTCAGCCAGTAAGGCGAGATGAGCGCTACAACTCCAGTCGGTCACGACTGGACCTAATGGTCAGGAATAATTCCCTGAATTATTCATTCTATCTTTTCCCAAAGTGTTTGATTTCACACAATTTTTTGGCAATGTTCATCCATTGCATTATTTATTTTGAGGCTAAATTTGCTAAGACTTCCTTCCAATGAGAAAATGGGCAACCTTACCTTACCTCCCTCCCCTCCCCCGAGTTGTGAAATTTAGCATTTTTCAGAATCCGAAACAAAGTGGCCCTATGTAATCTACCCAGGCTCTCAGAACTGGTCCCATGCAGTGTTGCCTCAAAAGCTTCCCTCATAAAAATGCCTTTCTGCTGTATTAAAAGCCTTTTCTGCATCAACAGCCTACTGTCGATCAGCCAAAGAAGCAACACTAATTTCCCTCATTTTCTCTCAGCTGATGGTTGTTTTAAACATTTAACTGATCTTTGTGCGTAAAAAAGTCCATGGTTTTAATCGTTCTGCTAATACTGAGGGTAGAATTTTGTGGTCCACATTCAACACTGCGCATCCCCACTTATTTCTTTCCAGGGTCATAGTATAATTTGTGATGTTTCCCTGCGCATATTGGAAATGTCCTTCTTTCTATACAATATGAAAATAATAAAGGTTAATCTGGGAATAAACTGTACTTTAAACACTTAAGAAAATTTGTTGGTGTAATTGTCTTGGCCTGGCCCCTTATTCTATTTTGATTGTATAGCACGTTGTATAACATAGTAACTCATGCGTCCAACATCCTTTTTTTGTGACAATTCTGTATGTTTTGTTAAGAATTGCTGACAGTGAAAATCCTGTTCACTGTTACTCAAGAGCAAGTATGTTCAATGGGACCTACTCCCAAGTAAGTGTGAACAGGATTGCAACCTAAATTATATAATCTATAAATTGAATTATATTTAATACAGGAAAGGTATAGTTTTCTATAGTATACTAAGGATTCCTGAATCTCATCCTCCATTGGAGGAATTACCTTTAGATTGTTTTAGTGGTGGAATCGGTTTAAATCTGAGTCTGAAACTAATAGGTTTTCTTGATTTGCCTCTACAGTCATAAATACCCTGGTTAGAGAACAGCATATCTTTTGCTATGCCAAGCATTTTATAATTTGAATCTCAAGTTTGTTTCTTTTTAATTTAGCTGTTTTGATTTTGTGTTTTCTGCTGTATACTGTATGGAGTGGCCCTAACCAGACTTAATATGGGTTACATGTTTGCAGAAATAAAAAATGTGTAAGTTGTACACAATACACCATCACAGAAAGAGCTTTTCATACAAAATTTATTTCACACTTTTTATACAAATATCCACAGGTGATTTTTAGCCATGATTTAACATTTGATGTTAGCGACAATGTATAAAATGAATATATATACCAGTGACGTGACTTGAGATGACACTTTATAATAAAGACCAGCCCTAATTTAGCATTGCCTATGGATTTGCCCCCCCCCTTTTTTGACAAGGCACCAGAATATTTTTTTTTTTAATGAGAAGATGCAGTAGTGTTTTAAAGTTCTGCCTTTTCAAGTTTCAAAGCCCATGGCTGTGGGATCCTGAACGATAATGATTTAAGAAGTGCTGCTACGAGGCTCTTGTAAGAGACCCTGTTTAGCTGAGACAAAGCAGCAGTATTTGGTGGAATACGTTGTGAGGCACTGGAGTTGGTAAATGAGGTTTGGCAATAATAAGTTTAAATATTAAATTTTTTAAAAAGACTTTTTTTGGGGGGGGGAATAATACTTTTTTATATAAACTGCGTGGTCAGAGTTTTATTTCTTTTTTGTGTGTGTGTCCGAAGACTGATTCTATGAAGCCTTGAGTTGGAAAATAGATTCATTTTGCCCAACTCCCTGCAACGGTGCAGGAAGAAGAAGAGTTTGGATTTGATATCCTGCTTTATCACTACCCGAAGGAGTCTCAAAGCGGTGAACATTCTCCTTTTCCCTTCCTCCCCCACAACAAACACTCTGTGAGGTGAGTGGGGCTGAGAGACTTCAGAGAAGTGTGACTGGCCCAAGGTCACCCAGCAGTTGCATGTGGAGGAGTGGGGAAGCGAACCCGGTTCACCAAATTACGAGTCTACTGCTCTTAACCACTACACCACACTGGAATCTTTTGCCCAACATGGTCTCAAACCCACGACTCTAGAGGTTAAGGGTTTCATGCTCTACTGACTGACTGATCCCAGATCAAGGTGGAATGAAAGAAGTTGAACTTGACAGCCTTGGAAAGGACAATAATCACCAGCAGCTAGCGCTTTATTTTTATTTTATTTTTTTGTAGTGTAACTGTAAGGCATATAGAGTCTGGTTCCTGACAATAGATATTTAAAGGTTTGCATAGTTTTCACCCAATCTCAAACTATCTGCACATATTAAAGCTTCTGTTGATATTTCATATATAGAAATGTTACAGCACATTTATGATCCTTGCTTAATCAGTACCAATGAGGGCTTTTGTAATATATAGAGATGTAGCTTAAAAAAAACAACAGCAAATACCTTGGTTACAATCACAAGTATCAAACTGTATGGAACTATTCTTAAAATCAAAATTTAGGTATTTAGGACATTTAGTCAGTAGTCTTAAATTGGACCGGTGAAGATCCATAGTTAAATTTATTCGTAGCTTATCCTTTGTTTCAAGTGCGATAACATTTGCAGTAGTTGATCTTGTTGCAAATACAGAAATACAGAGTTAGAAAACCTCCCCCCTCATTCCCCCACCCACCCATGGAACACTTGCCACATAAGTTAGTCATATAAAACTTCTATAGATAAAACATCTGCAGGTATGCATTAGTGCACAAATTATTCAGAAGATACAATACTTCCTCTATTACACAATCAGAAATATGTATAAAGAAGGATTTTACAAGAATGTTTTAGTCGTTGGTATCCAAAGGTTTAAGAATTGGCACATCTGGTGGAAAGTGTTCGGTCTTAAACCCTGAACTCTTACACACTATTGCTCACTATATTTAAAGTTCATTAAAAAAAGAAAATCTTTGGCTTAACAGTTAGTCAAAGACAAAGATTTATGGTAAAAATAAATATATAGGAATGACTTACAGTATATACAAAAAGTACAACCAATATTCAAGCTTTGAAAAACAAACCTGTGTATATTTGGTGTGAGCAACAGGGGCACACAAACTGATCTTTAAAAAGCATGATTGAAAGATGGCCTATTGCACATTTTAAGATAATGCTGGCTACCATGGCTGCGCACAAGAGTTAGGACAAGGAATTAGCAGATTTAGGGTGCAATCGTATAGATGCTTATTTAGGAGTAAGACCCATGCAACTCAACAGGACCTGCTCCTGAGTAGACGTGTATACAATTGCACTGTTGGAGATTTCAAAATTACCTGACGTACACATGTCAATGCCGCTATGCATGTTGGTGGGTGGTGATTTTTCGGGTGGCAGGGCAGTAATTTTAAAACTCCCCTCCCTTTGCCACAGTAGGATCAGTACAGTAGTTAAAGGAAGGAGTGCCTTTAAATTAGGGCTACCATATGTCCGGGTTTTCCGTGGACACATGCGGGAATTGGGTTGCAAAATGGAGTTAGGGTGGATTTTTCCTGAAGTGGCAAAATGAATCGGGAAAACCTGGACATATGGCAAGGAGGGCTTGCTTTTTTTTTTTTAAGAAACACTTAAAAAACCCCAGCTTTGGTTAATGTGGCAACCCTATTTAAGCGCATGCAAAGCGCCATGCTCTCACTACTGAGAAACATCCCCTATTCTCCATATATTCATAGACAAAAGGAATGGCTTTTGCATGAATATGACTTCCACACCAAGCTAAGTTTCACCTCTCCTTTAGAAATTTAGCCACACCAATTTGCATCGGTTCTTGAATGCCTACTTCTTCTTTTTTTACAAGAACACATACATATGTATTGGCAGAAACAAAAAACAAATAAACCCAACAACCAACCAAATGTACGAAAGCTTGACAAAATGTCGGGAAACGTTTGCTTCTGTTGCATGCGGGGGGGGGGGGGGTTACAAAACGAAAACAAAAAAAAGCCTTTCAAAATCCAAGCCATACATTCCCCGCCAAATGAAAGAACCCGTTACTTTACTTACATGGGCAAAGTGAAAGGTTTGATTTTAGCAGACTCCCATCAAAGTTTACAACCTATTTTCAGTGCCATGGCTTAATCCTAGAAATGGGAAGGAATAAACTTGCGACCATTTGCAGAGTGTCTCTCACAAGTGAATACTTACAACCAGCTTCCATATGCATGAGTAAGGGAGAGTATCTTCCAGGGTTTTTTGGGGGGGCTGGGGTGCCCCTAAAAACCAGGAAATATAAAGCATGTTCCAAAGTTAATGCTTGGCTTGCTACCACTGGGAAGTTGCAACCACAAATGGGAGAGGTAGGCAATGCCAATCTGTCACACTCAAGTCTTATACCGTATATGTGTCTGTGTAGTGTTGTGTGGCTGGACTCTCCTCACAAAAAAAGTGACGTTGTGTTCCATGCAAGGCGATATCCCCTCCCACCAAGACACAGATTTAAATAACAAAAGACCAATGAACTGAAATGTTAAAGAGCACCCATGTTTAGGGAAATGATCATAGTATCTTTCATAGGTTAGCTGCTCAGGTATGCAAGAAAACAGGGCAAGAAGGTTAGCCAGGTTGAGACAGGACCGAACATGCAGTTGGAATTCAAATTCTCGCAGGAGAGTTCTAATAAGCCACATATCTCAGGTTACTTCATCTCTATTTAGCTCTTGGACAATTGCCTCTCCCACACAATTGGCTCAACCATTCCAGACCGAGACAGAGCAGCCTGAGATTATTTTCCCTCTACAGACTCTCTCCCCTCTTCCTTTCCTGCCTGATAATTTCGATTAAAACTGAAATGGCTTTTGAACATTGGACATTTTAGATAAGGCATGTAGATTGGTTTAAGCAGTCTTCAAAGTTAGGTCTGTAAAACAAAAAAATGCTTTCGTATAGAAGTAACAATATTTTTTTTAAGGCAGCTGTTTCTCTACATAGGACTTCCAACCTTCCATCATGTGAGTCAAATACACTTTTTTTTTTTTAATGAGCCTTCAGTTCAGGGGTGATCCCTAGGAATAACTTTCGTTTTCATCCCATTTCGTGATCCACTGTTTTTTTGCATAATTCTCTTTAGTTTTTCCTTCTTTGATCTGCCTCTCCTCTTTCCGAATTCTTACAGCGTGGTAGCGTGGGACGCTGTCATCGTACCTGGAACGCTGGAAGAACCCACACTATAGGGGAAGGAAATCCAAGATAGGAGTTAGATGTGCGGTTACGTCCTTGCGCCGGCAGAACACAGACAAGCCTTCCTTTAAAGAGAACAGGCAAAATGCAGCACCCCAAATATAGCAGCAGCAGCAGCAGGAGTCGGCAAAGAGCGCAATCCAAGCAGGTAAATAGAAATCACTTCCATTAATCTCAAATCTACCTTATAAAAATAATACTTTTTTTAAAAAAAGAAAAAAGTTGAGCCAACATAGTTATACTCTGTATGTTGTCAATATAAAAGTTGAGTTTGTGGATTCTGGATTAATAATCCTATATTAGTAAACTATGAAAACAGTTCCCTGTAGAGCCAAGGTCTCACAAATATGGTCTCTGGTGGTGGTGAGGAATTTCTTAAGTGACAAACAGAGCAAAATATTGATTTCAAGTTCTGGATATCAGAACTCGGGGGTGAGGTGGGCAGAATCGGGAATGGCATCTCACTTTGTGCCAGTTTGGATACAAAGGCAGAAACCTAACTCTTCCCCTCCCCTCCAAAAAACAAAAACCCAACTCTCTAGCACAGGCAAACTCGGCCCTCCAGATGTTTTGGGACTACAGCTCCCATCATCCTTGACCACTGGTCCTGTTAGCTAGGGATGATGGGAGTTGTAGTCCCAAAACATCTGGAGGGCCGAGTTTGCCTATGCCTGCTCTAGCACGAACTGAGGATTCACAAGGGATGAAGTAAGAGGATGAAGACCAGGTCAAAAGGCACCCAGCAGTGAAAACTTCTCTTGTGCAAGGCTCCCCACTTTTCTAAGCTACATCCTACTCGGTGGAAGAGTGAGGCTGTTCAGTCTTGCTACTTCCCAGTGCCTTCCCTCCTAGCTTGGTATGAATGCTGACTCTCGCCCCCAGCTGCCCGATTTCTACTTGCAGCCGCCAGACACGACAGTAGGGCATGCGTTGATAATACACAAGAGACAAATAATTAATAATACATGCCCTGTAGGCACTGTTTTCCATCACTGCAGGGAAGGGGGGGTAGCCTTGCTTATTCTACCCTGTTTCCTCGAAAGTAAGACATCGCCCGAAAATAAGACCTACTTCCAGTTTTGCCTCTCGCTGTAATACAGTGGTACCTCAGGTTACATACACTTCAGGTTACACACTCCGCCAGAAATAGTGCTTCAGGTTAAGAACTTTGCTTCAGGATAAGAACAGAAATCGGGCTCTGGCAGCGCGGCAGCAGCAGGAGGCCCCATTAGCTAAAGTGGTGCTTCAGGTTAAGAACAGCTTCAGGTTAAGAACGGACCTCTGGAACGAATTAAGTACTTAACCCGAGGTACCACTGTATAAGGCCTCCCCGGGATATAAGGCCCCCGAAGCTACCGTAAGGCGTTGTACCGTATACAGGTAATAAATTTCCTTTTTTTTTTGTTCAACAATAAATGTGTACCGTATTCTTCTTCATGGAAAAATAATACATCCCCTGAAAATAAGACCTAGCACATCTTTGGGAGCAAAAATTAATATAAGACACTGTCTTATTTTCGGGGAAACAGGGTATGCACTCTGGAGGCCAGAAGCCTAACTCGTTTACTCCCATGGGCCTGTAAATCTCATCACCAGTTTCCCTGGGATCTCAATGTCCTTGAGATGTCCCTTTTTTCTAATGACAGGCCCTTCTGGTTCCTCTCGCCTACGTATATGAGAAAAGCCTGCAGGAACTTTGGGACCTGTCGGTCTTGAGAGTGCATGCCACGCAGGAAGGGCCTTTTTCTCTAGTCTCTCAAGCTGAGCTTGGCTGGGGATCTCACTGTTCAGCATGTTGAATGTTCTGCTTAATGGTGCTTTTGATTGGTTTCTGCAAATCTCACGAGATCTGAAGACCACCTATGGATACAGGGAATTAGCACAAACATCCGCAGGCATTATCTTGCCTCCGGTTTTTCACTCATGGCAAATGGGCACCAGATTAGAAGCTCATAGGCCTCTGAATCCGCCCCTCAGTGCCTGAGTCTTGAGATTGTTCAACAGACTCAGAACCTAAGATAAATGCTCATTTTGTCTGACAAATGACTCATTTCAGCTTCTTATAGAGGTAATGCTTTTGCTCATTAAAGATCAAAGTGGTTGTCCTGGCAATCCAGCAAGCAGAATACAATATTTATTTAAATATGACTTCAGGTTTCGCAGCAGCACACGGCATCATGCAGAAGGCAGGCTTCAGAGGAGAAATGCATATTTAAGGATAGAAAACAGAAGTTCAAAATTTACCATAAACTTCCCACAGAAATTGACAAATTGAGAACAGCCCTTTACGAGAAAAAGCAGTACCAGCAATAAAGGCTTTCGGCATGCATTAGTGGTTAATAAAGCTATTGAACTTCTGAGCACAGGAGCAAAACATATGTAGAATCCTACAATCTATATATGGTATGGCTCATGCTATATTGAAGCCTATGTCAAATCTCACATTGATTTAATTGTTGTGGACTGCAATCACAGCCCACAATCCAGATGCGCACGCACGCACGCACACACGCACGCACACACACACACACCACAATCATATACATGTCTACTCAGATTAAAGTCCCACTCAGTTCAGCAGAGCATTCTCCCAGGTAAATGGGTCCAGGATTGCAGCTTTAGCTATATGATGGATTGGGGAAGTAAAACCTTAAAATGCTAATGCCATAGTGGCGATTGTTTTTAATGTTGAAAGAACCCACAGGCAGGTTTAAACGAACCACCTCTAATAGCTTCATTAACTACCTATATGGAAACTTGCACCGCAGTCAGTGGAAGAAAACCATTTTCACACACACACAGGCTTAGAGCTTCTTGCTTCATGTTTCAGTGGGAAAGCTAAAGTTGGGATGGGTGCTCACTTCTATTCAGGTCTCTCATGCTTTCTCTCTCATGCTATCAACTCACATTCGAACAAAACAGCACAGGAGGTTCCAAGGCTGTCCAAGCCTCTCATCTGAAAATGCTCCTATATCTAGGTGAGCGAGCTGGAGTTACCTAGCTCCTCGTTGTTTGCCAATGAATGGCAGCTTGGCTCCACAATTTCCCTTCCCACAGCAGTTTACCTCTAAGGCAGCTACAGAATCCCAGCACCTTGCAGAGGATTCTCAGACATGTCCTAGGATCCACACGCATTAACATGGGGCAGGAGGTCAAATCCTCATAGGTCCATGTGGATCCAGAGTTCAGTCTAGGACACATCCAATCCTCTATTACATATTGTAGAGAAAGATCCATTGTGGTTGGTCAAGGTGGCCTTCGGGAAAGCTTGCCACTGGGCCAAACTATATAGAACATTCAACTTTTGCATTTAGTTTAATGTGAAGGTATTAAAAATAATATATAGCCATCAGCCATAGGGCTAGGACTGATCATTATTGGGACTGCAGCATGTGGGGAGGGGTAATTTAACCAATTCCTCCTTTGCTGCGGAAAATCCCTCTTCTGGAGCTCGCATTTGCTTTGGCCAGGGTGGGTGCAGGAATCACAGCGAGGGATTTCCTCCCAAGGTGAACAGCAACTTCGGAGAACGGAGGGATCCTGACAATTATCATCCCCTCTCCATTATGGGAAATAGAAAGCCCCGAACATATTTTTTTAGGTGTCCTTTTTATGTTGAGATTCGTAGAGACACCACTGATCCTTTGCTGAAGAGGCTCGCCAATCTTTCAGACGAGTCTAAACTTAATTCTCTCCTCTTAGGCAAAGATCACAAGACGACCTGGCTGGTAGCCAGATTCTGCGCCCAGATTTGTAGGCACAGATCATCCTCTAGAATAAAATAGCTTACTAGGGAAATGCTGAAGTCGTCCTTTGGGGTGCCTCAGGGTCAATTTTTATGGTAGCCCAAATCTCAGTTGTATGGGTGTATGTATATATCTCAGTTTTAACTCATGAGCTATTGCTGCAATCTGCTCTGATTGAATATTTTATCTTTATGAACACTGTTTTTACTGTGTTATGCGAGCTGGTCTTTGACCATAATAAATTATCTGTCTATCATCCCCTCTTCTTTCCAGATGATGCTATTTCCATTTTTTTACAATCTGCATATTGAAGTGTGCAGATGCCTTTAACATCATGTCTAGCTTGCTCCTGATAGAACCCATCTTCTCAATGAAGAACGGAGCCCAGGGACTCCTTAGAACATTTCCTTTTTTTCCATAGCAGAATAACATAGCTCCATGGGGACAATCTGTCACCTGGATCATGAGCCTACATGTTGAGAAGCTGGATTGCCATCCTTAGGCGGAAAGCCTTCAGAATTTCAAGGAAGAACGCACAAGTAAACAGCTGTTTAAAATAATTGACGAAAGGATTTGCGTCTTCGTGCATTGAGAGAGGGAGAGACGGTTATAAACGACATAAGCAAGTGCAAATTGATATTTTGAAAACGCAGCAATTAATGGAAACAGATGCAGCAAGCTTCCAGTCATTAGCCACCACAACCAAAAAGCATGTCCCGCAGCAGCTAACAAATTCAAAAAAAACTGATCAATTACCAATTACAGAAGTAGATCAATACTATGCATCAGAAGTAAGCCTCTCTTTATCAGATGGCTGAGCATGGATTTCAGCCTTGTGATATTTGGCATCATAATGATCTTTCTTATCTCTCTTGAAGAAACCACACTATAAGGAAGCAAGGCATTAAGTCAATGGTACGGACTAATGTGAAAAGCAAAAAGGAAAAAAAAGGTGAACCAGATGTATGTGCATGTTAAAATATCCGTCCAATTATGTCACAATAACCTTTGAAGCTGACTTGCTTGCAGTAGGACTTTTCCATCGCTGGCTTTGCCACTTGCTGTTTTCACCCTTCAGTTATATACATTATACATTATCAGCAGGCTGGCAAATATTAATTTTAAAAAATATGGGGAACCGGATATAAATGCTCCGTGCATGAGACTGGAACTGTTGAAAGCACATAATGTTTGTTTTCTCTAGCAAAAAACAAAACCTGATTCACTTTTATGAGAAATCAAACGGGTGTTTTAAAGAGGGAGTGACTGTGACGACAACCCCCCCTTTTTTTGGCCTATGTATAAAAAGGTTTCTGATGGAATTTCTGTGTCCCATTTTTTGTGTGGGCAACTCAACACCTTGACCTCAACGAATCTGAACGGCACTGAGAGGAAGAACTGTGGGAGGTGTTCATGAACCTTCCATTTCCTGTAAGGTTTTTGGCACATGGCATCGTCCTGCACACTGAGGTAGTGGAAAGGGTGGCATATTGAGTCCTATGGGAATCCCCATATATCTGGGCAACAATGCTTCGCACGGAGAATGATTGGGTCCATCAGGTAGCGAGCTGAAATCCTTATCAATTATCCTTTGCTGCAAGGGGCAGCACATTCATGTACACATACACACACAGAGCGTGTTTAGATGTAGATATGTGAAAAACATCTCAAGATGGTGACCTGGTTCACACATAACGCTAGGGTATTTTTACATAACTACAAAGGACAGGATTCTGAAGCGAACCGAGATCATAAAAGAGACTGGCCCAGTTCATACAGAAAAAAGCTAAACCAAATCATAGCTTGGCACGAATGAGGAAAATTTGTGGGTTTCTTGGGAAGAAGATTGCGGCTGCTTTGTTCTTCCTCCAGTTCTGTTTCTACTATGCTGTGGTGAAATAAGCCATGGCGTGGCTTGGTTGCATCCAAATCTAGACTCAAGATTTATCATGTTGCAGATAAACCATGAACAGCAGTCAAGGTTTATTCTATGGCTTGCTGCTTGTGGTTTGGGGGAGATAAACCGCGGGTCTGATTTAGATGTAACACTAAGCCAAACCATAGCTTATCTCACAGCAGTGCAGAAGGAGCAGTATTAAAGGAATACGGCAGTCATGATATTCTTTCCAGGAATCTGGACATGTGATTCTATGGTTTGGCTTAGCATTACATGTGGTCTCCTTTATGATCTTGGTTAATTCAGAATTCTGTCCTTTGTTAAAAAAAATAGCCTCAGTGCCAACGTTCAATCCTAACAAGATTGACTCATGTCTATGCATATTTATTTTAAAATTAGGAATTGCTTCCCCATTTAATAACAAGTCTCAAAATTAATTTTCATATTATAAATACTATTTTGGCATCTTATGAAGATAAATGCTATCCTACAAAAAAAACAAAATGCACATGAGTTTAAAATTATCACCAGGTATTTTTCAGCACAAATACTTATAACATCAAAACTGGTTTTTTACCCCCTACTACTTGCTTGTTTAGGCAAGTTGTTTCACTTAACATCTCAACCAAAGGAAAGACATTTCCCTATACAAAGTGGATGGTGGTATCTTTCCATCTGTAAAAAAACAACCACCCCATGATCTGTGGAACACATATTAAAATAGCATATTAGTAAAACAACTCACCTTCCATAGCAAGAATACCAACAGAGCAAGCATTAACAAGCCTGCAAGAATAGCTACTAAGATGATCCACCAAGGCACCCCTTTATACAGAGCTACCGTCTTTGCAGGGAAGACTGTCACCCGCACCTACAGATCGGGAAAATACATAGATGTCAGTGGAGAAGATAGCTGGGCACAACGTGTTGAACTTTAAAAATCTGCATCCTTTTGAGCAATGGAATCATAGTGGACAGTGTTAAACCGTTTTTCAGATGGTTTATTAGTAGCAACTAAAAGTAGGACTTTTTGAATTATGGTGCTGGAGGAGACTCTTGAGAGTCCCATGGACTGCAAGAAGATCAAACCTCTTCATTCTTAATGAAATCATCCCTGAGTGCTGACAGAAAGGACAGATCCTGAAGCTGAGGCTCCAATACTTTGGCCACCTCATGAGAAGAGAAGACTCCCTGGAAAAGACCCTGATGTTGGGAAAGATGGAGGGCACAAGGAGAAGGGGACAACAGAGGACGAGATGGCTGGACAGTGTTCTCGAAGCTACCAGCATGAGTTTGACCAAACTGCAGGAGGCAGTGGAAGACAGGAGTGCCTGGCGTGCTCTGGTCCATGGGGTCACAAAGAGTCGGACACGACTAAACAACAACAAAAGTAGGAACGTAGGAAGGATATCTTATACCCAAGCAGGTCCATCGGGCTGTCTAGCTCAGTATCGTCTGCAATAAGGTTTCCCAAACTTGGGTCTCCAGCTGTTTTGGGACTACAGTTCCCAACATCCCTGGCCACTGGGTCCTGCTAGCTAGGGGTGATGGAAGTTGTAGTCCACACAACGGCTGGAGACCCCAGTTTGGGAAACCCTGGTCTACAGCAAAGTGGGAAATCTTAGGTTCGGTGGGGTGGGGGCAAATACAGCCCTGAAAAGCAGCTCTATCTGGCTCTCCCCATCCACACCCCCTCGCTCCAGGCTACACCCTTCTCACTCCCCCTGCCATGCAGCCTCCTCAGGTGCTTTTGCCAGGCTGGATTGTATCCTTGCACTACCAACAGTGCTTCCTGCTTGCCTGGGCTGAGTTGCAGACTCACTGAATTGTAGAGTTAGAAGGGACCCAGATGGTCAGATGGTCCAATTCCCTCCAATGCAGGCATGTGTGCAGAAATCAGCCCACTGTAAAAAGCTGAGATTTACAGTTGCGGTTCCATCCACTTTTGCCCTGGCCCCACCCACCACACATATGTGGCCCCTGGGAAATCAGCCAGAAGGGAATATGGCTGAAAGAGGATTCCTTACTGAAGTATATTCCCTGTTGAACATGCTGTGTGCCTCGTGCCCGAAGGAACAGTTCCCTCCCTGCCTACGAAAACGTACAGCCTCCATCGCCAAAAGAAGTGTTACAGACTCACATCAGTAGCTTCGTTTGCCAGCTTAATGTTATCTGCCGCAGCGATGCTGATGGTTGCTCTAAGGACAATGTCTAGGTAGCTCATTTTAGAGTATTCCTGGTAAAGCGGGGTAGGAAAGAAAGAAGAAAGAAAGAAAGAAAGAAAGAAAGAAAGAAAGAAAGAAAGAAAGAAAGAGATTTGCATTAGGTCAAATAAAAAGATGTGGTCCAAATACTACTACTACTACTACTACTACTACTACTACTAATAAATTTGTACCCTACCCATCTGGCTGGGTTTCCCCAGCCACTCTGGGCGGCTTCCAACAAAGATTAAAAATACATTAAAATACATTAAATACATTTAAAAAATACATTAATGTATTTAATGTAAAAAATACATTAAATACATTAAAAATACATTAAAATGTCACACATTAAAAACTTCCCTGAACAGAGAATCTATCTAAGACAAGTTAATGGAGCATACCTCTAGAAAAGTGCTATTCCATAGTCTTGAACGCAACACAACAGATGCTTTGCTGTCCAGTCCTTGTAGTGGGCATCTTATGGTGACACAGTTTGCCTCCTTGTTACATTCCTGCATGAAATACGCAAAACTTTTTTTAAAGTTCATACTTTTAAGGTGATGTTTCTGCCAAATGTGCTGTTTTGCAGCCAAAAGGAACAATGAAAGCTTTTAGAACAGGAAATACAAATAGATCAGTTCTTATATATGTCTTATATATGTCCAAATAGAAGCTTTTGTGTTCCACGTATGTCTTAGCGAATACAAGTGTCAAACGTAACAACTTTAAGGAGCAGTACTTGCAAAAGATGATCTTTTCTTTGTAATGTTCCACATCTGCCTTTGCAAAGTATGGTTCATATCTGATTCATTCGTACATACGTGGAACACAAAAGCTTCTATTTGGACATTACGTATATAAGAACTGATATTTTTGTATTTCCTGATCTAAATGTTGGTCCTTATTGCTCCTACTCAGTTAGATAATGTGAAAAGAGTTATGTTTATATGATGTATAAAGAATTTATATAGTTCAACACAGCCAGTTACGTTGTGGATCATTTTATTAGGACATAAACTGTCACAGACTAGTGCCCACTAATAAATTGGGCTCTAATCTGCAAACATTTATTTAAGTGTTCATCTTTAAGGTGACAAGCAACTGTAATCTTTTAAATTTCAAAACAACAGTTATTTTTAAAATACGTGTTACATGCAACTCAACAAAATTATTCAACAGGAATTCAAAATCTTTATGCCTAATATCTCCCTGCATAAATATCCACCCTTGGCATCCGCACTTGATGACTAATTTGGAAAACAAAGGGAGAGAGAGGCATACAAAGCAGCTGGTAACAGGTTAAGGCAAATGCTTACCAAAGTCTTATATTTTCTTTCTGAAAACAAAGAAAAGCTTTTGCCACCCTCTGTCTGTTTCTCTGCGACTTGACGTTTTGTCCTTGAACTTCGAGACATCTATAAAAATGAACAGGGATACAAATGCAGTCGGGTCTTTTTAAAAGAAGTGTGCTATAGAACAAGCACGTCCAACAGGTAAATTCGTGATCTACCGGTAGATCACAGGACGTCTGTGGTAGATCACAGACTCCCCACAAAGAAGCTAAACAACTTTGGCTCCCCTAAAAAAAGCTCAGCAACTATGACCTGAACCCCCCAAAATGGGGTAGATCACTGCCCATTTTTAACTCTGTAAGTAGATCACAGTCTCTTGGGAGTTGGTCACCCCTGCTATAGAAGATTTAAAAGATTAACACACCTGAGTAGTTGGAGCAGGATTTATGCAGGAGAACTGAATTCTGCAGGTTTGTCAAAAGTATATACAGCAGCATCACCACCCAATTCCCTATATGCACTTTTTCTCAGGCACTCTTGCAAAGACAACAACATACAGCCTTCTTCCAGTTGCCAAAGAGCTGCAATAAATCCCTGCAATGTTCAGACAGGCAACGCTAATTTACCTTAATTCCCAAAGGGTTTATTTCATTCCGAGGTTCGCACTGGACTTCTCCTAACTCTTTGGAGTTGATAGATACCAAATACAGCAGCCATTTGCCTCCCTTGATTTCTTTTGGCCACAGGATGTCCAAGGAAGCTGTGCCAAATGTTTTTAGTGGCTTGCCCAAGTTAATTATCTGCCAAGAATATTAAAAACAAACAAACATGCATTTTCTCATGCAACAAGACATTATCGATATTGGTTTGTTTGTTTTTTGCATACCGCTCTTCATCTGCAGATGAAGCAAAACAAGCTATAGCTCCACTCTCTTGGAGACCCCCAAAAAGTTAAAGGAAAAAAATCTGGATGTACATTTCCAAAACGTAAGATAAAAAACAAATAAAATAAAACCTACATACAGCAACAGTGTTTTGTGTTGTGTGGGTTCCTATGATGTAAGTCCCTAAAATATCACTGGTTTGCTCATTTCTATATATAGGGTGCCTACATTCTGCATGGACTGGTTGCACGGCAACATGTCCAAATGGCTTTGGATACCTATTAGGTCCATAAATTACCATATAGCATATATTCAACACACAAAAACAGCAACCATTTGTTGTTGACAAAGGACAGCTGGACATATAAAGGGCCCCATGACCTTCAGTAGCTTAGGGCCTCATCAAACCTAAATCTGGCCCTGATAACATTACAACACAAAATACATTGTAAAAGGAAGAACAACAACAAACCAATAACACACACACGCACACCCGCACATTTAAAAAGACATCAGATGTCAACAAGTCAAAGGCCTGGTTGAAAAGGAACGTTTTCGCTTTGCGCCTAAAGATGTATAATGAAGGTGCTAGAACTGTTCCTTCATATATATATCAACTTACCCTGAATTCATATTCTATTAAGCTGCCGATGTCCTCCTCAGATTTCATAGCGCTTTCACCGATGACGTTGCCTCCAAAGTACACCTGGGCAGGCTTAGCCGCCCTATTGTTAAAAGAAACATCACATTTTAATGACCATCACAAAAGGATTGTCTCTAGCATTGATTTGTTACGCTAAATATAAGACACTTACCCTGTGAGTGACAAAAGCAGTTCAATAACTACTTTAGCACTAGCGGTAATTGGATCCAAATTAACTTGATTGCTTGTTCTGCAACAAAAAGGAAACAAAAGGACACTTGTCTTTTTCTGCTTGGTTTTTAAAACCACTAGCCATTTCCATGTCATAATTACGCCGCATTCACAACCAAGTCACAACCATTTCAGAATATTTACAAGCGTTAGAAAAAGCAACTAATGCTTTTAAAAAAATAAAAAAATCTTACGTCTCCAATTTCAGATTAATGTCCAAGTCCTTGGTATCGACATTAACTTTAGTTGTACTTAAAATCACGTAGAATGTAACCTGAGAAATGGAATAAATGCAAAGTGATTAATATATATTAGAGACATATCAATTTTTGCTTTATGTACTAGATAGGTAATTCTGATAGATGCTTTAAGGGGCTGGCAGTCATTGGCTAGATACTTGAATTGACTATGAAATGTTCAGCAAGGTGTTTAGGCGACATGTTTTTTCATTGTCCTATACTGAAATATTTTTGGCAGAAGGTAACTGAAACTATCAACAGAACTGTATGGAACAGCCTTACATTTACACAGCAAAATACCCTCTTGAATTATATACCCAGAACATGGAACCTTACAAAAGGACAATACAAGTGGACTCTCTGTGTCCTTACCACAGCAAAAAGACTGATATTGATAATTGCAAAAATAAAAATGCAGCTCCCTTCTACGATTGGATTGAAGACTTACACAAACTCACAACATATGAACAACTTGCATATGAATGCAGACTTGCCATGGACAAATTCAATGATATTTGGAATCCATTCTTACAAATACTGTAATAGGTTAAGATCTGGTGAAGTACAATAACAACCTTGTAAAATATAGTTTGGGACGCGGGTGGCACTGTAGGTTAAACCACAGAGCCTAGGACTTGCCAATCAGAAGGCTGGCGGTTCGAATCCCCACAACGGGGTGAGCTCCCATTGCTCGGTCCCTGCTCCTGCCAACCTAGCCGTTCGAAAGCACGTCAAAGTGCAAGTAGATCAATAGGTACCGCTCCGGTGGGAAGGTAAACGGCGCTGCTCTGGTTCGCCAGAAGTGGCTTAGTCATGCTGGCTACATGACCCGGAAGCTGTACGCCGGCTCCCTTGGCCAATAAAGCGAGATGAGCGCCGCAACCCCAGAGTCGTCCACGACTGGACCTAATGGTCAGGGGTTCCTTTACCTTTAAAGTATAGTTTGGGTCGTCCCCCCTTTATTTTCCTTTCTACATGGGTTCTGTTTCTTTTCTCTCTCTTTTATTTACGTCTCACCATGTTTAGTACACATATAATTATATACTTTTTGAACTTTCAATAAATATGTTTATTTTATTTTTTTACAAGGTGTTCAGGGGACACCAACCCGGAGCAGAGGGAAGAGCTCTGCCATCACTCCAAGGGTGGAGAATCCCTGTTTTCCCCACAAGGCATTCCAGGGATGGAGACAGACCCAGGAGCCAGTCCCATTTTCATTACTATGTGCCCCAGAGGCAGCTTTGGTCTCTCCTGCCTTCCACCTTGGCTGGCATGAGTTAACAGGGCTGCAGCTGCGGTGATGGCTATGCCAATCCATCATGCCCCCCGATGCCTGGCCAGGGTTTGGATTGCTCTCTTTACTATGGTATAAATATAATGCCCTAATTTTGTGCTTCATTGTTTCCGATCTTTTCTTTTACATATCAACTGTAAGATGCTCCTTCACGTTACTTCTGATTGTTATTATAAGTTTCTGTCCTGACTAGATGGTTAATGAATACCGTATTTTTTCCGTGTATAAGACGGTGCTTTTTGCTTAAAAAAAAAAAAGCCAAAAATTGGGTGTCGTCTTATATAGTGAATGCAGAGGGGGGACGTGCGATTAATGGCAGCAGCAAGCAGGAGATTGGCAGCAGCGATAGGGCGGGTGATTGGTGGCTGCGGCAAGGCCTGCTAGCGATTGGCTGCGGCAAGTGGGCAGGTGATTGGCGGCTGTGGCGAGGCGGGCAGGCGATTGGCAGCTGCAGCAAGTGGGCGGGTGGGATGTTGGTAGTGGCAAGTGAGCAGACAATTGGCGGCTGTGGCAAGGTGTGTGATTGGCAGTGGCTGTGGCAAGCAATTGGCAGTGGCAGGCAGGCGGGTGAGCAACTGCCGGACGTGACCTCCCCCACCCCACCCCAAAAAGCTAAACAACTTAATTTCTTACATTTGGGTTAAAAAAGAAATAGGGGTCATCTTATACATGGGGACGTTTTATACACAGAAAAATACAGTAGCTTATTGGGGGGGGGAATGATTTTAGCTTGGAATAAAAGGAGCACATTCAGTTATCAGATGTTGAGTAAACACTGGTTTTAAAATACAGTGGAACCTCGGTTTGCCAACGTCTCCGTTGACGAACGTTTTGGAACCCGAACACCAAAAACCCGGAAGTAAATTCTTCCATTTTCAAACGCGCCTCGGAAGTCCAACGGCTTCTGCCGCGTATTTTTCAATTTTCTCAACTGAATTTGCTGACGGCCCTTTGTGCCTCGGTTTTCGAACGCTTCGGAAGCCGAACGGTCTTCCAGAATGTATTACGTTCGAAAGCCAAGATACCACTGTACGCGAGGCATTGGCTCTAGAAGAAAAAACCACTTACGGAAGAATTTCTCTTGAAAGGATTTCCAAGTTCACAGTCTACTTGAGAGCCATTTGGATTAGCCCCGCAGGTCAGTTGTTTCTCCTGAGTTAAAAGAGATCGATATTTCAATGCAAAGAGTTAAATGAAATAACGAAAAGGTTCTTTGAATGTCCGCATCACCTGGGACTCAGCTACATCAGCAAAGAAAAAGCGTTTTACGTGCATTATAACACGGCGACACGGGATGACACTGTGGAGTCCCGTCTTTCACCAACGTGATTTCCCATGATCAAGTTTACAATGCGTTTTCCTGAAATGCTTTTTTTACACGGAAACAGAACTTACCGGAAAGGCTTTCAGCTCCCTAAAAGCAGAGTAAGTCAAGCTATCTGGAAAGGTAGCTATGAGTCTAGCTTCATGGGCGTCTTCGCCATCTGCCTCAGGATCTCTCGGGTCCGACGGATTGTTTGTCACTGTGATTTCAAGGGCAATGTCTTTTTGGTCTTTGAGAACAAGCACTGGAATGTTGTTCTTACTAAGGACACAGAACGAGTCAGGTTTTAGGGACTGGCGGGAAGAAAAGCCTCCAAGGAACACAAACGACTTTATTTTCAAAACCGGTATCCCGTTTCTTAAAGACTTACATTGGTAAATAGGAAAATCTGTCTTCATTTCCTTCTTTGGTGCAAAATCTGTAATGAAGCTTCAAATTGCTGTGGCAAATATTGTCTTCTCCACAACCTTCTTTCAGGAACTGCACCTACAATGAACGCAAGTTTAGATTTGAAACAGCATCGAATTTAAAGAATTACAGCCACACAGGAAGCAGAGGAGGTATAGTCATCCTGTGCCACAAGTCACTTTTTTGGTCTTTTTCCGCGCGACACTTAAATTCAATCAACCCAAATAGTGCTGTGTCAAATTTCTACACCCAAATATTTATGAGGTGCAGAACTGGCTTTCAAGGAATTTGAAAAGCCTGACAACGTACCTATTATTGCTCTTGTGCGCATATACCGTATTGGCCTGAATATAAGCCTCACTTTTATTTCAAATTCCGACTGTGAAAAGTGCAGCTTATATTTGCGACCTTACAGTATGCAGCCAGGAGCACGGGGCAAACAGCGCCAGGAGCGCAGCAAAGTGGCGCCCGCCCCGTGCGCAGTTCCCTGTCCTCTCTCCGCAAGGCTGGGAAGGGAGAGAGCGAAGAACTTTGGGGGGGGGGCTGGCCTGCACATGTGACGTCATGCATGCATCAGGAGGTCCAACGGGGCCCACTGCAGATGCGGAATATTGAGGGGGCCTGGTCCCTCAATTTTCAAGAATTCTGGGGGAGCCTCGGCCCCCTGCGAATTTTGGATTAACAGACAGCGCACATCAACAAGCATGCAGACGTTACAAATGCAGATTTCCGAATTGTTACTCAGACAAACCTTTCCTTCTTTCTATGTGTTTCTGAGACATGGTGCAAAATGAACTGATCAGGCTAGAACAGATCTCGAGATTAGAAAGGGAAGGGGGGGAAAACTTACTTCCGCATTAACTGTACTTGGTTCATTGGAATTTAGAATGGGAAGAAGTTCCGGGAGCGACTGTCCTTGTCTTCTCCTAGACTGAGAGCTGGACTCGGAGCCGTTTATTGCGACGCCAACTGTTATAGGAATTGGACGCAGTTTATCTTTGATATTTTCCTAAGAGATACATACATTTGAATTATTACCACACAGAATAACCCCCTGCTGGGTTTGGCAGCAAATATTCTGGCTTCAAACTTACTCTGCGTTCAGCTTGCACGAAGGCCCCAGCCTGCACAATTCCATGACTGTGACAACATCTCGGTTTCCAACATTGGCACATTAGTTCAACCGGCTAGGGCCATCCCACAAATACTTGACCTAAAAGTAACTACTCGCATTGCCAAACTATTTATGTATGTGACAGCAGCAGCAGCTAGGATATTATATGCGCAGAAATGAAAAGAAGAAGAGGTTCCAATGAAGGAGGAGTGGCTTTTGAAAGTAAAGGACTATGCATTCAAAATGATGAAATTTTTATAGAGCAATGGAGGCCTTTAGTGGACTATTTTTTTAAAAATATTAAAGTCAAATGAAATGGTGGGCAAATTCCTTGCTTGTAACACCAAAGGACGCAAGCAAGGAATTTGTTCCTAGGGTGCTTACATACATGCATAATGTTTTGATATTCCTATCATATAACACCAGTCTTGAAAGACCTACACTGGCTCCCAGTACGTTTCTGAGCACAATTCAAAGTGTTGGTGCTGACCTTTAAAGCCCTAAATGGCCTCGGTCCAGTATACCTGAAGGAGTCTCTCTACCTCCATTGTTCTGCCCGGACACTGAGATCCAGCGCCGAGGGCCTTCTGGTGGTTCTCTCGCTGCGAGAAGCCAAGTTACAGGGAACCAGGCAGAGGGACTTCTCGGTAGTGGCGCCCTCCCTGTGGAATGCCCTCCCATCAGATGTCAAAGAGAAAAATAACTACCAAACTTTTAGAAGACATCTGAAGGCAGCCCTGTTCAGGGAAGCTTTTAATGTTTAAAAGGTTATTGTATTTTAGTGTTTTGTTGGAAGCTGCCCAGAGTGGCTGGGGAAACCCAGCCAGATGGGCAGGATATAAATAATAAATTGTTATTATTATTATTATTATTATTATATTATGCAAACTCCTCCTGCCTGAACTAAAGAAACAAACATGAAATTGTTATTCCGTGCAATGATTAGAACATGCAAACTCACAGAGCTCGCAATAGCTGGCATACATGTTGTTCACCTGTATGTTCACAACAACTCTGTGAGGTAGGCTAAGGCTGATGGAGACGGACTTGCCAAAGGTCACCCAATGGGCTTCATGGCTGTGTGGGAACGTGGCCACAGGTTTTCCCAAGCCAGCTTTCTAATCACGGCATCACAATGGATCTCATATGTGACCCACAAGCTGGAGGCCACCTCAAGTTCACCTGAAAGCGTATCGTTGGCGAAACTAGACCTGAATGGGGCAGCATTAAAAGCAGAAGCCTCTGCGCTTCTCACACCTGCAATACGAGTTTTTTGGTCACACACTCTTCTTTCTTCTGTCCTTGGAGAGTCACACTCCCACTCAGCTGATCGGAGAGTCGCTCAAGAGACTGCCCTCTGGAAGAGAGTCGATCGGAAAACTGCACTCTGGACGGCCAGCCCGATCGCCTCCTCTCATTTTCTACTTCAATTGTATAGTTCAGAACTGGGAAGTGGGGGCGGGGGTTGGAGTGGAAAGAAAAAGAACCCTCAGAAATAGTATAAGGGAAGACAAGTTGTACCATGTTTAATTCACTGCTCTTTGTTTACATGGTACTAGAAACCAATGCAGTTTAGCCTTCCTAACCTAGCACACTCTACATATTGCAGGACTACAAATCCCACCATCCCTGCCTTAGGGGGCTTATGGGATTTGTAGTCCATAACACGTGTGGAGGGGCACCAGGTTGGGAAAGGCTGGTATACTATCTTACAGATGTTGTACATTAGCCCATTTTTTCCCCTGCCTTGCCCTGGAAGGCAACAAGTTTTATTTTATTTTTATTTTTTTTAGATTTTTTTATAAGCATATAAAACACATACATATTTATTTAGTACACATACGTAACACACTACCTTATTTTCATAACATAAAATGTACCTACATTACTCTATATAATACCTCCCTGTACTGTACATATCAACATACCTACATACCTAGGAAGGCAACAAGTTTTAAGACCTGGTCACCTTGCAAGATGTGCCACTGAACTGGCTTTGTAAGGACACAAGTGTCGAACTTCAGGCATATTTGCATGAAAACGTGAAACTAAAACAATGCAGAACAGGGGATCGCAAAAAAATAATAATAATTGGGGTCCATGGACACATTTGCAAATGGGACAAATTGTTGTGGGAGCTACACTTAACAATATGCAAGTATCGTTATATCATACCAACTTACTTAGTTTGGGGTTGAAGTCACTGGAACTAGCTGTGTACTCAAAGCACGCTTCAATGTTCACGCTGGAAGAATTCAAGAGCACAGAAATAAACTTCAAAGAGTTCAGCACTGGAGACATTTCACCAAAAGCTGCTGGAATCTCGAGAGTAAATGCATTGCTTCAATGCCCACCCTCTATAGTCAAGTACTTGGTGCCATAAACACAGCTTCTGTCGTCTTGAGGCCTGGTATTTGCATTGTTCCAAGAAGGAAAAGGGAAAGAGACTGCTATGGTCAGCCCCTTGAAATCCTTGCTGCTCCTCTGCCTCTTCGCTGCCACTACCCCATCGGCTCTAAGCAAGTGATCAGTAGAGCTGGGCGATACATACGCCATACCAGTTAAAAGACAACTGAAGGCAGCCCTGTTTAGGGAAGTTTTTAATGTCTGATGCTGTATTGTTTTTAATATTCAGTTGGAAGCCGCCCAGTGGCTGGGGAAACCCAGCCAAATGGGCGGTGTATAAATAATAAATTATTATTATTATTAATTGTTTGAAACCGGTATGGCGTTCAGATCACAATACCGGTTTCAGACAATTTTAGCTGGCAATTACCAGCTCATCCACTCATCCATCTAAGCGATGGGCGGGGTTTGCGACCCGGTCCAGAATTCCCGAGCCTGGGTAACACCCCACCTTGCTTGCTGGACCGTCGCTCCGCCCCCTCCCCGGCTAGCCAATCGGATGCAGGCTGGGGGGCGGAGTGAGGGCCAGGTAAGGGCAGGCTCTAGCCAACCTTCTCCTAGTTGATAAATCGTCTGAAACTGGTATGGCGTTCAGATCGCGCTACCGGTTTCAAACAATTTGAGCTGGCAATACGTGGCGCCAGCTCAAGTTGCAGGCGGAGCCGAAGAAGGTTCTGGGGGAGCACCTTCTTGGGCTCTGCCTGCCTGCGTCTTTATGGAAGCCCCCCGCCCCTCCGGCTTGCGTGATCCTGAGTGGTATTTGTACTTGCTCAGATGGGGGACAGGACGCTTCCTGCCCCCCAGCTGAGCAGTTTAACGAAGCCCTGATGTCCCTCCAGCTTGCTCAGCAGGGCTGGGTGATGTATCTCAGCTGTTTCTTCTTCCCGTAAGGTGGTGGGGATAGGAAGACGCAGCTGCGATACATTCCAGACATCGTGATGTATCAGCGTACAGTGGAACCTCATTGTTACGTACTGTCCTCCTTGCGAACGCTGCAGGTTACGAGCTCCACTAACCAGGAAGTAGATGCCCCTTGTTGCGAACTTTGCCCCGGGATGTGAGCGGAAGTCGCGTGCCGGCTGCGCGGCAACAGCAGGAGGCACCATTAGCAAAAGCTGGCCTCATTTTATGAGCAGTTTCGGGCTACAAACGGACCTCCAGAACAGATTAAGTTCGTAACCAGAGGAACCACCGTTTTGCGGTATATAGCTGCTGATATACCACGGTGTTGAAAACTGGATGTCGCCCAAACCTAGTGATCAGGGACAAGAACAATGAGAAGAAGAGCTTGCTTGGTGTTCCGGGCAACGGTACGGGCTGGTCCCAAAGAGAAAAGGCAATGGTGACTGTAGCAAAAATGGTGACTCATGGAGCAGGCGCACTGAGGACACCTTGTCCAAGGGTCTTAAAAAACCTGGCAGCGTGGTCTCCACCATAAAAGGTTTGTAGGGCTCCAGCCTTGAGCTCCAAGGAGGAGAAGATAGCTGAGACCAGGACTGCCATGTTGGTGGTTCAAAGCCCATAGAATCAGAGGCTGGTGGTTCAGAGCTCACAGAATTTGAGGGTTGGACCCTTCAGAGCTGAGCCAGGACCCTCACGGTCCCCTAAGCATGGCTGGCCAGAAGAATTGGGTGCCTTCCATACTACAACCCTTGCTCAACGGCACAGGGAAGAAGTGTGTCTGTTGAGTGGCCACAAAAAGGCAAAGCAACGTTCCTCTTCAGGCCAGGTCTTTAAGAACTGCGGCCTTCAGGCTAGGAGAGTAGATATTGGTAAAGACGGCGAGGAGGAAGAGACCCATGAGGCCCTGCTGCCTCAATAAGTGAGAGGGATGGGTTGGAGCAATGATCCCTTGCTTCCAACATTACCAAGGCAACATGGCAAGAAGAGGCATTGTTGTAGCTCTTAAACAATACAGGAGCAACATCAACAATCCAACCTAACAGGTAACAGTGTATTTGCAGGCTGGCATAGTCACCTCCCAAGCAGTGCACCATATAGTGGAAATTCTCGTGCATATGAAACACATGAATGTTTGCCAAAACATTGAAACAAATATTAGGAATTCAACGGCTTACCAAATCCCGCTGGGGACTTCACAGTTCTTTTTCTTTAGGTCTATTCTGCCAGGGTCTATCTTAATAGTTTTCTTAACGTTCACCACAGGCCGCGATCTTGTATGTCAGGAGGGAAGAGGAGGTTGGGGAAGAAACTTGTTATTTCAATGAATGGCACTTGAGGAAGGAATTCTTAGGCTAACAGACAGGGAAAGCCCCATTGGGCTTTCTATTTTCATGCTGTAGTAGGGAGAGGCTCTGACAGAGTGGCCTAGTTCTTTGCAGTGTGTTAGCACCGAAAGCACAAGAGGGTTTAGAGTAAAATATTTCATCAAAATATGTTGCACATCTGATAAACAAAGGCTGGGTGACTGCATTTAGAATAAAACTGTCATCTCTTCCTCAGTCCTAGTCTGTCTGTCATTCTTTCTGTCTGTCTCTGTTTTTATGCGCAATTATTCCCACAACAGTGGCAACTTAGGCCTGGATGACATTCTCCTGTGTCTGGACTGTTCTACTTTAGGCAGCAGCGGTGGTGTAGCGTGGGATGGGGGCCAAAGGGGCGGTTTCCCCATGCTCAAAACAGTTAGGGACGCAAAATTTCAACACCCATTGCTGCCTCAACACAGCTGCACGCTTCTGCCACAGGGCTCCATTGAAAACAGCTTGTCCATGCGAACCAGGACAAAAGGAACGGCTCTTATTTTCTTATCTCTGCGGCTGCGATCTCTTGGGTGACATGGATGTCGTTGGGCAGTTGAATGCGCACCCATCTGTTTCCCTTCCTCCATGGAGCCCCGGGCACTGGCAACCCACGCTATGCCACTGGGCAGCAGATAGAGTCACATGACTGGCTTGGCCCTCCACACTGGAAAACAATTCCCGGAACACTGAAATATTGATTGTAGGGGGGGAGGATTCTAGGCCCCCAACACTCTGAAATGGTACAGTCCAAGGCACATTTACTATATCATCATTCCTATGTCTTTACTATATCATCATTCCTATGTCTGAGAGAATTATGCCCATGTGACTGCTCTTGTTCAAGGACTCACTCATTTTAATATTTATGGAAGTTTGGGGCCTCACCGTTCTTAAAAGATGAAAAATACACTGTGGAAACTCAGGCCAACTGTTAAGTCTAGTCTCCTCAAAAATGTTTGGGCTCAGTGGCACATTTGGAAATCTAAGAAACTGTTGTTGTTGTTGTTTAGTCCAACTCTTCGTGACCCCATGGAAAAAACTGTTAGGGCACCACAAAATACCCACTTCACAGAAGAAAACTGGTGATGCTCAGACTCCCCCACCCCCTACAAATAAACAAAAAGCCTGTGCACACCCCATAACAAATTTAAAAAAAAACCAAAGAAAGCAGGAAACCTTCCAAACAAACAATGCCCCAAACCCTCAGTTATTTTTTAAGGGTGACAAAGGAGGTGTCTGAGAACAACCAGGGTGTGACAGGTGGCACATTAAGGACCCCAGAGTTAAGGTTAAATCAAGAAGGCGCTACACACCTGTAAACAGCTACAGAATCTGAAAGAGACCCAACAGCAATATCAGGATAGGAGTTTTTGTCAAGGTCCATGTTTCCGGTGATAGAATAACCAAAGGATGAGACTCCGTTTGCCCCACCATCCAGAATCTGAAACAGTGCGAAAAAATGGAAATTGTTATGCTGTATTTTGCTACTTGACTGCCATCCATAAACACTGTTGTCTTTGTTGTTTTTCAGTGTATTGGATTTTGGGAATATTTTCTGATATGTTCATGTCCCTGCATACAGTCCTCATGTATCTAAAGATGAAGGGTGGTTTAAAAACATTTAAATAATAAATGCATGTATTTAGCAGCTTCATCTGGTGTGGGGAACCTTTGGCCCTTGAGATGTTGCTAAACTACAACGTCCCTAATCACTGAACAGGATTGCTATGGCTGATGGGGCTTGGAGGGTCATACAACTTGGAAGGTCAAAGATTCGACCTGCAATTAGTAGAACGTCACCTTAGGAAAAAGGCAGAGAGTAAATCAGACATAGAAAAGGGTCATAAAAAGGGGAGCACAGCTAAAGGAAGTCAGAAAGGAGCCGCAATGGGGTACACACTATGGAAGAGGGTGCTGTCAAATGTCACAGAATCATAGGCTACCGTATTGGCCAGAATATAACCCGCACCCGCAAATAAGCCGCACCTTAAAAATTTGGGGGGGGGGAGACAATAGCCGAATATAAGCCACTCCCTTAAAATTGGGTTACAGGCTGAAAATTGCTGCGGTTGGTAGAATTGCAACTCCGAGCCAATTTAAGCCTTTGATCTTGCAAGCCCGCAAAAGTTACCGTAGAATCGCTGAAATCGCAAACCGCTATTCAATTGGCTGCAATTCCACAGGCACTGACTCCCGTAAACGGCAAATGAACAGTCTCAAGTTCGCAAATCGGCAATAAAACATTTTTTTGTTCCGTTTTGCCGTATGTCTGTTTCGGCGGCGATATCGTATAAAAGCCCGTTTTTGTAAGGTTGCGAATTTAAGCCGCATTTTCAACTTTTCACGGTTGGAATTTGGGGGAAAAGTGAGGCTTATATTCAGACCAATACTGTATCAATGGAAATTAGGTGAGCACTTCCCACTGAAAAGAACTAGCCAAGCATCTATCTCATCAACACCAATCTCCAGAACCATGTCATTATAAGAATTATTGATTAATGCAGTTAAAAGAGTCCATTGACAAGCCATCGGGACACATAGTCAATTTCCCCCCAAGATTTCCTGTCTGCATAAAACTTATAAATAAAAACAGAAAAATCAATGGCAATTAAAACAATAAAAGAATACCACGTCTGCATTTATTAGGAGGCAGGCCATGCTCCACACATGCAAAAAAATAATAATACAAAAAATAATAATAATACAAATCTGAAGGAAGAGCTGAATTCTGCAACAACAGGATAAAGGCTTTTATCTTATTTTCTACAGAAGGCAAAAGACTTAGCAAGCAGCGTCTCTTAAGAGGAATAGCTTGAGGAAACGTAGGACAAAACCGTTCCAGAGAGCTACAATTTCCAGCGTGCTTTAACAATCAACCTCTCTTTCCAGGAAACTCCGGAATTGAAGCTCTATTAGGGGAATAGGGATCCCAGTTCGAAAGCACGTCAAAGTGCAAGTAGATAAATAGGTACCACTCCGGTGGGAAGGTAAACGGCATTTCTGTGCACTGCTCTGGTTGCACCAGAAGGAGCTTAGTCATGCTGGCCACATGACCCGGAAGCTGTACGCCGGCTCCCTCGGCCAATAAAGCGAGATGAGCGCCGCAACCCCAGAGTCGGTCACGACTGGACCTAATGGTCAGGGGTCCCTTTACCTTTTAACAACACTCAGTGCCCTTATAACGAACTACAGTTCCCAGGATGCATTGGTGGAAAGCACGACCGTTTAAAGTGGTATGATATTGCTTTAAATGTATAGTACAGATGGGGTCTTACATGAAAAGATATTAGGCAGAGAAGAGAGAGGCGTGCAAGGTCAAAGGAGAGAGAGAGAAGCAGGTGGCAGAGAACTATAAGTGGGCAGCTGCTTGGGAGAAGCTTAGGAAACAAGCGAAATAAATATTTCAGTTCCACTGGAAGGAGAAGCGAACGTCACTAGCTAGTACCTGTGCTGGTTTTGTGTTTATCCCGTCCTTGGAGCCATGATAAATATACACCTTGCCAGAGTCGTCATATGGAGCCCCTACAGCAATATCTGTTGTATATAAAAAAAGAGAAGGACAACAACAGTCAAACTGAACATGCAGGTTTTCAAAGCTACATGGATTACTCAAATAAGGCAGGGCCCATGGAGTTTGTCCAGGCCCGAGAATCAGAAATTAGACGCATTTGGCAGCTGGCGCAGGTCCAATGGCGACCACGTGGAGATCTCTGGGTGCCAGGCAAGCGACTGGGGAAAACAAAATGTTCACTTAGAGAAGGATCTGAAACATTTTCTTCCTTGGAGCTTGAATTTGTTTTATTCTGGATTGTTTTATTTGACGTTGTCATGTTGTTGTAAACCGCTTTGAGATGTGTTCTTTAAAATATAAAGCGGTATAGAGATGGGATGAATGATGACAACTTCCTTTAGTAGTGTTTTCCTTTGAAATGTTCATGTGGTTTTTGTTGTTGTTAATTTTGCTGTGTTAAATGTGCTTTTGTAGTCGAACCTCCTTTGTAATATTTCATCTTGAAATATTTAGTTTCCCGTTAATCATGTTGCTTTGAATGTATACTTTCTATTTGACTTTCTCCAGAAAGCAGGTTATTGGGGTTTTGTTTTGTTTTTTGCTTTATTATGTCTTTTATGTCCTCATTTTGTCTTTTTTATCTTGTGATCCACCCTGCATTCTTCAGATGAAGGGCGGTACACAAATTTAATAAATAATAATAATATTCTGGATTGTTTTATATGATGTTTTGATGTAGGTTGCAAACCGCCTTGAAATATTGTTCTTAAAAATATAATGTGGTATAGAAATGAAATTCATCATCATCATCAAAGAGCAGGCCAATCGTTTTCCAGCTTACCTTCAAAGCCATCTTGGTTAATGTCACCAATATTTTCGACTGCGATTCCAAACATGGAGTCGGCTGGTCCTGTGAGCCGAACTGGTTTGACTCCTTCCCACTTGCCTTGCTGGTTAATGTAAATGTACACAGCACCGCCAATTTCTCCTTCCCTGTCAAAGTACTGCGGCGCTCCAACAACAATATCTTGCCAACTGAGAAAACAACAAGTTCATTGTGTTTAAGGCAACTGTGAGAAGCAGGTGATAAAAGTGACCTCAGAAAGACAACATGTTCAGCAGAGTGCACAATTCAACGCAGGGCTTCCAAATAATACAGCTGCTCAGAGAGATCTCTTGAATTCAGTTTTAAGAAGTTCAGTGATAAACGGCTAGATTTCCACCCCCCTGGCCATTTCTACAGTACTTTGCTGTCTTTTTTTACGGTGGTTTATTCTCACTGAACTCACGACCATCTTGCCAAGTTGGTCATTGCTCGTCCAGTTTTTGCATGTATGGAACTTGGGCTGCAGTCCTATGATCACTCACCTGGGAGTAAGCCTCTTTTAACTCAGTGGGACTTACTTCTGAGTAAACATGCACAAGATTGTACCGCTCCTAAGAGTGACTCAAGTCAAAGTTCATGATCGGGATTTCCCAAATTCAAGTTCTGTTTAATCCTCTGGACCACAGTAGAAGGGGTTAGGGTTGGTTGGTTTAAACCAGGCATGGCCAAACAGCCCTCCAGCTGTTTTGGGACTACAACTCCCATCATCCCTAGCTAACAGGACCATTGGTCAGGATGATGGGAATTGTAGTCCCAAAACAGCTGGAGGGCCAAGTCTGGCCATGCCTGGTTTAAACAATACAATAACCATTAAACACTTATCCAGCAGTACAGCTAATGGTGATTGTTTTATCCATTGTCTCTAGACTTACTATAGTTTGTTTAGGTCATGGATAAGAAACCTGTGGCTCTCCAAATGTTGCTGGATCATCCCTGAAGGAGCATCTCCACCCCCATCGTTCAGCCGGGACACCGAGGTCCAGCACCAAGGGCCTTCTGGTGGTTCCCTCACTGCGAGCAGTGAGGTTGCAGGGAACCAGGCAGAGGGCCTTCTTGGTAGTGGCACCCGCCCTGTGGAATGCCCTCCCACCAGATGTCAACGAAATAAACAACTATCTGACTTTTAGAAGACATCTAAAGGCAACCTGGTTTAGTGAAGTTTTTAATGTTTTATCGTATTTTTAATATTCTGTTGGGAGCCACCCAGAGTGGCTGGGGAAACCCAGCCAGATGGGTGGGGTATAAATAAATTATTATCATTATTATTATTTTTATTATTTTTAATCATTGGCCCTGTTCATTGGGGTTGACGAGTTGAAATCCAGCAACAACTGGAGGTCCTCAAGTTCACCTTCCCTGGTCTATATTTCCTGAGATACTTCTTTAAAGTATCCATTTTGCTGAATTTTTTACAGTGAGTAAGCTTACTTACTCAAACCACTTAAAATGGAGGGTCAGGGGAGCAGGAAGTGTGAAAACATTCACTGGTCCGCCAGTTACGTTTTATGAACATGGGCAGGTTGCTTTTCTTAAAAGCAATGGTGCATTTATGCTTTTCTGAGTTTGCCATAACCTAATGAGGAACAGCCTCATTTCTCCCCATAGCTGTCAACTTTTCCCTTTTCTTGCGAGGAATCCTATCCGGAATAAGGGGATTTCCCTTCAAAAAGGGGAAACGTTGACAGCTATGTTTCTCCCACTTTGCAAAAAAAGAAAGATACGATCACACTTCCCCATGGTACTAGAAGAAAGAGGAGCCAGAGGGCAGGCTTACCCATCACTGTTGAGGTCTACAACAGCCACATCATAGCCAAAAGAGGAGGCCAGCCCTTCGCCTTCAAATGTGTGCTCAGGAGACAACGCCCGCTGAATGACAGTGTCTTTTTTCAAAAGGACAACCGCTCCACTGTGGTTTGCTCTTGGAGCTCCAGACACAAAAGTGAGCTCGTTCTGCGAAGTGATGCCTTTTCCAGAGTCCAGAGAAAAACCTACCGCACAACATAAAACAGATGAACAGTTGAAGGTGTGGTGCTATTGTAGGGCAAAGCCTCTGTGATTGTTGCTAAGTTAAAGGGGTGACTGGAAGCACAGGGTCAATGAAAACCCGCCTAACAGGGTCTACACATGTACATTAAAAGCTTAAACCTGTCCTCTCCCAGCAGACACTGAAGCAGACTCAAAGCAGCACATACAGTGGTACCTCGGTTGTCAAACGTAATCCGTTCTGGAAGATCCTTCGACTTCCGAAATGTTCAACAACCGAGGCGCAAAGGGCGGTCTGCAAAGTCAGTGGAGAAAATTGTCGGGGGGTGGGAATGCAGAGGAAGCCGTTCAAATTCTGAGGAGCGTTCGAAAACAGCAGTGTTTACTTCCGGGGTTTCGGCATTCGAAAACCAAAACGTTCGGCGTCCGAGTCGCTTGAAAACCGAGGTACCACTGTATACAGTGCCGATTTCAGAGAGCCACGTTCATAGCAATTTCGTTGTGCTTTCTTCAGACTTTGTAATAAATAAAAATCGATTCAAGCGTTCACTTGCTTTAACAGAGCACTCCCATGATGTTAACGGAATGTTAAGACCTCATGAAAAATGTATCATGCTTATGGCGCGATTCCCCCAGGTACTGATGCTGAACTTCTACATTCAGCTCACACAGGTACAGTAAACAATTTGAGCACTCCCTCTTTGGTGCGGCCACCTTCATCTTATTGGCTCCCCTCTATCCAGGTTTTGGTGCAGCAGTCAACGAGGTCCACAGGTTCTCCATCCTTGACCTCCAGGCCCCTAGCCAAGCCAGCACCCCAAAAACTCGAGTCCTGAGGATTCTTTTTCGCCCAAAACTTTCAGAAGTTTCCTCGTCTCTTTTGAGCATTTTCCACAACACGCACCAACATGAAATGGAAAACAAATAATGATGTCGAAAGTCTGGAATGTAACGAAGGAAGCGAGATGGACAACCGCTATTCAGAGGTCACAAACCTAGATAGCTATTCATCATCAGATCGGTGGCCTTGCCTACCCTGACATTGGGAGGCAGCGTTTTGTACACAAACTGATCGGGGCTACCAAAAGACACACTTGTCAGGAAAAGGAGACCTGCAAATGTGGGTGGAGAAAGAAGATGAAGGAAAGAAAGAAGGACAGGTTAAGCAGAGAGCATAACATGGAGACTTAGGGGGAAACCTGAAAGAGAGCAGAAGTTTTACCAATGGAAATATAGGCAAGCTGCATCCTTTAGGGCCTTGCCTGAAGCTACAGGGCATGTGACCTGTTGCCACGCAAGAGGTTGGGGGTTCGCGCTCCTACCCTTCAATACCCATTAACATCTACAGATTTTCACTCATGGCAAATGGGAGTCAGATTCGTGGAAACCTCCCCGCTGATCAGATTTCTGTGAGGGCTAAAAAGGTCCTGGATTGTAAAGTACCATGTTTTTCGCTCCATAAGACGCACCTTGTTTTAGAGGAGGAGAACAAGAAAAAAATTATTCTCTCCCTCTCTGTGCAGTGCCTCTCCAAGCAAAACGGGAGGAGAAATGGAAGGGGCTCCGTTTCTCCGCCCACTTTGCTGAAGGGGCGCTGCGCAGCTTTCCCTCTCTGCGCAGCACCTCTTCAGTGAAGCAAAGTCAGAACAGCAAGAGGGATCGCTGCGCAGCAAAAGCAGCAATCTCTCTTGCTGTTCTGGCTTCTGGGATAGCCATGCCAAGCCTCTTCAGGGCAGGCGGAGCGTTCCTCCCATTGCCCTGAAGAGGCTTCGCGCAGCTATCCCTAAAGCCAGAACAGCAAGAGGGATCGGCGCGCACCGGTCCCTCTTGCTCTCCTGGCTTCAGCGATAGCTGCGCAGCCTGCATTTGCTCCATAAGACACACACACATTTCTTCTTACTTTTTAGAAGGGGAAAGGTACATCTTATAGAGCGAAAAATACGGTGAAAATACTGCAAAATAAAAGTACGTCTTATAGAGCGGAAAATACGCCTCAGAGCTTTAAAAAAAAAACACGCTATATTAACTCAGCTTACACACGAACAGACTTTTCCTTCCATCCCCTTCATCAGTTTTAATGGCAAAATATCATCCTTGGCCTCAAACGTTCCCCACAAAATCTCATCCCAAAGTGTGCTTTTACAGATGGGTCGCTATTCAATCTTTAAGGGCCCCTATCCCTTCTTGGAGGAGACATGCGCAAACGCCGGTGAGCTGTTTGCCGTTCTTCACCGTTTGCGTTAAGAAGGAATTGTTTTCACCGTTCGTGGCAAAACACTGCAAAAATTGCACTCAACTGGCACTCAGAAAGCGAGGGCGAACAAAAATGCAATCTCGACAATTTGCCATATGACACACCAATCTTGGGGGGTTAGCCATTAAAGCATTGCAAAGAGGCCTCAGAAGTTAGCTGACAAATTTGGGATCCCTATCCGCTGGAGATATACCATGAACATCATTTCTTAGCCATCACAATCTTGTTGAGTAACATTAAACTTCCCTGTGCTACACATGTTGAGGTAAAATGGCTTAGGGCTACTAATCCACATACAGTACTTACTGTGTGTGTGTGAAAGAGAAAGACAGAGAGAGACATAGAGAGAGAAACAGAGAGGTTATAATCACGATGTAGAAATCTGCAAGTCCTCATCGGTGCTCTGAAATGTCTCATTACATTAGCAGCTCTTAGAGGTACCTCAACCAAGAGTACCATTTTACACTTCAAAGCAGTGGTGGAAATGGCAAAGGAGGGCACGGACAAAAAGCTCTTGGTTAAAACGCAAGCGGGTGGGGAGGGTCCTTAACTGAATTACTTTCCAACAGCGTTTCACTTTATCGCTCCACATTTGGGTAGTGAAATTTCCTCGAGATCTCTGAAGAGCTTCGTCCTACCTAAGTAACTGTTAGATGGAACAGGAACTAGGCTCTCATCAAGCTGGTTCTCCCCGCCAACTTCGTAAGGCCCATCGTCATAGATACCCATTTCAAAATATGACTGATTCCTTTGCTCTGCATGCACCACTCCTAGGGGAAAAAAATATGAAATGGCAAAGAACAAAAAAGTGGGATGAATGACAAAGGAAGGGGGAGCGGGAGGGGAATAAAATAAACTTTAACGCAAACAGAAGACAAAGCAACTATGGTATAATCCTTGTGGGAAAGGGAGGGAGGAACATTGATACACAACACTGTGTAATGGGCCCCATTCTAGACCTACAGGATGCAGCAAATATGTGATTCTATAATAATAATAATAATAATAATAATAATAATAATAATAATAATAATAATTTATTATTTATACCCCACCCATCTGGCTGGGCTTCCCCAGCCACTCTGGGCGGCTTCCAAAAAAATATTAAAATACTGTAATACATCAAACATTAAAAGCTTCCCTAAACAGGGCTGCCTTCAGATGTCTTCTAAAAGTCTGGTAGTTGTTGTTCTCTTTGACATCTGGTGGGAGGACGTTCCACAGGGAGGGCGCCACTACCGAGAAGGCCCTCTGCCTGGTTCCCTGTAACTTGGCTTCTCGCAGTGAGGGAACCGCCAGAAGGCCCTCGGCGCTGGACCTCAGTGTCCGGGTAGAACGGTGGGGGTGGAGATGCTCCTTCAGGTATACTGGACCGAGGCCGTTTAGGGCTTTAAAGGTCAGCACCAACACTTTGAATTGTGCTCGGAAACGTCCTGGGAGCCAATGTAGGTCTTTCAAGACCGGTGTTATATGGTCTCGGCGGCCGCTGCAGGTCTCAGGGTGGTTCACAACATAAAATCACAATATACAAACACAAAATACATAATAAAAACAAAAACATTCCAATAATCCTCCCCCAACACCTGTTTAAAGGGCGTCAGATATCAATCGGGCAAAGTTCTGTTTACAAAGTTTTTGCCTTAAAGGTGGATAACAAAGGCGCCGGCCGAATCTCACTAGAGAGAGCATTCCACGAGTGGGGAGCCACTGCGGAAAAGGCCTGGTCTTGTGTTGCCACCCTCCGGATCTTTCAGGGAGGAGACACACAAAGAAGGGCCTCAAAAGAGGATCTCAGGGGCCAGGTGGGTTCAGAGAGAGAGAGAGGTGGTCCTTGAGGTTTCACGGTCCGATGCTGCGGTAACCAAGGAAAATTGGCCAAGTAAGAAGAGAAAGACAAGAACTTTTCTCTTGTATTATTCTCTCAACTCCACCACCTTCAATTCTAATGGGATGGAACTGAGAGCACCAACTCTAGGTAAGCTATTTCTTTGGACCATGTGGTGGCTGTCAGGGGAACAAGGGAGCTTGGGGTGCTCTTTTGACACACCCACCCACCCTCAAAATGGCCTCTTCCGAGCCCCAGTGTACAAACAGCACAGAACTGGCAACGGCACAACAATGGCAAAGGAGTTTTCCTCCGGTGCGCCAAATCATCCTCCAAGAGGGAGGTCCTCAGCACCTTATGTTCTCTCAGCCATCCTCCACCTTCGGCAAGGGCAGTTTTACTTCCACAACCCTGAGGGTTGATACAAAAAAACTAAGTGATTTGTGCTGATAATGAAAAGCTAAGTTACTCAGGAAGTCACATTCTGAGTCCAAAGTCCACAGACAAGTCATTTAAAATCGGGAATTGTCTTAGCTAAAACAGAAGGCAAGTGATGTGGAACACTGGGTCAAGGGGAGATTTTTTTAAAAAAGAACGTGGCCTTTCCCAAAGTGGTGCCCTCCAGCTTTTTGGGTCTATAAGTCCCATCGGCCCCCTACCAGCGTGACCAACAGACATGCACTGCAACAACATGTGGACAAATTGGGACGGGCTGCAGTAACAGGGAAGATCCTGTTTATCTGCATCTGCAAATGAGAGGTGACATTTCGCAAAGACTCTTCAGCGTGGATGTTTCTTATAAACTTTTTTTTTCACGTGCTAATACCATAACATTTAAAAATGTCCATTATGTTAAATCCCTGCTGCTGCTGCTGCTGCTTAGGTAAAGAGCCGTCCCCTAATTATGAAAACACACTTCTGCACTATTTAGAAAGCAAGCACTTCGGTTTTGACAGGTATACAATATGCTCTCAACTAAACAAACGTGTGTGTTTTTCCTCCGGGCCGTAAAAGAGCACTCTTCAAACCAAGCACTGAGGCAATAAGTACCTGCAATTCAACTAAAGCAATGGCTCTTTATTTGACGCACCGCATCAGGGTGGTCCAGTTTTCAGAATTTGGAAGGGTAAACTCAAGTACACCTTGCGCCAAGGGTCAAGGGTTTTGCATGGTTCACGTGCCGGGCACAGGGGCACGCTGCTATTTTTGCAAAGGAGAAAGGTCAGAGGAGAATAGAAGGCCACTGCTGTTGGCATGACAGAGTGCAGCCAAAAACAACAACAACCTTGTTTTTTTAAAAAAATAAAGGTGGTATTTCACAGCTTATTAGCCTAAGTAAGCACAAACCAATCCATCGGCTTTTATTTAATTTGGAGGCCACAAAATTCAACAGGATTTATTTATTTACTACTACTACTACTAGTACTACTACTAATATTACTGTCGTTTTATTTTTCAAAAACTTTCCCCCCAGCTGAGTGCATTTTTACTTGGCTACAAAAAAATTAACAGTGATCTCAGCTGTGGCAACTAACCCTTTTTTGTTCCGGAGGCCACATTTACCTTTGGTCAACCCTTTGAGGGCCACACGCCTGCAGTGAGTATGGCCGCCCTATAAAAAGTAACGGTAAAGGACCCCTGTATGGTTAAGTTCAGTCAAAGGCGACTATGGGGTTGCGACACTCATCTTGCTTTTCAGGCCGAGGGAGCCGACGTTTGTCCACACACAGTTTTTCCGGGTCATGTGGCCAGCATGACTAAAAGGGACACCATGACGGAAACCAGAGCGCATGGAAACGCCGTTTACCTTCCCGCCGGAGCGGTACCTATTTATCTACTTGCACTGGTGTGCTTTTGACTGCTAGGTTGGCAGGAGCTGGGACAGAGCAACAGGCGCTCACCACGTCGCGGGGATGCGAACCACCAACCTTCTGATCGGCAAGTCCAAGAGGCTCAGTGGTTTAGACCACAGCACCACTCACGTCCCAGTAATATATCGAGTAGGCCACCCTATATTTTCACATGAGCACACACACACAGGGGGTGGAGATGACATTAGGGCTGGGCAATATATCGATATATCGTCCAAAACCGGTTTGAAGTCTGTATTGTGATATCCATTTCATAATTTTTGACCTGGCAATATATGGCAAATCATGATGTTTGTTTGTGCGCGCACGTGTGTGCTATGCAAAAATCAAAATGTAAGGAAAACCGTGAAGCCAACTGATGCTTCTCGATTCCTGCAGCGCCTGTTAGCTCTGCTGGTTCAGCTCTCCCTCGCCTCCTGCAGACGGGAGCGAATCTCAAGAGCAGTCGCCGGCAAAAATCACTATGCGGGAAAAGCCATGAAGCCGGCCCATGCCTCTTTGTAGCTCCACCCTTATTTCAGACATCGTGATATATCCATTTATTGCAATGTTTAGCTGGTGATATATCACGATGTTGAAAACCAGGTATCGCCCAGTCCTAGCGATAAAATGCTCCCCGGTTCTCAGCTGATCTATGGATATTTATGGGGGCAGGGAAATGTGGGAACTACTGGCCTAGATAGACCAATGATCTGACTCAGCATAAAGCACTTTCATGTAATTTACTGAAAGCACCAATTCGGGAGCATGAAAAGCAGATACAGTGGTTCACCTTGGTTCTCGAACTTAATCCGTTCCCGGAGTCCGTTCGACTCCCGAAACCATTCGAAAACCAAGGCGCGGCTTCCGATTGGCTGCAGGAGCTTCCTGCACTCAATCGGAAGCTGTGCCGGACGTTCGGATTCTGAAAAAACGTTCGCAAACTTCCAGATATCACTTCCAGGTTTGTGGTGTTTGGGAGCTGATTTTTTCGGGAGCCAAGCCGTTTGAGTACCAAGGTACCACTGTACACCTAACGTTTTGATTTTGGGGGAAAGAGCATCAATGTAGGTGGGGGGGTATACAGATCAAGAATCTACAAATAACAAAGTTGTCGATACTGAAACAGCAGACAGACAGACAACAGAAATCATAGGATCGTAGCACTGGAAGAGATCACGAGGGTCATCTAATCCATCCCCTTTTTGTCCAACATGGGGCTCAAATCCACAACCCTGCGATTCAGAGTTTCATGCTCTACTGACTAAGCTACCTCCACAGGAGTGATATTTGAAGAAAAACCCAAGCCATACCTTTCCAGTTATAAGCACCCGGTGCCCCGAACACAACATAATGAAAATCTCTGGTAAAAGTGGCAGCTACGCCTTGCTGGCAGGAGCCAAACTTCTCGTGGCCTCGCAACCGGCCATCGCAAAAGCTCCAATCCTCGCCACCCATTTCCTCGCTGCTGGAGAGGTCCTGATTCAGCACGTAGCACTTTCCAATGATATCTCGGGTTTCCTGGATCGTGTTGACGTACTGCCTTTTCTCATAGCGATGGGCACAAGTCTGAAAGGCATTAAGAACACCGTAGGCAATAAGGAAAGCTGAGCTGCCTTATCCGCAAGAGAAATGAAAAG
This sequence comes from Podarcis filfolensis, assembly GCF_964270895.1. Classification (NCBI taxonomy): domain Eukaryota; kingdom Metazoa; phylum Chordata; class Lepidosauria; order Squamata; family Lacertidae; genus Podarcis; species Podarcis filfolensis. The sequence continues at coordinate 20,322,437 of NC_139604.1, read as the reverse complement.
GGGCCACTAGCACTTCAGCAGGGCAACTGTATGGAGGTTGGCAGGGCTGAGGAATTAAGAGGGTACAATCCTAGATTGGCTGACATCAAGTTCTCTGATATTGAATGCTTCTGCGCTGAACAGCCAACATGCTACCATATCAAAGGAAAGATGACTTTTAAATCATCTGGAAGTACAGTGGTGCCCCGCAAGACGAATGCCTCGCAAGACGGAAAACTTGCTAGACGAAAGGGTTTTCTGTTTTTTTGAGCTGCTTCGCAAGACGAATTTCCCTATGGGCTTGCTTCGCAAGACGAAAACGTCTTGCAAGTTTGTTTCCTTTTTCTTAACACCGTTAATACAGTTGCGACTTGACTTCGAGGAGCAACTCATAGAACGCAGTGTACATAGTAGCCTTTTTTGAGGTTTTTAAAGACTTTGGTGATTTTTGAAGCTTTTCCAAAACTTCTTTTGCAGCCATTTGGTAAGTTAAGCTTTTAAAACTTTTTTTGGGGGTTTTGGATTTTGGGTTGGGGTGTTTGGAATTCAAGGACTTGGTGTTGGGGAGGGGTTTGCAAGAATCTGGAAGCGTGTTTTTTTCCTGCATTTTTATGATTTTTTGTGACCATTGGGGCTCTCTGCTGTTTTTTTAAAAAAATTCTGGATTTGAATTTCTGTGTGCTGGGTGGCTGGGGGAACAGTTGGGGAGGGGTTTGCAAGAATCTGGAAGCTTGTGGTTTTTTTTCTGCATTTTTATGATTTTCTGTGACCATTGGGCCACTCTGCTGTTTTTTTAAAAAAATTCTGGGTTTGAATTTTGAAATGCTCTTTACAGTATGTGTGACTTTAAAGAGCACTTAATAAACTCTTGTTGTACCAAATTTGGCTTTGTTTGGACTTTTTTTGACCATAGGAAAGCATTAGTTGATTTTCAATGCATTCCTATGGGATTTCGTGCTTCGCAAGACGAAAAATTCGCTAGATGAAAAAATTCGCGGAACGAATTAATTTCTTCTTGCGAGGCACCACTGTATGCATTTTTATTTTGCCTCACAATATTTTTTTCATTAGGACAGCTACAGGAAGATATCAGTGAAGCATTCATCAGTTTGATGGCATTATTATTATTATTATTATTATTATTATTATTATTATTATTATTATACCGCCCTATACCTGGGGGTCTCAGGGCGGTTCACATGATAAAATCAAGATATAAAACCACAAAATACATAATAAAAATAAAAACAACTCAACAGCCGCCCTCAAAAAACAACACATTTTAAAGGGGCAAGGGATGTAAATCAAATCAACCCAAGGCCTGGTTAAAAAGGAACGTTTTTGCCTGGCGCCTAAAGGTGCATAATGAAGGCGCCAGGCGAACTTCCCTGGGGAGAGCATTCCACAGATAGGGAGCCACTACAGAGAAGGCCCCGTTCTCATGCTGCCACCCTCCGGACCTCTGGAGGAGGGGGCATACGAAGGAGGGGCTCAGAAGATGATCTCAAGGTCCGGGTAGGTTCATATGGAAAGAGGCGGTCCTTGAGGAATTGCGGTCCTGAGCCATTTAAGGCTTTATAGGTCAAAACCAGCACTCTGAGTTGGGCCCAGAAACTAACTGGTAGTCAGTGCAGCTGGACCAGGATCGGTGCAATATGCTCAAACCTGGCTGCTGAATTCTGCACTAGCAAAACAACTTTTTTAAAGGTTCTGTGAATGCGCTCTCTTTTCCTTAGAATATGAATGTTGCAATGGTACCTGAAGACCACTGTGCCTAGGAATCAAGAGAAGTATACACAGGATGCAAGTGAAACCTGTAACAAAATGTTGCAGTGTGGAGAGCTGTTGTTCCGATTTCCAACCACTCCATTTCCACCCCCCAACATTCAGTCGCCATTCCATGGCCACTCAGCATGTTTACTCCCCATTGGACTATTTTGTGGGTTCCTTCCCACTAGGACCCCCCCACTAAATATTTTTGTGCTTCTGTAGCTTCCAGGTTTCCTTCGAGCCTGCTCTGCCTACCGTATTTTTCGCTCTATAAGACGCACCTAGTTTTGGAGGAGGAAAACAAGAAAAAAAAATATTCTGAGCAGCCTGCATTCGCTCCATAAGACGCACACACATTTCCGCTTACTTTTTAGGAGGGTAAACGTGAGTCTTATAGAGCAAAAAATAAGGTACATAATGGTGGCTGATAGTAATATAATAGTAGCCATTCTTGACCTTGTAACCAATGGCATTCACGGTCCAAAAACTGGAAACAGAGGGAATTATTTCTCAGGTCGATTCCTAGTATTTTTCAATTAAAAATGTAGTGAGAAATGCCATTAACAAAATGTTTGCCGACTGGTGATTCACGGAGAACTTACCACGACTTTTCCCCCAGGCCCTTGACTCTGGACGGTAACACCCATCCATTGGTCTTCTTTGCTTTCTTTACTCAGATCAGCTGAAAAATTATCACAAGGTGATTTTGGTTTGTTTGTTTTTTTAAAAAAACCCCAACTTCTAAAATAACATTTCTCTAGTGACTTACAAACATATTATTTTAACTACGACTCCGCTGACAGGTAAGGCTACAATTCTATACACAATTTACCTGGAGGAAAGTCTTGCTGGACTCAGTGGGGTTTACTTCTGAGTAGGAATGCTTACGACTGCACCATATATTCATTCAGTACCTGAAACTGTCTTTAGATGGCAGTGTTTGCCTACAATATTCACACAGGGCGGTTCAAATGAGCATCACTACGGACTTTTCGGCCTGGGAATATTAATATTATATTTAATTTTGAGAGGATTAAGTGATTTGCAGAGCTATATAACAAAGCTGTGACTCCTCTAGTGCCTTAACTGAGCTTTTTTTTTTTTTTTAAAGAAAGACCCAAAAATTGTTAAGCTTTTTCCCCCCTGGGGAAGCGAGAAAGTTGCATCCCGCCGCCCCCCCTCCAAATGTCAATTCTGCCTTTGAAATCCCGGTAATGTCTGGGGAAATCCAGACATAATGGCAGTGAAAGGAAGGGAAGCCATCCCCGGATGAGAGACTGGAATAAAAAGGAACGCTCCCAGGTGAAATCTGGGAGTGTTCACCACTTTCTGGGTGAGACAAAGGTTAAGAGCTACCTTTTGAGAGAGGGTGTTTTTCTTTTTCTTTCCCTTTGTATGTTTTTTTTTAAGTTTCAATAATAATAATAATAATAATAATAATAATAATAATAATAATAATAATTTATTTTTTCCCCAGCCACTCTGGGTGACTCCTAATTATTATTATTATTATTATTATTATTATTATTATTATTATTTCCCCAGCCACTCTGGGCAGCTCCCAACAGAATATTAAAAATACAATAAAACATCAGAGATTAAAAAACCTCCCTAAACAGGGCTGCCTTCAGATGTCTTCTAAAAGTCAGATAGTTGTTTATTTCCTTGACATCTGATGGGAGGGCGTTCGCCCTCTGCCTGGTTCCCTGTAACCTCGCTTCTCACAGGGAGGGAACTGCCAGAAGGCCCTCGGAGCTGGACATCAGTGTCCGGGCTGAACGATGTAGGTGGGGATGCTCCTTCAGGTATACTGGGCCGAGGCGGTTTAGGACTTTAAAGGTCAGTACCAACATTTGTTGTGTTATTTATGAAAAAGCTTTAATAAAAACTTGCTTTATTAAAAAGGACACAAGCATCAGGAAGTTCTTCGGCGTAACCTTCCTAGAAATGAGTGAGAGTCACCCAACAGCATACCAGGCTGATTTAGGAAAATATGGGTTCTGTGCCCATTTCTCAGTCAGAGGCACCATGGCACTGTTCTCAAATAATGGTCAATAACTTCCCAGAGCATAAATTAAAGCAACAAATAAGATTCCACCTCTCCCAAATGGTGGTTGTTGTTTTTTAAAATGAGCGTTTGAACAAATAAGATCCCCACCCCCATGGCTTATTTTTTTAAAAAAATAAGCATTTGAACCTTTGTGTAGAACAGAACAGAACGAAGTCTAGATATTGCTGAGCTCACCTTTCTCATCGAATTTTATCCGTGTGCATTTCGCATTCGGAGTTGCGATGTCACAGCTGTACAACCCTCCAGTTCTATTGGCTAGCTGTGATGGGAAACCTCTTTCCCGAGGGGCACCAACCAGCAACCTGTTGAGAGACAAACAGCAGAACTCCGTCAGAGGAATGGACAGTGGGGAAATTTCGCAACAGCTTAGTTCTCAAACATTTTGGCTCCCGAACGCCGCAAACCCGGAAATGATTGTTCCAGTTTGTGAACTATTTTTGGAAGCTGAACATCCGACGGGGCTTCCGCAGCTTCTGATTGGCTGCAGGAGCTTCCTTCAGCCAATCAGAAGCCGCACTTTAGTTTCTGAACGTTTTGGAAGTCAAACGGACTTCCGGAATGGATTCCGTTTGACTTCCAAGGTACGACTGTATGTGTACAATTTTACATTTATTTGTTTTACAATTCCGCTTCTGTCTAGTTTGGAGGGCACGGGCTGTTTCCCACAAATAACATATTGCATAGAAAGAAGAGGAGTTTCAAGACGACTGGAGGAAATTTAAGGACTACTTGAATAAATATTGTAATATAAAAAATTAGAAATTACTTGAAAGAAACAAATAGGCCTAGGATTAAACTAAGTTATAATTAAATAAATGGGATTTAGAATGTTAAGAAAAGTGAATAAGATGGATTATAATTGGAAATTGTTTTAGTTTAATAATGATATTGGAAAGCTGTTACTTCTAATGACAAGGAAACTCAGAAGGGAGGGATTTGAGGAAGTCAGCCAAGATGTTTAAAAGGTTGGATTTGTGAAGAATTAAGTTTGTTGTTATTGTTTATCTGTTTATTGTTCCCTTTTTCCCCCTTCTTTTTTCTTTCTCTTTTTCTGTTTTTGTGTATCATTTTGCTTTGTGGTTTGTGTTATCATTGTGGAAAATCTAATAACAAAATTATTGAAAAGAGGGAAAAAAACATATTGCAAGACGTGTCAGAGATTGGCGTGGAGCACCAACTTCCTACCTGAGCTGTTCTTCACATGGTGGACACGGTGCCAATATAAACGTTGCTGCATTCCACCCCCCTTCCCAGCTCTTGCCTACTCCAGGTGCAGCAAGCCTATATTGTCCTAAAACTGGACTTGGGTCTTATCTACAAGTTCAGCAGAACAAGGTGGTAAGAGTAATGGTCTGATAGCAGTATGGATCAGACCGCTTCAGACAGCAAATAACCATGCTCTGTTGCTTTTTAAATGCTGCGCCAACTCCCTCCAAATAAAAAGCCAGCAGAGCAAGGCCTAGTGAACTCTGCGGAGCTAATCTCCAATGGGTTTTTTTATTTGGAATGAGGTTTCGAATAGAAAAAAGACTAAGATAAGTGTGGCCTGGTGAGAGTCTTAAAGGGCAGATAGAGACGCCTTGAAGGCTGCTTTTGACCCCCACCCAAAGCCAGACCCCATCACTCTACCCCAGGCATGTCCAAAGTCCATTTTGGGGGCCTAATCCGGCCTCTGTGGCAGTTTATTTCTTGGGGTAAAATCCTAAAAAATGTCAACAACGTTGGTTGGCCCTTTGGTCGGTCCTCACGGCCCTTCCCTTCATCAAATCTGGCCCTCTTTGAAAAAGGTTTGGACATCACTGCCCTACACAAATCTGGAGGGCTGTCCATAAGACAGTTGGACGATGCCTTGTACGCCTCCTTCCAGCAAAACCTGCCGTCAAGCAGGTGCCAAACGTATTGCTCCGCTTTTCTTTGGATCACATCGGTGAGGCCGAGAGGGGAAGAAGAAGAGTTTGGATTTGATATCCCGCTTTATCACTACCCAAAGGAGTCTCAAAGCAGTTAACATTCTCCTTTCCCTTCCTCCCCCACAACAAACACTGTGAGGTGAGTGGGGCTGAGAGACTTCAGAGAAGTGTGACTGGCCCAAGGTCACCCAGCAGCTGCATGTGGAGGAGCGGAGACGCAAACCCGGTTCACCAGATTACGAGACTACCGCTCTTAACCAGTACACCACATCGGGGAGGAGTCTTGTCATCTGGGAAGCCCAGGACTTCCATATACAGTGGTACCTCGGGTTAAGTCCTTAATTCGTTCCGGAGGTCCGTTCTAAACCCGAAACTGTTCTTAACCTGAAGCACCACTTTAGCTAATGGGGCCTCCTGCTGCTGCCGCGCCGCCGGAGCACAATTTCTGTTCTCATCCTGAAGCAAAAGTTCTTAACCTGAAGCACTATTTCTGGGTCAGCGGAGTCTGTAACCTGAAGCATATGTAACCTGAAGCGTATGTAACCTGAAGTACCACTGTACGGAGCCCCAGGCTTGTGCCACAGGGAGGTCCCTTCAGTGCTGCTAATGCAGCCATTGGACTTCAACCCCAGAGGCGCACTCCATTGGCTTTTGAGACAAGACGGATGTCAACGACGAGTCCAATCCTGAATATGGCAGCACCACACATTTACTTGCTAGAGACGGTCCCAGTTTTGAAGCAGGACTCACCACTTCTGCTATGAAGGGTCAGTGGGAGGAGAAATATGTAGACAGTCAGGGTCAAATGTACCGTATTTTTCGCTCTATAAGACGCACCAGACCACAAGACGCACCTAGTTTTTGGAGGAGGAAAACAAGAAAAAAAATATTCTGAATCTCAGAAGCCAGAACAGCAAGAGGGATCGCTGTGCAGTGTAAGCAGCAATCCCTCTTGCTGTTCTGGCTTCTGGGATAGCTGTGCAGACTGCATTCGCTCCATAAGATGCACACACATTTCCCCTTACTTTTTAGGAGGGAAAAAGTGAGTCTTATAGAGCAAAAAATACGGTATATCCAAGGTGGCCTCCCAACTACCCTTGGTAACCTCATTACTGGATGTTTGTCTCTGCATATTCTCTCTCTGGACAGGCCTGTGTCATTCAGCTGCCCTGACTTGCAGTCTCTGAAAGACCCGTCCTCCATGGAAATGTCTAATCTAATCCCTTTCTTTAAAAGTCATTAAAAGCCAGAGGCCATGCCCACATTTTATGGCTGTGAATTCAATAAATTAATCAACACTGTCTGAAGTGCTTCCTTTTGTTTGTCCTGTACCACCTGTCAATCCATTTCACTGGACTTTTCACAACCTGTATTATTATGAATAACCATTGAATCATCTTCCTCTTCAGCTCCTTGGAAAGAAAGTAAAAACTTCTTCTCCAAAAAAGATTCCCTGGAACTGCTCTACCTTCAAGTTCCACTGAACTCAGTGGCATTTACTTGTAAGACAGAAAGCACAGGATCAGACCGAAAGAAGTCAAATGTAGAAGAAACCAAAGTTACTAAATATATATGTGTACAGTGGTACCTCGGGTTAAATACTTAATTCATTCTGGAGGTCCGTTCTTAACCTGAAACTGTTCTTAACCTGAAGTGCCACTTTAGGTAATGGGGCCTCCTGCAGCCGCTGCACCACCGGAGCCCGATTTCTGTTCTCATCCTGAAGCAAAGTTCTTAACCCGAGGTACTATTTCTGGGTTAGCGGAGGCTGTAACCTGAAGCGTATGTAACCTGAGGTACCACTGTATAAGCGTGTGTGTGTGTGTGTGTGTGTGTGTGTGTGTAATACGTGCATACAAATATATTTTCCTTTTACTTTTTAAGAAAGGGAGGAAATGAAATATGCCTACAAGTTTCTTTTATAGCACATATATTTAAAGGGCAATAAAAGAGGAATCAAGGTGAAATTTATCACATGCCGCTGATAAGCATTTTAGTAGCTGTTGGCTGACAGGACTGGGTGTTCCCTAAGCAAATATGCATTTCCTTTTGAACTTCAACCCACCCACACACAGTGTGTGTGTCTAACTGACTTGGGTTTGTCTTGAGGAACATTCTCAGGACAATTCAAAAATTTTATCGAGCTCCACCTTGTTGCTGACTTAACCTAAGTAGGGCTTAAAGTTCTCTGGACCACCACCGTCGGTCAACGAAAAACCTGTCTGGGTGGCAGGACGGAAAGAGAATTGAGAAAACCCACAGCTTTTATTTCTGCGACCCTTAAAATCTTGATTGCTACACCACCTTATGAAACCCAAAGGCAACAGGTTCATTTTTGACAACAACTTTCAATGACTATTTATTGGACTATTCATTGGAAAGACTGTGAGACACAAAACCCTGACCAGGTATACACGATTCGCTATTGGCTGCCACCCCTGCTTGCCACCCTACCTTCTTCCACATTTCCTTTTCCCTTTTCACCTGACCAATGTTCCCTTCGTTTACATTTTGACCATCCCCAATTCCTACATTGTGCAGAATGGACCTCCTAGTTAAGGCAGTATTGGTAGGAACACAGAACACAGTGATCAATAGGGCATATAAAGGGTGAGGTGCCTATCTTTCAGGTATTCTGGTTCCAAACTGTGTAGGGCTTTCTACACCCAAACCAAAGGCTGGTAGCTAAATTCCCACTGAAATCAATAGCAAGGCCTGAGCTGGAATTGTCTTTCAGAGTGAAATATTCGGCGCCAAACCATTCATTTGATACTTTTGTGCTTTCGGGATGGCTTTCCTCCCTTGCTGTGAGAAGACCTCTTTTATTTTTACCTCATTTTTATTCTGCTTCCATCTCACTTTGGTTTTACTAGTTCTTTTCCCAGTTATAATGGGACTGCCTGGTAAATCCTCTCTGGCTAGATTTTTAACAAGAAAGAAAAAGGAATAGTGGGAATTGCCACACTTTGTGGCTTTACAGAATGTTAGTTTATATTAGGTTGCCAAAGAACTGAGAAAGTGAAGCGGACAATGTCCTGTTTTATTTTTGTTGCGATGGGGGACCCTGACAGGATGGAGCTGGATCTAGAAAGCACTCTGTTCTGTTATTAGACATACGAGAAATGATAAAAAGAAGTTGATTATGTTAACATTTTGAAGCAGCCTTGTTGCAGCTCTCCCTAGTTATACAATCACGTAAGAGGTTTTTTTTGAAATTTTAAAAATTATATAACTGCTTTTAAGTACATACATACATACGTACATAGATATTTAGTCACACTCTTGATTTCTCTGGAGTCTATGATTATATGGGAAAAAATTAGTGCTGTTCAGTTGAGTGAATGGTCCCAAAACTATAACAAGCCATAGGTAAAGGTAAAGGGACCCCTGACCATTAGGTCCAGTCGTGACCGACTCTGGGGTTGCGGCGCTCATCTCGCTTTACTGGCTGAGGGAGCCAGCATACAGCTTCCAGGTCATGTGGCCAGCATGACTAAGCTGCTTCTGGCAAACCAGAGCAGCGCACGGAAACGCCGTTTACCTTCCCACTGGAGCGGTACCTATTTATCTACTTGCACTTTGACGCGCTTTCAAACTGCTAGGTTGGCAGGAGCAGGGACTGAGCAACGGGAGCTCACCCCGTTGTGGGGATTTGAACCACTGACCTTCTGATTGGCAAGTCCTAGGCTCTGTGGTTTAACCCACAGAGCCACCTGCGTCCCGTCATAACAAGCAATAGTCCACAAGAATTCTACCTCCACTTAGAATTGCTAGGACAGCTGGTTTTTCTACACCTATTTCAATGGAAACTTTGGTATCCACTCACATTTTTAAGTGACAGAGAGGATGCTGAAATAAGTTGCCAACGCCATATTGAAATGAGACAGCAAAGCAACAATATATGATAGTAAAACAGCATTGCTGGCTATCAGTTTGTTTTCTGGCACAATTCAGTATGTTGGTTGTGATCCACAAAGCATTAAATGGTCTCCATATGAACCTGCCTGGTTGTTAAAAATTCCCACCAGGGTCCAACTTTTAGTACTTTCTCCCTCTCCCTACCCCTTTCCAAGGCAAGGTGGCTGGCTAACGGAGACAGAGACTTCTTGGTGGTGGTTCTCCCCAAAGTCAATTTGCCCGTCCATTACCACGATGGTTTTCCAAGCACAAAACAAATAAAAGCAAAACAAATAAAAGAAGTGTTTGAAAGAGTAGGGTGCTTGTTAATGCTGCTCTTTCTGAGTTTTTTGCTTTTTGCTGCTGTTATTGAAGCTGACCTACGTTTTCAAGGTTAGATCGTTCTTAAAAGTCTGCTTTTTATATGCTGCTCTGACCTACTCCTTTGTGGAGCGGGAAAGAGGGGAATAACTTTTTAACAGCAGCAACACAAGGGCAAGATTGATCTGGAGCTGACAGCTAATACAACATTTCTATCTTTCAGAGAACAAAAAGGCATAGAAAAAGAGGAATGAGGGCGGCCAGACAGGGTCGCTAAAAAGAAACACCATCACTGACTGTGGGTTGATTAACTAGCCTTTCCAGAAAAGTTTCATCACAACTAGTTAAATTTTAGCTAATCCCATTAAATTTCAAATTCTCAGTTCAGATGCTTTCCTTATTAGGCTAGCTAGCTCTGGCTATTGTTTTGTTTTGTGTTTTAAAGTAATGATGACCCTTTTATACAAAGGAATGATTCATTCATTAACAACTTCACTGAAGACAAAAGGTTTACATTTAAGGAAGAGACAGGATTGTGTTGCCTGTCTCTGGCTGCATGGCAAAGGTCTGCCCATCTGTCTCTTCGTGTCTACATCAGCCTAGTCTGAAAAGGAAGAACAGAACAGCTGGTTTTTCATTTTTCCTGGCCTCTCTCTTTACTATCTCTTGTACGCACCCGTTCTTGGATTTAGCTATTTTTAATAGTTCCAAGAGAGACTACTGAATTAGCAACCAGTGCTCCTTTAGTGCTCAGCCCAGTTGAAAAGAAATGTATTATTGGTCAGGCCCAGCGGGGGGGGGGGGAGTACAATATAACAGAGAGATGCATTTGGAACCTATCAAATATGCACAGAAACAAAAGGGGGGGGTTAGCAGTCTCCACTCTGCACTCTTTTCCCTGGAGCTTTGAAGGGCTTTCTTCTATTTAGAGACAGGTCTCACTGTATTCAGCAGATATTGCTTCCAAGTAAGTAGACCAAAGCTTGCAGCCTTACTTGCACATAATTCCACAAACTAATGCTTCGTTTGTCCTTCAGGTTTCATAACTGGACTGAAACGCATCCTTGTGCATTGCAATTGCAGAATGTAATCTAGAATCTGGAGGTCTTCATTTTAGGAATCTAGATTCGCCTGCACACAAAACTTTGACCTTGATTCAGTAAACACTTTGATGGACCCAACTCTCTGTTTTTACTGTTCTGCTATCCTTGTCTCAGCTTCCATTTGCTATAGTCCAAGTAGAATGCAGTGGTACCTCGGGTTACATACGCTTCAGGTTACATACGCTTCAGGTTACAGACTCCGCTAACCCAGAAATATTACCTCGGGTTAAGAACTTTGCTTCAGGATGAGAACAGAAATCGTGCTCCAGCAGTGCGGCGGCAGCAGGAGGCCCCATTAGCTAAAGTGGTGCTTCAGGTTAAGAACAGTTTCAGGTTAAGTACAGACCTTCGGAACGAATTAAGTACTTAACCTGAGGTACCACTGTACTAGATGTGTTGTCCTACCCACATCTCAAACATACTTGCAGCAGTATGCTTGCTGAGAGGAACACTGAGAACGCTTTTTTCACCCAGAAGGCAGCATTCCCTTATGGGCAACTCTCCAGGGGTCATGTGCCAACAGTGGGTGGAGCTAGAGGCAAAAGTGGGTGGAGCAATGAGTGTACATTTTACCTTTGTAGAGTAGGCTGGTTTCTACAAACAAACACACACCTCTATACGCTCCATCCTGGCAGGCATTTTCAGAGTTCAAAAACATGTTCTAGGAAGGTATAATAATAATAATAATAATAATAATAATAATAATAATAATTGTTGTTATTATTATTATTATTATTATTTATACCCCGCCCATCAGGCGGGGCTTTCCCAGCCATTCTGGGCGGCTTCCAACTGAATATTTAAAACAATAAAGCATCAAACATTAAAAACTTCCCTAAACAGGGCCGCTTTCAGTTGTCTTTTAAAAGTAAAATAGTTGCTAATTGCCTTGACATCTGCTGGGAGGGCATTCCACAGGGCAGGTGCCACTACCGAGAAGGCCCTCTGCCTGGTTGCCTGTAACCTCACTTCTCGCAGCGAGGGAACCACCAGAAGGCCCTTGGCACTGGACCTCAGTGTCCGGGATGGACGATGGGGGTGGAGACGCTCCTTCAGGTATACTGGACCGAGGCCGTTTAGGGCTTTAAAGGTCAGCACCAACACTTTGAATTGTGCTGGGAAATGTACTGGGAGCCGATGAAGATCTTTCAGAACCGGTGTTATATGGTCTCGGCGGCCACTCCCAAAAGCATTGAAGGAGACTGTGAAGCAAGACCGGTGAGGGGTGAAGCCTGGAGAGCAGCAATTGAGCCCCTGAACCTGAGGTTTCCCATCCCAGCTGGGCTTCTGCAGGGGGGTCGTGACCACCCCCCTGTGTCACAGCCTTATCTTAAGACGGGTTGCAAAAACAGCAGTACAATAAGTAAAGATGGGGGTCCCCAAATGCACTCTTGGGCTAAAGGTGGATTCTGGTTTTCGAAGACCACAGCATAAAAAAGATGTAAGTCTGTAATTATGGACATGCACCAGCCAGTCACAGATCCCTTAACAGGTGGAAATGCTTATCTCCACTTGACGATTTATGGTCTTTGCTACAATGGCCAGGATACCTACAGCCATCAAACTGGTAGCTCACCTTCTATAAGTCAGTCCTCCGTCTAGGCACATCCCAGTGCAGTTTCTAGACACACTTTCCCCCCTCGGAGCCACTTTTCATACGATGAGAACATCGCTTTAAGTTTTATCGGGATATACGAGGTTGATTTATATGTTAATAAAATACGTAAGATGTGCATTGATATTCTGTACACTGATCTCTGATCTCAGTGCTGCCTCTGCCAACTCCTTATCCAAATGAAGATGACAGAACCAATGTATAATAACCTAAAGCTACTTAACTTAGCCGTTATAATTGAATTGCATTCCAGTAAGGATTATATACTTCCACTTCGTCACCACAGTGTAATACCCTGCCTGTCTTAAATAAAATTACAGGCAGCTTTAAAACTGTCACGGCATCAAACACAGCACAGTAACCTTGTTTAAATGTCATGGTCAAACTATCAGGATCATGTCTCATGCCCTACATGCTCCATCGTTATCTTTCCTTTTCTCCTCATGAACTCTGATTTCCACCCCACCCCATCCCACAATTCCATGGTAATCTAGTTTACTACAATCTCCAAATCAAGCAAACTATTGCTGCCACAAACCATAGTTTGCCTCCAAACCACAACTGAAAACCCATTCCAAACCATGGTTTCTATTTTTGATTAAGAGGGGAACTACAGTTAGTGGTAATGGCCTTTTGCCTGATTTGGACTTCACAGCGAGCTACATTTATTGTGAACCAGGAAGGGCAGGAGACAATTGGAGAGGCCCTGGACGCCAATGTTCAAAGCATGGCTTGCTCATGAACTTTCTTCCCTCCCATTTTTTGCTGTGTTATATCTTTTTAGTTCATGAACCTGAGGGCAGGGACCATCTCAGCACTGATTTGTGTAAGCCAGACAGAGAGTGGCTTACATAAATAAATGGCATACATACATAAATGAATGACATCTGAACCAAGGTGATGTCTGGCAAGTACTGAAGTAGAAAATCCAATGAACTATTTCAAATCTCGGGTTTCTAAAATTTCGAATGAAGGTGGGAGATCTCCATATTTTAGATCCTTTAGTCAGTTTAAGAGTACAGTGGTACCTTGGTTCTCGAACGGCTTAGTTGCCGAACAAATCGGCTCCCGAACGCCGCTAACCCAGAAGTCAGTGTTCCGGTTTGCGAACATTTTTCGGAAGCCAAACATCCAACACAGCTTTTGCTTGAGTGCAGGAAGCTCCTATAGCCGATCGGAAGCCACACCTTGGTTTTCAAACGGTTTTGGGAGTCGAACAGACTCCCGGAATGGATTAAGTTCGAGAGCCAAGGTACCACTGTAACATTCTTTTTGTGCAGAGCTTCAGAACAAGGGTAAACCCAGCCATGACTTGTAGTATTAAAGCCAACTGGCCCGCGACCATTCACCCCCAACACTGCATGCAATTTTTGGCCTGAATACATGGAGAGGTGAGTGAAATTGCTCTGCTTTCAAGTATTTCTGAGAAACGATTTTCAGGAGCATCGTTCCTCAAAGAGCTGTTCTACATAGCTGGTTCTATCCTGCAGCTCTGCATTTAACTGCAACTGCCACATCTGCAGGGTAAAGGCGGTTGCCCTCATATCCTGCTTGCGAGCTCACCAGAAGCATCTAATTGGCCACTGCCGGAAACAGGATGCTAGGCTTGATCTAGCAAGGCTCTTCTTTGGGTTATCTGCTCTCATGTAAAACATGCATCTGGAATGGCATGGGAGGGAAAGCAGCTTAGCAGGAATTGTGAATGGGAAATCAGGTGGCTGGGAAAGAATTAAGCACGTTCTCCTTTTATTGCTCAAAATCACACTTTTCTCTGTACACTTTTCTCCTTTCTCAGAGGAAATGGGGGGGGGACTGTGGGGGGCTGTTCCTTTATTTGATCCCAGTATTAAACTCGGGATTTCAAATATGAGTTACTCACCAGCAATGTTGAAGAATCTTAAGCATGTAAAACTTTACAGGAAAGATTAAGTGAAAATTCGGAGAGAACTAGAGATTACCATGGTTTTAAAAAATGAAACCAATTGCTGAGTCCTCATTCAGAGTGTGGGGTGAATGAGAGCATTGTCTTAGCAAGAATTCCAAGAAGCAGTTAGTGAAAACAGCTTCTGGGACATGACGAGTGGACAATTTCTGTCACAATCTAAAGCCTAAAGTAGACTGGTGCTGCTCTGAATTATTTTTGAGGCCCAGCATTTGCCCAAAGAGCAGCCATTTCATCGCCGACATGCTGCTGCTGCTGTTTGGCAGGGTGGAGGGGGAAGAGAGCAAAAGTGCGCATGATGCTTAGGCAACAAATGAACCAATGCTCCCTGCCGCAATGGCCATTTCACGACATGCCAAAGTCGTGGCAAGACTTTGGCTCCTACCCAGTGCTGAGCGAGCACATTTATTCATTATTTTCCGCCGATCAGAGTGGAACACTCACAAGATGACTCATCAAAACCAAATATACCAAAAGGGGAAGGACTATAGGTCAGTGGTAGGGCAGATGGTTCATGTAGAAGCCCCCACCCCCACCCCAGTTTCATCCTCAGCATCTCCAGGTAGCGGCAGGGAATGTCTCCAGCCTCAACACCTGCTCCCTGAGCTAGATGGACCCAATGGTCCGATTCAGTGTAAAGCAGCTTTCTATACTTTGAGGCCGAATAATCCAAAACTCCAGCTGCGGAGCAGTGAGGAAGATCAACCGCTGCACCCAAAGCTCCACCAGCTAATGCTGGCCAGGGTGGAAAATTGGAGGGAGGGTTGATGTTGTCGTGCTATTTATTTATCTATTTTTGCTGCACCAGCTCCAGGCCTGAAGACTGGCCCTCTCAGTGGATCCTTGGGGCTTTGGATGCAATATCAGTATGAAGAAACATGGCATCAAGTTTCTGAATCATGATCAGTGCATATTCGGTAAAGTCTTGCTAATCTATACAGACTTCCACCAAGCTCCTCTCTACTCTTGCAGGAGGCCTTGTATCTCATTTTCCCCTCTTATGTGTTTTATTTATTGTGAAGAACCAATCGCCTGGCAAAAAGCAGGTGGGGTTGGTTCACAGATTGAAAGCTCATGCCAAATACAGAAGCCAGCTGTCACTTGAATTAAACCCCCACGGTAGAACTGGACTCTGACATCTTGACGCAACTCTTTTTTTAAAACAAATAAATAATGTCACTTTTCAAAAGCCACAAATGAGCTCTGAGGATTGCTACATCCTGATAGGTGAAACAAATGCCTCTAACCTTATCAAGTCTCTCTTACTCAATGAGGTTGTGGTGTATAGAGATGAAATTAGGAAGAGCGATTGATCCTTTCCAAAAATAAAAATAAAATGGGGGGAAAGCTAGGGTGTGAATGGAAGACTGTACAGGTCAAGCACAGCTGGGAACCTGAAATATAATCTTCTTCGAATTAAAGCTCTCAAGGTCACAAAATCAAATTAGTCCCGAAACACCAATCCTATTCTCTTGTTAGCACTGCTAAAAGATTCTCAGATTCTGCCTGAGACCGTGACTATAGATGGCTCCTTGCATTATTTTATTCTGTTTGTAAGTCACCTTGGGGACCATAGATGGAAAAATGGAGTTTAAATCTTTTAAGTAAGTGAACAAAATAAAGTGGATTAGAATCACTACACATTTAATTAAGGTATGCTCAAGTTCACTTAAACTCAAAATAGTTGCAACCCAGTAGCATGCATTACAGCACAATTCTATGCACATGCACTTGGAAGTAAGACTTACTGATTTTAATGGAACTTGACTCCAAGTAAGTGTGTTTAGGATTGCAGCCATATGCCACACTTTATTTTCCACAAGCAAGATGGATGAACTGCAGCAAACAGTTTTCTTTTCATCTGATGCATGCTTATGAAAGGACTTCCCCAAATACCTGTATTTATTACTACTTTATTCAGGATACATGGATCAGAATTATCCTCCCAGTTGTGCACATTGGTTATATTTGTCACACAACCCATGCTTCCTATCTTTTAAAAAAAAAAATCTATACATAGTCGCAGAAACATCTGAGTTGTAGAAAAAGTAAGCTGATAAATACAAACAAAAATAAAAAACAATTTGTAACACAAAGTAAAAGATATATGGCTGAATATGTAGTTGCTATTCCAAGATATTTTTCAAATCCAAGTCCATTCCAAGTCCATTTTTCAAAAAGCTTACAGACAATGACCATTTTAGGCGCATTCAATATGTGTGTAACTGCACACATGCACATTACACCGAACCCAGAAGTGACCGGAAAATGTCACAAAAAGTAGAGTTTGTAGAGTTTGGATTTGATATCCCGCTTTATCACTACCTGAAGGAGTCTCAAAGCAGTTAACATTCTCCTTTCCCTTCCTCCCCCACAACAAACACTCTGTGAGGTGAGTGAGGCTGAGAGACTTCAGAGAAGTGTGACTAGCCCAAGGTCACCCAGCAGCTGCATGTGGAGGAGCGGGGAATCGAACCCGGTTCACCAGATTACGAGTCCACCGCTCTTAACCACTACACCACAGAACAGGCGGTTTGCAGGGTTTTTTCAATGGGTGTTCCAATTCTACTGCACCAGTGCACAGTGCCTCAGAACGCAAATCGATCGCTGCCTGTATTTGGTGTTTAGTAGCCAGTCTTTTGTACAACACCACACTTTTTATACACACTTTAAAAGATTCATGTATGCGTTAAGACTACTCAACCTGTGTGAAGATAAAGCTAATCTATGAGCAGTGAAACTAATCTGTTTTTTAAGAAATCTCATGACCTCCCCTAACGGGCCAATACTTCAGAGCTGTGAGACTCACTTAAATGTTTGAGTAGAAATTAAAATATACAGAAGAACAAGAAACAAAATTATCTTTTGGTATGCCCAAGCACATGACACAACTGCACCATGGACACACAGTAACCTACTGAACATCTGTACATGTTTTAAGGACATAAGAAAAACGTGCTGGATCAGGCCAAAGGCCTTTCTAGTCCAGTATCCTGTTCTCACAGTGGCCTACGCCAAGCCTGCATTTAGGGCCCAACTCAAGTGCAATATTTGTGATTCCCAACAACTGGAATTCATTTTCTTAGAAACAAAATCTACTTGTGTGGCTCAGTCACATCACACAAGGCCACACATGTGCAGTTTCAACTTTCGCCCTGGCCATATTCTTGTGCCTCCATGACTGCCTTCCCCTCCCCCACTGAATCACCTGTGACAAATTTCCAGCTGCCTCACAGGTCTTATTTTTCAGCTACAAAAGATAATTGGGGAGGTGGGCGTGATGGCTGGTGTTTTTTTTAAGAGCAAAGAGATATTTGATACACATTCTACTCTCTCCTGCCCGCTCTCCAGATTTTGCAGGTGCAAGAGCGACTTCTGCTCTTTTGCATATCTGGAAAAACACAAGCGCCGTGAAGTACTAACGCACAAATCTCGCCCACAATTAGAAATGTATGCTAAAGACAAATCTGACCATGGGAGAGATCTGTGCATCACCAGAGCACGTACTGAATTTTCTTCAGTTACACAGAGGGGGTAATGATTCCTGACCAAAAAAAACAACCACTGCCATACAAATTAACCCAAATAATGCCCCCTATATTGTTCTTCAGGCCACAGAGTTGTTAGGCGGGCTCAGACCTAGCTAGCTGTTTTTAACAGGAAACAAAGAAACCACCAGTTTATCTACCGGTAATTCAGCATATGCACATTTGCTGTGTATAGGAACTCTTTTAAGGCAGGGTGTGCAAGCAATCCGTTTGCAAACAATTCATTGCTCTTATAAATCAACTGAAGTCCCCGTATATCAACTAGTGCTTTACACACATAGCACTTAAATCGCTGCACACCAAACATTGCTTTCCATACACACTAACACACACACACTTTCTTAACATCCCCACTCCAAACTTTCTGTGGGACTTGCATGGGATTTGCAAACAAGAAGTCACAAGGAAACAAATGGAGGTGACAGAGCAGCTGAACTAGACAGATTGCACCTTAAACTTGTGTTTACATTGGGTACTTTTTTTAGATTAACAAACATTTCCACTCATTCCAGCAAGGGCCTTGTGGAGAACACTGCAGTGCGTCACAGAGTTAATCCTGATTCTCTTGAAGGAGAAAGGGATAATGTCGCTAACATTTGGTGTGTCTATGAGGAGAAGCGACTGGGTGTTAAGATTTGGATGGGGGGAAACACATTGTTGAGAATACAAGCCCTTAAGTTCTCTCGACCTTGAGTAAATCACTATCTCCTTGTCTTTCTTACTTCACAGGGCAGTCGTGAGGACATGTTGTAACCTGCTTGGTGCCCCTTGACAGCAATAAGAATGCTGAATAGAGATTTTGATTTCAAACCATCAACCAAATGTTCGTCTTTGGGCCACTGGTTTGTGTTGGTTGCCAGTTCGTTTCTGGGCACAATTTAAGGTGCTCACATTAGTGTTTAAATGATTCTCACCCCAAATGCACTATCAGATGTCAAGGAAATAAACAACTATCTGACTTTTAGAAGACATCTGAAGGCAACCCTGTATCGGGAAATTTTTTTATGTCTAATGCACCAAGAAACAATACTACAGTGGTGCCTCGCAAGACGAATGCCTCGCAAGACGAAAAACGCGCAAGACGAAAGGGTTTTTTCGGTTTTTGCGTTGCTTCGCAAGACGATTTTCCCTATGGGCTTGCTTCGCAAGACGAAAACGTCTTGCGAGTTTGTTCGCTTTTTTCTTAAAGCCGCTTGAAGAGGTGCAATTGCGATGGACCGTGCTTCGCAAGACGAAAAACATCGCAAGACAAAAAGACTCGCGGAATGAATTAATTTCATCTTGCGAGGCACCACTGTATTTGGGAGACAGTAGCCAATATATATTCCTGACTACCAAGATTGCCCAAGATTCTTATCAACTGGCAAACAGGTTCTGGTATTTTGTTTTGAAGTAGTAATATTAATACTTAATATCTGTATAGCATTGCCACACTTAGCAAGGAAAAGTATAGCTTTCAGGCCCAGTGTGGTGTCGTGGTTAGAATGACTACATTCGCACAATACATTTGAATCAGTATGATACCACTTTAAACGGTCATGGCTTCCCCCAAAGAATTCTGGGAGTGGTAGTTTGTTACAGATGTTAAGAGTTGTGAGGAAACCTCTATTCCCCCCACAGAACTCCCTGTGAATAGGACCCAATTGTTAAACCACTCTGGAATTGCTGCTGTGTGTGTGGAATAGTGGTCTCCTAACAATTGTCATCACTCTTAACAACAACTCCCATAATGTTTTTGGGCACTGGTGGAGGAACAGGGGTGCAGGGGGAGTGCACCCCCCAGCGGCACAATCCCAGTGGGGTGCCATTGCAGCTCCCCCCCCCCGTGGGCAGTGTGCCACGCCCCTGTGGGCAGTGTGCCACGCTACCAGGACGTGCGCCAGCCACGACCTTGCCTGCTCTTCACCTGCCCCCAAAGCTTGAAGCTCCACCACTGCTTTGGGGGAAGCCAAGACTGTTAAAGGTAAAGGGACCCCTGACCACCAGGTCCAATCGTGACCGACTCTGGGGTTGCGGCACTCATCTCGCTTTATTGGCCGAGGGAGCCGGCGTAGACCTTCCGGGTCATGTGGCCAGCATGACTAAGCCGCTTCTGGCGAACCAGAGCAGCACACGGAAACGCCGTTTACCTTCCCGCTGGAGTGGTACCTATTTATCTACTTACACTTTGACGTGCTTTCGAACTGCTGGGTTGGCAGCAGCAGGGACCGAACAACAGGAGCTCACCCCGTCTTATACTGCTTCAAATGTATTGTGTGAATGTGACTGGTGCCACATTAGGACTGAGAAAGCCTAGGTTCAAGCCTGCACTCATCCACAAAGCTCGCCAGATCAACCTGGGTCAATCTACCTCTCAGGGTGGTTGCGATAATAAAATATGGGTGGCTCATTGGGAAGAACCATGGCTATACAAGGCCTTGGGTTTCTTGGAGGAAAGGTGAGATAAAGATGTAGTAAGAAACAAAAGCAAATGTGGCTTCCCAACTCCCTCCTTATCAACATAAGAGACGAGTATATATATATTTTTCTAAGTCCATGTGAACCTCACTTCACCTCACCTCACCTGATGCACATCCTGGGGTGACCTCATTATTCCAAAGAAAGTTTCACATGTTTTTAATATGGAAACGTTCCATTATTGAGTGAGCTACAATTGGACAGAGGGATAATTTGACATGCATTTAAGAACATATTTATCACAGCCTCCATTTTTGCATTTCATTTCCCTTCCTTATAATGTTTAGCCTTCTACAACTATGGGTGTATAAATATCCCTGCCAACTTAAGATAGCACTTCTTCTATTTGAGGAAGTGAAAACATTCCTCTTCAACCAGGCCTTGGGCTGATTAACACTTGGTGTCCTTTTAAATGTGTTGGTGGGAGGCAGGGATTATGCGCTTGGTTGGGTTTGCTCTTGTTTCTATTATGCATTTTGTATTTTTATGCTGTGAACCTGCCCCGAGATCTTCGGATGAAGGGCAGTATACAAATTTAATAAATATTTTTTCTGCGGTTGTCAGAACTATATGAATCTTGAAACCAGCTTGTATTAGGCAAATTCATGGAGGATAAAGGCTACAAGCTGCAATGACTACTATGCTCTACCCTTTGCTGTCAGAGCCAGTATGCCTGTTCAAGTTTTTCTGTTTGTTTAATAAAGTTTATATACCACTTGATTGTAAAAATAAAATAAAATCCTCAAGACAGTTAAAGTTGGAAGAGAACTCTCATGCTCTAGGGCTGGGCAATATATTGATATATTGTCCAAAACTAGTTTGAAGTCCATATCGTGATAGCAGTTTCATAACTTTTGACCTGGCAATATATTGCAAATCGTGATATGTGTGTGTGTATGCTATGCAACCGGAGAAGGAACTGGCAAACCACTCCAGTATTTTGCCAAGAAAACTCCACGGACATAAAAAAGGAGAAGCTTTGAGAAGAAGTGAGAGTTTCCAAAGCATGCTCTGGTTCATGGGGTCACAGAGAGTCGGACACAACAAAGACGACTAAACAACAAAATACTATGCAAAAATCACAAAGTGGGGAAAACCATGAAGCCAGCCAGTGCCTCTACATTGCTCCATCCTTATTTCACACATCGCGATATATCATTATATAGCGATGTTTAGCTGGTGATATATTGTGACGTTGAAAAGCAGATTGCCCAACCCTATTGTGCTCACGTCTTGCTTGTAGGCTTCCCATAGGAACAGCCTCAGGCTGGTATACCTGAAGAAACATCTCCACCCCCATCATTCAGCCCGGACACTAAGGTCCAGCTCCGAGGGCCTTCTGGCGGTTCCATCACTGAGAGAAGTGAGGTTACGGGGAACCAGGCAGAGGGCCTTCTCAGTAATGGCGCCCGCCCTGTGGAATGCCCTCCTATCAGATGTCAAGGAAATAAACAACTATCTGACTTTTAGAAGACATCTGAAGGTAGTCCTGTTTAGGGAAGTTTGATGTTTTTTCACGTTTCTCATATTCTGTTGGGAGCCGCCCAGGGTGGCTAGGGAAACCCAGCCAGAAGGACAGGGTATGTATGTATGTATGTATGTATAAATACGTTATTATTATTATTATTATTATTATTATTATTATTATTATTATTACTATTATTACTCTATAGGCATCTGGTTGGCTACCATGAGAATAGGATGCTGGACTAGTCACCTTTGGTTTGATCCAGGAGGGCTCTTATGTTCTTAAAGTCTCCAAGAGCCCCTGTAAATATATCTGATGTCCTTTGCCTGAGATCCATCGGCTTTCATTTTATAAACAGTAATACAGCCTTACGCCCCAGTCCTAAACATTTATTTAACTGGATATGACTTCCAAATAGGTGTGTTAAGGGCTGCAATCTTATATTAAATGTGTGTGTTTCTACACTCATAACTGGAGCCAAGCTTTTGTGAAGAACGCTTTTGATGCTATGTCTATTTCTACCCCTCAAAAAGTGAGAGAGCTCAACAAACAATGCAGTCAAAAGGCAAGTTGATAAATGCTGGGTCGACGCCAGCAATGGCATACGGCAGCCATGCCCAAAGGAAGCACATGTTCGTACTTGTGGCAGCTCACCCGAGCCTTGAGGGCAAAGAAAAGGGAGTTCTCCTCTTCCGTTCTGCTCCTCCAGAACGAAAAGAAGCTAATGTTTAATGGGAGGTGCAGTTCAAATATTGTTAAGCCCATTGCAAACACAGTTTTTCTTCACTTTAGGCTCCCCATTCCAATATATGCATTACTTTATTTCACATAAAATATTCAAGAGTTGAATGAGAGTTGTTTCATCTCAGTTCCTGGAGCGAAACAAAGTTTTGCTGAAATGAAGTTCTCTAGCACAGTGCATAAGCCCTGTTGCATTTGATGGGACTTATTCCCAAGAATAAGGGAATAATAGAATAGGGACGCGGGTGGTGCTGTGGGTTAAACTACAGAGCCTAGGGCTTGCTGATCAGAAGGTCAGCAGTTCAAATCCGTGCAACGGGGTGAGCTCCTGTTGTTTGGTCCCAGCTCCTGCCAACCTAGCAGTTCAAAAGCACGTCAAAGTGCAAGTAGATAAATAGCTACCGCTCCGGCGGGAAGGTAAACGGCGTTTCCGTGCACTGCTCTGGTTCGCCAGAAGTGGCTTAGTCATGCTGGCCACATGACCTGGAAGCTGTCTGAGGACAAACACCGGCTCCCTCGGCCTATAGAGTGAGATGAGCGCACAACCCCAGAGTCGGTCATGACTGGACCTAATGGTCAGGGGTCCCTTTACCTTTACCTTATTCCCAAGAAATGTGAGTATAGGACTACAGACTAAGAGAATGAAGTTGAAATCCTATGCTCACTTACCTGGGAATAAACCCCGATGTGCTCAAAGGGACTTACTTCTGGGTAGACATGCACAGGATTGCACTGCTGAGAATATGAAATTTGTGGGTTGAATTTTAGCTGTGCCATGAGCTCAGCAAGCGGCCGTAAGCAACACTCTCAGCCTTAACTGTACATCTACAATTAGGATAATGCTGGGTGATCATGCAAGGTTGGTGTAAGGAATACAAGATAACGTATGTAAAAACACGCCATTCTAAAGTGCTAAATCAGGCTTCCTCAACCTTGGCCCTCCAGATGTTTGGAGACGTCCCTGACCACTGGTCCTGCTTGCTAGGGATCATGGGAGTTGTAGGCCAAAAACATCTGGAGGACCGAAGTTGAGGAAGCCTGTGCTAAATGTATAAAAATGCTGCACTTGTGAAAACCTAGGACTATATGTAAATTATTGAATGAGATGATCTTTGGGGTTTGCAGACTGCCCTGCTCTGAAGCCCTGACAATCAGCTGAGTTATAGTCCCCCCTCAAATGCCAAGCACAGCTCTCTGCAAGCATTGACCAGCTGACAACCAGAATTTTACAATCAGCAGGGCTCTGCAAAGCCCATTTTGGCCCAGCAGTATCTTCACCAGCCCCACACCGGTCATCATATAGAATCACAGAAACCAAGGGCCATCTAGTACAACCCCCTCCAATTCATGTATCAAGTAAAAGACTAGTGGACATGGCTTCGCAAAACCAACTCACAGGCCAAATATTTGGCCCACAGACCAAAGGTTTCCCACCAGTTATTAACACGTTCAGGTTAAGAGGTGTTATATACAGCAATTCTGATCTCACCAATTATCTATAGATGAGCAAGACACACAACACAGTTGCATTGATCTTAAAGGTGGCATCACTTCACCTGTTTCCCATGCTCTTTTATCAGATTCTTCCTCAGCGCAAAATTGGTATTTAGGCTTGACCGAAAGTGTGTCCTTCAAAAAATATACCCAGATGGTCCCTGCACACAGCTTTCTCTTATGCCAAATGTTCAAGCAATGATAGAATTTAAACTACGAGCGTTTTCCGTTTTTCAACCTGCACCTAGAATCACAGAATTGTAGAGTTGGAATGGAGCACAAGGGTCATCTAGTCCAACCCGCTGCCATGCATGAACCTTTTGCGCCAAGTGGGGCTCAAACCCCAAACCCTGCGCTTAGGAGTCTCATGCTCTACCCCTTTACAGCTGATTCATCTGCAGCATACCCTCCAACTTTTCTCCAATGAAAATAGGGACGTCCCATTCCATAATGATAATTTTACTATTTATACCCCACACATCTTACTGGGTTGCCCCAGCCACTCTGGGCAGCTTCCAACACCTATAAAAACACAATGAAGCATTAAACATTAAACAAACCTCCCTATGCAGGATTGCCTTCAGACAGCTTCAGGGTGGGATAACTCCATACCCCACAACATTTCTCCGGTGAAAACAGGGACATCCTAAGGAAAATGGGATCAAATCAGAAACAGGGACAGCTTCTCTAAATCAGGGTCGTCCCTGGAAAATCGGGGCACTTGGTAATAACTGAGTATTTTCAATGCTTTTCAATATTTGTGGATTCCTCTGCTCCCCCCCCTCGCTCCGCCCATGGGCCCAGGAGATGGGCAGGAAAGGGGGAGGAAATGAAGCGACAGGCAACAACTCCAAATGTGACCAACTCCAAATCCTTACCTAGTTTGGAGTGAGGCATCAATTATTTTTATTTTTGGACTGCTCTTTTGTGCAAGCATGGTAGATCACAGGTGTTATGTGTAAGGTAAAGCTAAAGGGACCCCTGACCATTAGGTCCAGTCGTGACCGACTCTGGGGTTGCGGTGCTCATCTCGCTTTATTGGCCGAGGGAGCCGGCATACAGGTTCCGGGCCATGTGGCCAGCATGACTAAACCGCTTCTGGCAAACCAGAGCAGCACACGGAAACGCCATTTACCTTCCCGCTGGAGCGGTACCTATTTATCTACTTGCACTTTGACGTCCTTTCAAACTGCTAGGTTGGCAGGAGCAGGGACTGAGCAATGGGAGCTCATCCCATCGCGGGGATTCGAACCGCCAATCTTCTGATCAGCAAGTTCTAGGCTCTGTGGTTTAACCCACAGTGCCACCCGCGTCCCTTGGTGTTATGTGTACATGTAAACAAATACCCATGGATCTCAGGTTTCCTGCCTTGGAGCAACACACACACGGCTGCTGTTTTGTGAAAATCTGGTAGACTGAGAAACTTGTATTTTTTTTTAATTTTAAAAAACACATACTAAAGGTGTGTGCTCACAGGTAAACAGATACCAGTGTACATACCCATAATGACCTCCGGCAAGGCCAGCCCACCTATGAAGTGGTGTGAAGTAACTGCCTTAGGCAGCAGAAGCCCCCGAGAAAGCACCCTCATGGGCACCTCCTGCCACGCCCACACCTCTGCCAGAGAAGTGGTGCCAGGATAGGTGCTCATATCCTGCGAGATCTTATCAAAGTCTTGCAAGATGTCGAAGAGAGCAAAATATCTCATGTGGGTGAGATCTTGCAAGCTCTTTCAGGGTATCGGCGCCTAGGCCAGCACTGCAGTGCTGGTACAGCTGCATCACCACTGGCAGGTGGCACAGTGGTGGCGAGTGCCCCACGGGTGGTGGTGGTGGTGAGGTGGTTTGGCAGAGCACAGTGGCACTTCCACAGCCCAGGTGGGGCTCGCTAGCTAGGGGAGGAGGTGTGTGATTCGTCTGCTGGAGTGGAATCAGAACAGGTGAGGGTCACATGCCTTGTCAAGCCCAGAAGCTATAGCAGGAAAGGCATCCTGGCTAGGCCTCATGAGATTTGGGTGAGATCTTGCAAGTTCTTTCAGGGAATCAGCACCAATGCCAACACTGCTTCTCCACAAGGTGACACAGCTGGTGGCCTTGGTGGTGGTGGCTCCCATACCCTCCTACATTTATCCAATGAAAGTAGGGACGTCCCATTCCATAATGATAATTTTACTATTTATACCCCACACATCTTACTAGGTTGCCCCAGCCACTCTGGGCGGCTTCCAACATATATAAATACATAATAAAACATTTTTAAAACTTCCCTAAACAGGATTGCCTTTAGAGGGCTCAATTCTGCAATGAAATTAGGGTCAGCAGCCCTAAGGAAAAGTGGGACATTCCAGGATCAAGTCAGAAGCAGCTTCTCTAAATCAGGGACGGCCTTGGAGAATATGGACACTTGGAGGGTCTGCTGCAGCAATCTGCAGATAATCATATTTAGTCACATGAATTTAAGGCAATTTCTGAAGATTAAATCTCTGTGTTAACAGCGAAGAGAAGGCCAGACTGTGGTTGTACTTGTTTTTCTGAACCAGGTGGCAACCCAATTTAAAAGCCTCTCCCTCATTTAAGCTCTTGTTTACTACATCCGTCCGCAAGAAGAGTTAAGGAAAAGTTGGGGGCAAGCATATCTTGTGATTGTCATGAGAGACATGTATCTCAGCTGTGTGTTGGCATGACTGGGCAAAGCTTACACACCCACAAAATGCCAAAGGATTCTTTCCTCTTCTTCAAAAAATGGCACCGTTCAAATGCTGTTCAAACCGGGCATCCTGCCTTTTTCAACGTGCTTTCCTGAAGGGGAGCATATAAACACTTGCTTATTTTAGCACCGCCCTTCGGCGTTGCTGCTCAACCGACCTGAAAAGTTTGCATTCCCTGAGGGGGAAGGTCCTTTTGTTGCCCTACACCCCCGTCGGCATTCTTTGTTAGCAGGGATCAGGAATGCGCAAACACACTGGGGCAGGTTTTGTTTTGTTCCAAACCAAGCCTTTTCCGAGAATCTCGTTTGGCTTAATGGATCCCCAACTCTAGTTCTCCCTCAGGTAGTGGCTCCCGGAGCAACAACCAGGATCAGCCACTTTTTTTTCAAAACACCCAGTTCCCTTCCGACATTTTGATCCGTCCCATCCGTCCGTCGCGTTTTCTGCAGCAACTCTTGATTTCCCCCCTATCATAACACAGCCCGCCATAACAGGTGGTTGCTGGGTCCTTCCATCCCCATTTTGGGTTTTAGCCAAAAATAACACACACACACACACCCATGCACAAAATAACTCCATGCAAATCCGCGATCGGGGGTCGGTTGGGGAGAGGGAGGCATTTCCCACACACACACACCGGCGGAAGTTGGTGTCCTTGGGAGCCTCACCCTGCCTGCTGGCTCCACACCTCCATCCCCCTGGTGGAGAAATCGCAAGGCGGGCACAGGCGGCGAACAAACTTCCGAATAAGCAGCGCCTCCGGCTCCGCTTCCCCAAAGCTGAGCGGATCCCGTCCAGCCCCGGGTTCCATCCTCGACAGGACCCCAAGGAGTGGGGAAAGCACAGAATCGCGGCTCGCAACGACGGATCCTTTGATCCAAGCGAGCGCGCCGCTTCGCACGGCAGCCTGTGCGCGCGCGAGTGTGGTTACTTCTGCCCGATCGCACCTGCGGGCCTTGCGCGCGCCGCGAGGGCGCAACACGTTTGCATCCTACCCCCCCCCCCCGCAAAAGAAGCAAACGACTTAAATCGACTTCGGAATCTGGCGATCAGCGCTTCAGCCCAGCCAAGAACTCTGCCCAAGACAGAGGATCCGCATTAAGGCTTCTCGGGAGCCAGAAACTGTTCCAGTCCAGTACGCGGCGCATCTAGGACTAGGCAAGCCGAGGGATCCCGCACCCCCACAATTTACTAGCCCCCTTCCAAAAAACCCAGCCGGGATCAAGATGCAGGCAACTTCTTTTCCCCACCACGGACCCACTTACAGCCTCTTGTCCTCGGGCTGCAGCTGCCGGTGCATCGCCAGGGAGAAGCCGAAGAGGCTTCCGGAGTCCCCGCTCCACATGACCACGTTGCCCGTGTCCAGGTTGAAGGCGAGGACGAGCCCCGGCAGGAGGGACAGGTAGAGAAGCGGCGGCATGGGGCCGGGAGGGTGCGCCACGCGCGGCTGCAAATCCCAGGGAAGGGCTTGTCGCTGGATGAAGGGCGAGGAGGAAAATCCAGGCTGGCGGGGCGCGCTCCTCGCCCGGCTTGGCTGCCTGCCTCGCTTGCCACTCCGTGAATGAGCTCGTTGTTCTCTCCGGAGACTCGCTCGGGCTTTGCACCAAGTGACGAACAACAAGCGCGGAGCCCCGCCCCGTCTCTCCCCGAGCGCGCACGGCTGCCTTGCCGCGCTCTGCCCTGCCCTGCCCAGCCCAGCCCGGCCTGCCGGAACTCCGCTTTGCCTGTTGCCCAGAAAATCTGAGTCAAGGCGGCTGGAATCATTCGGGCTGACCGCTCTCCAGGAACAGATTGGGGCGTGTTCATAAGAAGCGCAGAGTTGGCACGGATCTCGAGAGTCATGTAGTCCAAACCCCCTGCTGCAATGCAGGAATTCTGCCCACAGGACTCGAACCGCCAACTTTCTGGTTAACAGCCAGAGACTCACTGTTCTCCAATGTTAGGATGCGGTCCAGCTTCACTGCTGTTAGTGTGCTGTTGTTGTTATTATTGTTATTATTTATTAAATTTATATATACCACCATTCTTCCTTATGTGAGATCCCGCCCCCCCTCCCCAAACCAGAGATGACAACTTTCTGGAACAGATGGTGGACCCCAGATTGGCTTTCTGCCAAAATCTTTTCCAAGCTAAACATACCCAGCTCCTTCAACAGTTCCTCATAAGGTTTGGTTTCCAGACCCTTGATCGTCTTGGTTGCCCTCCTCTGCACACCTTCCAGCTTGTCGACATCATTCCTAAATTGGGGTGCCCAGAATTGGACACAGTATTCCAGGTGTGGTCTGACCAAGGAAGAATAGAGTGGTCTAGGGAGATGCAATTAGCCCTGCGAGCCCCAACGTGTAGTGACTATTTATCTGTTTATATCCCACTCCTACAAGGAGCTCAAGGCACCCATGGGCAATGAATCTTCCCCCTCGCCCACAGACATTTTATTCTCATAAGGACCCTGTCAGCTCAGTAGAGAGAAAGCATAGCAAATAGCCCAAAACCTCTCAGTGACCTTCATGGTTGGTAGGTTGGTATTTGAACATGGATTTCAGCACACCTAGACCGAGATTCTCGTGCCCACAACACACTGGCTGTCCGCGAAAGCTAAGCCATAATAATACGTCCTCTTGAAGGCCTTGCACACATTCCATGCTCCCGTGCCAAGCCAAAAATTCTAAACCAATATGAAACTGAGTGGCTCCATTCTTCCTCGCTGCAGACGGTGTTCTGCTGTCATTTCCTGCAGCAAACAACTGAGGTGTGTGAATGCGGGCACATGCCCTTACACACCTATGTGCGCATGCATCTGGGAGCCTTGACTGGGCAGCGCCTGCGTGACATGAGTGCATAAATGTTTCAAGGTCCTGTGGTTCATGTGTCGGACGGACGAGCTCACTATCTGGCAACCTAGGACCACCTGACCCTGCAATTGTGTTTGCTTCAGGTGTTGCCCCGGTGCCTCCGTAAACAACCACCTAAAGTACGAATGACAAGACACATCCTCCCCACAGCTCTCTGGTTATATGTGCACTTAAGGCCGACTCCGTTGCAATTGGTATATTTGCCGGAGGACAGGTTGATGTATTCTACCCACAGCAAATACCTTGGCCGCATCTGATGTGGAGCTGTGGAGGTCCGTTCTTAACCTGAAACTGTTCTTAACCTGAAGCACCACTTTAGCTAATGGGGCCTCCTACTGCTGCCGCACCGCCGGAGCACAATTTCTATTCTCATCCTGAAGCAAAGTACTTAACCCGAGGTAATATTTCTGGGTTAGCGGAGTCTGTAACCTGAAGCATATGTAACCTGAAGCGTATGAAACCTGAGGTACCACTTTATATTGTATGGAATATTAATGTGTTCTATGGTTCCCCCTTTCTTCCCAGGGCATACAGTCGTACCTTGGATCCCGTACCTTGCGAGTTGTTGAACGTTTTGGTTCCCGAACACCGCAATCCTTGAAGTGACTGTTCCGGTTTACAAACATTCTTTGGAACCCGAACATCCAACAGGGCTTCCACTGCTTCCGATTGGCTGAAGCAGCTTCCTGCAGCCAATCGGAAGCTGCGCTTTGGTTTCCGAACGTTTTGGAAGTCGAACAGACTTCTGGAACAGTTTCTGTTCGACTTCCGAGGTACCACTGTAATTTATTTCTGTATATGTTTTTCAATGTAAATTGCTAGAAAACCTTTTGGGTGGAAAGTGACTAAATAATAATAATAATCATAATAACAATAAGAATGTAATTGTTTTTATTGTAAGCTGCTTTTGGGAAGAAATGGCAAGATACAGGGTTTTTTTTTTAAAAAAGTAATAAATATGTTTCTGTGGAAGTCATTGTTGCCAAGGATGGTCTCTCAGCAAGATGTAAGCTGTGAGTCTCTTCAGCTCACACGTGTCCTGCCATCGCTGGATTTTCAGCTGCCTGTTTATTAATGGCATGCTGGGACTCTGCCAAGCGCACTGCAAGATGTGGGCCTGCTGGGGTTCCATATTGAGCTGTAGCCGTGCCAGCAATGCTCTCCTCATCAATGTAACGATTCTTTGCCTAATGATAGGGTTGAAGCTGAAATGTTCATTTTTAAAGAGGGGGGAAAGGTGGGTAGGGAGCTGGAGCCAAATGAGGCACTCCAATCTGCCTTCTGGATACACTTTAAGAATGGTCTCTTTCATCGCTAAAGTCTTCATCTGTCAGAGGGACACAAAAAAAGCACATTTGCACATGTATTTGGCCTGAAGTGTATAATTTTGTTGGTGTATGTTGAACACACAGCTGTGTATCTTTCAGGCAGCAGGTGAAACGAGTTCGTAAACCAAATATACGATTTCCCCCCCCCCCAACCTAGATTACAATCAATGCATTTTAGAATAAAACTCTGTAAAAAAACCCCGAATAGGTTTGTTCTGAATGTCAGTAATTGCAATCTGGCAGTCCAGGGTTTTAAGTACTATTCAAATCGTGGGTAGGAGTCCTGTAGCCATCTTAGCACTGTGGGATGTTTGGCTCCCACAGGAGGCAGCGATGGCGGCCGCCATCTTGGATTAGACAGATTCAGGGAGGTAAAGGCTATCTGTGGCTATTAGTCACAATGGCTATGCTCTGCCTTCGTGGTTAGAGGCTGTATGTTTCCATAGCCTCCAACATTTCTCTGATGAAAATAGGGACATTCTGAATACCAGGTGCTAGAAATCATAGGAGGGGAGAGTGTTCCTGTGCTTGGTCCTGTTTTTGGACTTCCCATAGGCATCTGGTTGGTTACTATGAGAATAGGATGCTGGACACGATGGACCACTGGCCTGATCCTGCAGCTCCTCCCTCCATAACGTTGAGCATCTTGGTAGCACATAATAGAAGATCATTGAAACGAAGTGTGCGTCTTAGGTCTTCATTCAGCACTGTATGTCAGTGCTTGCTTCATGCTAGCATAAAGCGGACCATGTCAGGCTGCAGTAAAAATGTTTGTTTTTAAAGTGTGCTAAGCTCCGTTCATTTCTTTCTCTGCCTTGCACACAAGCTGCAAAAGGAACAGCGCACTGACAACTGGACTCGTCTCCCTCCAAAGTAGAACCGCCAAAGGACTGAGTCAGCAGCACAGAGAGTGTTTTTTTGGTAAACGAAGGCCTGAGCTATTTGCCCCGGACAATGGCTTCATTTCCCCATGTAAGCAAAACCTCTGCATAGTTGCCGTTAGTTACCAGAATGCAAAGAGGTCTGTTAGCTGGGGCAGTCGTGTTACACGAGACGAGAGTCTGGGAGATAATAAATCGCCACTGTTAAGCATCACTCAGGGTCTACATTTCAGCACAGGACTGTCAGAAACCACTGACAATACCAATACATATATGGATTTAAGTACAGTGGTACCTCGGGTTACATACGCTTCAGGTTACAGACTCCGCTAACCCAGAAATAGTGCTTCAGGTTAAGAACTTTGCTTCAGCATAAGAACAGAAATCGGGCTCTGGCAGCACAGCGGCAGCAGGAGGCCCCATTAGCTAAAGTGGTGCTTCAGGTTAAGAACAGTTTCAGGTTAAGAACAGACCTCCGGAACGAATTAAGTACTTAACCCGAGGTACCACTGTACTCAGATGCCTCCTATGTGAACCTCTCAGCGCTTCTGTGTTTACAGTACGTAGATTATTTTGTGGAAGTAGGTTTGGTTTTGGGAGTCCCTTTGAGAGCCTCGGTAGAAAATACTGCGGTATTAGACAGCACAGTAAGTGCAAGCTGGAAATCTCTAGGTCAGTGTTTCCCAACTTTGGGTCTCCAGCTGTTTTTGGACTACAACTCCCATCATTCCTAGCTAGCTGGACCAGTGGTCAGGGATGATGGGAGTTGTAGTCCAAAAACAGCTGGAGACCCAAGGTTGGAAAACACTGCTCTAGGTCGTTTCTACGCTTGTTCAAGCTTAGGAGAATTTCATGGTGCTATAGATACTTTTAGTTATCTTGATGGAGTAACATCTAGGCTGGGGGGTTAGAGTTACAGAAATGCATGTGGACTATGTGGCTTGGGGCGGGGGCTGTAGCTCGTTGGGAAAGCACTTGGTTTTCATTCAGATGGTAGCAGGTTCAACACCCCCCCCCCCCAGCTAGGGGTTGGACTGGGAAAGTCATCTTGTTCCCCAAAGTCAACTTTTGAGAACCAGGCCTTTAAGAAACATGAAGGCTCTTCAGTCAAAACACCAACACTCACCCACAGCCACGACACTTCAGGCAAAACCGTAACATATATCAATTCAGAGTAAATCAAGACTGTCCAAACTCGTGACAAATTGAAAGGAAGTGAGAGAGACAGTGTGGCACTGCATGCATATAGGGAGCAGTGAGGGAGAATGGGAGGAGCAGTTTAAGGGAGCAAGAGTCCTTTTGTTCGCTGAAGGTAGTAGATCTGGAAGGGCACACGTCGCAAGCAGGGATCTGAAGAGAAACAAGGGTCAGAAGACGAGGCAAGGTCATGTTAAAGTGAGGACAAGGAGTTTGGGCTGGAGACAGGAAGCCTGTGAAGGGATCCGATAACATTCAGCCACAATGAGTACATCAGCACCATTTCAACATTGACAAAAGTAGCTCTGATTGCTCCCACACATTACATGTCGGACAGTTAGATTTTGCCACTTTGTGTGTTTAATTAGGAGCTGCTGCAACCATTCTCGCATCTTGATGAGTGTACCTGCATGACAGACATGTGTCCAAATACATATATTTATATGCCTAGCACGGTTAATTTAAAAACACCAACCTCTAAGCAGTTTACAGTACATACAAAATAAATATAAAATCTTAAGGATATGCAGATAGAAATCAACAGATGTTGGAAACAAGTAGGCATAATAAAATGATCAAATACACATAAAATCAAGTTTTAAAAACAAATAGATATAATAAAATTATGTGTCTGCCTGTCCATACTTTTTTTCTTTTTTAAGGCTGACATCGAAAGCAGTACAATGGGGGTGCTTGGCTAGTATTTATTTATTTGTGTTATTTACATTTTCAGGTGTATACTTCAGATAATCTAAAGTAAGAACTGGCTGTTGAGTGAAAACAGAAAAAGTACTGTTTGATGTTCACCCATTCACTTATACCTTACCACAAACATTGCTTGTTTTGGTGAAACACATGCAAACAAAGAATCGGGGCCTCTGTAAGTACATTTGCTTTCGATGCTTTCTATTGGTTTATGTTTTCCACCTTAACCTTTGTTTGGCTATTATCTACCCAATTATTTCTAAGTATAACTTTTAATGCCAAAGGGGTTTTCCATTTATGCTTAACATTTCTTCACTAAAAGCAGTTTTACTCCAGCTAATGGATCTACACTACTTAAAAGGTTTCGCTTACCTAACTCTTTGCAGAGTTGGGGCCTAGTTACAGGGCGTTTTTAAACAGCCATTGTATCAAAATGCTGGCTTTTTTCTTATTTCTCTCCTCCTTTATAATGTGCTTATTTCCACTCTCGCCCCCTGCCAAGCAAAGCCCATTCACTATTTTATGCCAGAAACTTTTTTTAAGGGAATAAAACTTTGCCAGATAAAGAGACATGCCAGACGGGAAGTGGATGAGCGTGGGGTGGTTTTTTTTGGGGGGGGGAGGGGTTTAAAATTAGCCTCCAGCCAGTCTTGAATGAAAAGAGGAAAGGGCTAAAGGAATAAACGTACACACACACACACACACACACACACACACACACACACACTTTGTAAGGAAGCTCCCGCCATCCCATTCCTCTGTGGAGCTCCAGTTTCGCTCTTCAAAATGCTTGATTGCATTATGCTGTTGTGAACAGACAAGCTTAGCAAGTGAACAGTAAATCTAATCAGTTTGGCATAAGGGGTTTCATGGGATCAGGGCAGACAATAGGAATAGTTGTGCGAGCTTCGCTGACTTCAAGTGATTCACTAGTTTATCCATTAGACCCAAAGTCGTAACAAAGCAACCATTAATTACTGATGTGCAGGACTTACCAACGATGGGTGGGGGTTGAGTGACCCATTCACGACAATTCGGGAAAGCCATTGTCTTAAGAGAAGCAATTAATACACGGTGGTTTGTAGCAGTTCTATTCTTTTGCTGTTCGTCCATAATTCTCTTCCCTAAGCTTTTACTCTAATGGCCTTTTTGACAAAACCTAGAAAACTGTTACTGGAATATAGAACTAATCCTCATAGTTTTGGAACAAACCTTAACAGAAAGCAAGTTCTAAGTTATCTTCAGTTCTTACGTTAATAATTCCCAGAGGAACTCCACGCTCCCCCTGTAAGTCCTAGTGCTCAAAATCTGAGTGTTAAAAATAATATTTTTGTTACAAGTAATTACTGGTTTGAACAGACTCTGTTAGTCTTCTTTTCAGTCTTCTCAGAATCTTGGGCACATCATAGAGTTTTCCCCACAAATAGACCAACAGTCCATTGTTGATATACAATTCAGCTTGATTATTTAACGGCATGGGTGACCTGTGAACTTCTAGAAGCTATTCAATGGTGGCTCCCACCATCCCTGACCATTGGTCATGCTAGCCAAGGTTGATGGCAGTTGGAGAACGCTGGGAAGTTCCAGGGTAAAATGAACACAATGGAAACCACTCCCAAATTGTCCCAGGCTACATAACATACCATACGTTTAAAGCACATTTCCTCTCAGAATCCTGGGAACTTTAGTTTACCCCTTAGAGAGCTACAGTTCCCTTAACAAACTACAGTTTCCAGGATTCTTTGCGGGGAAGTCGTGTGCTTTAAATGTATGTCCTAAATGTTTACATCCAAGTATCTGGATCAGGAAATAAGGGTACCGTATTTTTTGCTCTATAAGACTCACTTTTTCCCTCCTAAAAAGTAAGGGGAAATGTGTGTGCGTCTTATGGAGCGAATGCAGGCTGCCCAGCTATCCCAGAAGACTGAACAGCAAGAGGGATTGCTGCTTTCACTGCGCGGCGATCCCTCGTGTTGTTCTGGCTTCTGAGATTCAGAATATTTTTTTTCTTGTTTTCCTCCTCCGAAAACTAGGTGCATCTTGTGGTCTGGTGAGTCTTATAGAGCGAAAAATACGGTAAGTCCTGTTGGTTCATTTCTCCATTCAATAGGTGTAAATGCAGAACTCTTGAAAAAGCACCCTTGCACAGCTCGATGTCATGCTCACTTTCAGATAAGGATAGAAGCAAACAAACACAAGTTGGTTGCTTTCACGATTTATTCAGTCAGTGAATTTTGGTGAAATGTCTGCCCGAGGTTTCCTTCCTGCTGGAAGACATTTCTTCATCATGACTGCAGCGAGCCAACACCTAAATATTTTGATGTGCTCTGTCTCCACACGCCAGAGATGAAGACGATTCATACCCTCAGGTGGCTTTTACGTGAGGTATTTACACTGCTGCTCCTGGGTGTCTATTATCCAGTCCTGTAGTGGGTGGAAGATAACATCACAGGAGTTAAGCAATAATGTCTCTAATGAATCAAATAGTGTCATGAACCAGCAGTCTTTTAATATCAAACAGATTAACTTTCACTGAGTCACAGCCAGCCAGATCTGCAAACCACCCGGAGTCAGCACATTTGGGCTAATACAGGTTAAGGCCAAAATCACACATTCGTTTTCAAATGCTTTAATGATCACTCCGGAATCTGCGTCACTTAATGCCCTGACAAGGCATGCGTTTCCTGCTTTACAGTCGCTGTGTTCCTCCAACTTGTGCAGAAGACCTTCAGCCAAATTGCTGGCCCACACCCTGACTTGGAGGAGATGCGGTTGCTGACAATCTAACCCTCTCGAATTCTTCATTATCTGCCCTGCTGCATCACCATTTATTTTACCGTCTTCCCTACCCTGGTCTCCATGAAACTGACAGTTGTGGGTGGGTGGTTGAGAGTGGAATCCTTGTAAATATCACAGAAACCTCTCTCTGATCTTAAATGAACGTTTTAATTGAAATATCGATAGGGACACAACCCAGTTGTGCTCCAGGAAGATACCTCTGTACAGGAAGGGGGGAATGTTTCTTTTTCTTCCTTCTTTCCATGAGCAACAACCTAGGCAGGCCAGTTGCATCAGAGGCGCTCCAGTAAGCTGCCACTACCGTCCTTTAGGTATCTTCTGCTCCCAGATGGGAGCAAATCCTGGGAGAAGCGATGGGTGCAGGATGGGGGATAGAATATCCCTCCCTCCCAGCTGCTAGTGCTCCCACTTAAGTGCTTCCGTCACCACATTCCTGTTACCTTGGCAGTCAGTGGAGGGATGCTCTTGATCAGGGGTTGGCAACCTAAGGCCCATGGGCCACAAGCGGCCCACAGGGGTCATTTAACCAGCCCACGAGCCACCTCCGAACCGAGCCGCCCGCTCGTCGAGTCCCCACGCACTGCACTAAACTGGTGCAGCACGGCATGGGGACTCACTTCTGCGGCGCCGAAAATCACATCTGCACAGACACAGAAAATCACGTCTGTGCAGACGCTGAAAATCGCGTCTGTGCAAACGCCGGAAAACCGTGGGCGCACGTGCTTATCCGCGCGCACAATCCAGCCCACGGAGGGATCTCCGCTGGAGTGAACCTGCCCAGGCGAGGTAAACCTTGCCAACCCCTGCTCTTGATAAAAGACTGTGGCTGGAATAAGTACTCCTTTTCCATCTTAAGAAGTGGAGATTTGCAGATAAAGCTGTCTGGAGGCACATGCTAAATGGTCCTTCAGTGAGGAAGCAATGGTTTGGCTTGCATTTCTGAGCATCTTTTCTTCTTCTTCTTCTTCTTCTTCTTTTAAATTTTTTATTGATTTTAACATATAAATTATAAAATGTACCACAAAACCTATCACTTATACAATCTTTTTAGACTTCCATCAGCACCTCTGATGATCCACCATTTTGACCGCTACTTATGCATTTCTTAACTTTATATTGCCTTTACATCTCTTAACAAATCATCCTTCCCCTTCTCCATTTTTGCAATACTTCCATTAATACTCCTCACAAAACTTCTTGCAAACCTACAAACGTCGTCTGATCTTCACAAATACTTTTCAAATAGTCCATAAATTTACTCCAGTCTTCCATGAATTTCTGATCCCGCCGGTTTCGAATCCTTCCTGTTAGTTTATCTAGTTCTGCATAGTCCATCAACTTCATCCTCCATCTTTGGTTTCTCTTCAGATTGTATAAATCTTTTGTCTTTTTTTCTTCTTCTTATTGTACTGCTCTTGCAGTTTCTAGGAAATCTATAAAATCTTTTACCAAAAAAGTAAAGCAGGGGGAAATGTTGTTGTTGTTGTTGTTACGAATAATTATGCTAATAGATTTCACTTGAAAACTGAGTGACTAATTTATAGACCACCTGCTTAAATGGAAATCCACTTAGCTAATTCAAGCATTTGGCGGCCATCCAACCAGGTAACTTGAAACCTTATGGGAGCAATTCATCAGGTGCTATGGTGGCTTTGCAGACTTCATTAGTATCAGCAGAGCTTGTCCAAAGTTCGTTATTAGGAAGAGAAGTTTGCAGGGGCAGTTTCTAGATAGTCTCTCACTTCTTGTAAGGATCCTTTCAATTATGAACTGCATATCTAACGGGAATGGATAAAAGGCGTAGCAAAGATAAAGCTTTTAGATAATTTGAGTTGGCTCATTGATATGAAGACGTCATTCCATTGTTAGTCCCACACTCAGTAATTGCCTAACGCTGAACATCATTCAACATACTGGAGAGCAGCTCTACTTGCCATCAATGCTGCTCTGATAGATCGGATTTTAAACAATGATCATTCCACTACTGTGTTCTCCTTTTCACTTCTGCTAAATTTTGGGATTAGACAGTGGAAACCTGTGCATGTCTCCCAAGTTTATTCAATTGTTTGACCTCATCAATGAAGAGGGGATTGTGGGATGGATGGGAAAGACTTGTTCTTTCATAAACCTAAAATCTTCCAGTATTGACCCATGTAACATTTCCCCTACTGAGTTAAGAAAGATTTTAAATCTGTCCCTTTTAATGGAAGAATTAGCGCTGAAAAGCCATACAATGGAATTCTGTTGGACAATAGCAGCCTGTCATTTTCTTCTTAATTTTTCCCTTGGCTGTTTGTATGTGAGGGCTTATATCTGAATGGTAAATTCAAACCATTTTCTGAAACAATAAAGAAGTTCTGACAGCACTCCATTTCTGCTTTGATTAGTTGTAATCAACACATTTGCACACCATAATGCTGATCACTTAACCAACGATGAAAGTCTGAATGAACTGGAATATATCAAGATTGTTGTGTATATATATATTGTATACTCATTTGATAGTTACTTTCATTGCAGGTCACTGAGGCTTTGATGTAAGGTATTCATAATGAGAATAAAATATTCAGAAGCCTATCTACATAGCCTAATGGTCTAAAGTACCGTAATGTTGCACATGAAATACCTCCTGAAAATAAAATATTTCAATACATTTAAAATGAGCAAATAAACCACTATAGGACAAGCAATTGGTTCAATGGCGAATGGCATTGCAATAGAGCAGCACTTAAAGTAGGCATTAACAGACAAATATGGAGAACCATTATTATTATTATTATTATTATTATTATTATTATTATTTACTTATACCCCGCCCATCTGGCTGTATTTCCCCAGCCACTCTGGGCAGCTTCCAACAGAATATTAAAAACACAACAAAACATCAGACATTTAAAACTTCCCAAAACGGGACTGCCTTCAGATGTTTTCTAAAAGTCAGATACAGTGGAACCTTGGTTTTCAAGTGTCTCGGAAGCTGAACGTTTGGGTTTTCAAACGCTAAAAGCCTGGAAGTAATTGCTTCCATTTACGAACGCGCCTCAGAAGTTGAACGGCTTCCGATGCGCGATTCTCAATTTTCTCAATGGGATTTGTTGACCGCCCATGGAGCCTCGGTTGTTGAATATTCTGGAAGTCAAACGGTCTTCCAGAACAGATTACGTTCAACAACCGAGGTTCCACTGTAGTTGTTTATTTCCTTGACATCTGGTGGGAGGGCATTCCACAGGGCAGACGCCACTACCGAGAAGGCCCTCTGCCTGGTTCACTGTAACCTCACTTCTCGCAGTGAAGGAACCGCCAGAAGGCCCTAGGAGCTGAGAACATTATAGACATCAAGCAATGCATTTCACCCTCCCTCATTGAGTAACGGCTCTAGACTCCAAAAAACATTATGGAAGTTCTGGCAAAATATGCAACCCACTTTTGCAACTGCAAAATACTTTGACGTGTAGAAAGAGGCACAGAGTACAGAGCAGGAAACAACAACTTGGCAGACAGGGCGTATGACCTGGTTCACAGTCACAAAAGTATTTATCACATAATAGCCACATAATTATGGGCAGATCCACACCACACGCATAAAACTCCTTTGGCCTGCATTGAAAGAACATGACTTTCCCCAAATAATTCTTAGGAACTATAGTTTTCTCCTCACAGAGCTACAGTTTCCAGCACCCTTAAGAGGGTGTTTTTAAAAACAACAATTGAGCAGTATATAAATTTTATGAAATAAAATAAAAGCAAGTTTTACAGTTCCCAGGATTCTTTGGGAGAAGTTCCGTCCTTTAAATGAGTTTGATGTGCTTTAAATGTATTGGTGAGGGTTTCGAAATACAGGCTTCCTTCTCTTGTCATCCTCAAGGTAAAAGACCCCTGGACAGTTAGGTCCAGTCAAAGGTGACTATGGGGTTGTGGCGCTCATCTCACTTTCAGACTAAGAGAACCGGCGTTTCTCCACAGTCAGTTTTCTGGGTCATGTGGCCAGCATGACGAAACCGCTTCTGGCACAACGGAACACTGTGAGGGAAACCAGAGTGCATGGAAATGCCATTTACCTTCCTGCCCTAGCGGTACCTGTTTATCTACTTGCACTGGTGTGCTTCTGAACTGCTAAGTTGGCAGGAGCTGGGACAGAGCAACAGGAGCTCACCCCGTCGCACGGATTCGAACCATCAATCTTCTGATCGATAAGCCCAAGAGGCTCAGTGGTTAACTTTAGAACCCCTAAACAGCCTCGGTCCAGTATACCTGAAGGAGCATCTCCACCCCCATCGTTCTGCCCGGACGCTGAGGTCCAGTGCCGAGGGCCTTCTGGCGGTTCCCTCCCTGCGAGAAGCCAAGTTACAGGGAACCAGGCAGAGGGCCTTCTCGGTAGTGGCACGCCCTCCCATCAAATGTCAAAGAGATAAACAACTACCTGACATTTAGAAGACATCTGAAGGCAAGTTTTTAATGTGGGACATTTTAATGTAGTTTTAATCTTTGTTGGAAGCTGCCCAGAGTGGCTGGGGAAACCCAGCCAGATGGGCAGGATACAAATAATAAATTACTATTACTATTACTGTTTAGACCATAGTGCCACGTGCATTACCTTCAGCAGGACCAGAGGCAGGGAGGAGGCGCGGACAAAGACGAGAAAGAGCTTCTCCCCTTTATTCCCTTCACCCTCCCCCCAATGGTGGCAGTGACAGCAAAGGAAGAGGACAGCAAAGGCAGTGACAGCCTCCTGGGCACACTCAGTCCTCAGTGTGACGACAGATGAGTGGAAATATAATATAGGAAGAAAAATCAGCTACTGAGTTACCACACTGCCAGCACTATCTTTTTTAAAAAAACATATTTTGCTCAGCCTAACTTCAAAAAGGAAGGAGTTTCTGGGCCATTTATAAAGATCTGATTCCCAAACTTCCTGAGTAAGCACAGTACTGGAAACGGTGTCCCATTTGGATTTAAAGTTACTTCCTGTCTGTTCTTCTAGCCCTAATAAAGCAGAAATCTATTTTTGACAACACTTTGTTGACAGCTTCATCATGGTTGTATCAAGTCTGAGCGTGGTCTGATTTCTTAAATTGCTAACAAAACAACAGCAAACCTGAACTGGAAGCAACCAACCTGCAGTTATTCCCCTGACTGACTAGATTACTGCACGAGTCAAAAGAGGTTTTTTCCACTGGCTGACTAGAACATATGCCTAGATAAATACTGAACAGCTCAAGGTAATTGCCGCAGTAACTAACATGTTTTCACTACACTGCTCATTTAAGGATCGTGTAACCACAACTGATGATCACATGAGCCAATATGCAACTACTTTACTGTCTAAATAGCTTAATATTTTTATTGGAAAATGTTTGAAATTACAAGGCACTGAAACAAAGTGCTTGGTTCGAGGAAATGCAGTTGCATGCATGAGAGATCTGGGCAGGCAACAAGGATAAAGGTAAAGGGACCCCTGACCATTGGGTCCAGTTGTGACTGACTCTGGGGTTGCGGCGCTCATCTCGCTTTATTGGCCGAGGGAGCCGGCGTACAGCTTCCGGATCATGTGGCCAGCTTGACTAAGCCGCTTCTGGCAAACCAGAGCAGTGCACGGAAATGCCATTTACCTTCCTGCCAGAGTGGTACCTATTTATCTACTTGCACTTTGACGTGCTTTTAAACTGCTAGGTTGGCAGGAGCAGGGACCGAACAACAGGAGCTCACCCCGTCACGGGGATTCGAACTGCCGACCTTCTGATCTGCAAGTCCGAGGCTCTGTGGTTTAACCCACAGCGCCACCCGCATCCCAGGATAGCTTGTTGCAATAGTGTGTCCCTGTTTTCATCGGAGAAATGTTGGAGGGTATGTTCACCCCCTTTCACTTGGTGTCCATGATGAGATCATAATAAGCTTTCTGGACAACAGGTTCTGAAGGCAAGGAAGAGGTCATTTCTGGATTCTGGGGAAATGAACAAGAACTATAAGGGTTAATAAGCCACCACACCTGAAAACGTCTTCGCTGTAAACCAGGGAACAAGTTGCTCTTGTAAACATCCTATGCTAACTGTCACTTTGATTGTTCTTGAGAACTTTTTTAACATACATGGCTCACAGAGTTTATAAATTATTATCTTCCCTATTTACACTGCTGCTAGTAGATAAACTCTTTGAAAATAAATGGAAGGGAAGCGGTGGTGGTATTTATTGTGGCTGGCATAAGATAAACACTGAAAAATGCTATAAAGAGGAGAGCCTTTGGCTTTATGTAACAGTCACACTGCTGTTTATATAAATGCCCAAAAAGGAGAGAAGGGAAGCAGTTGTTTCCTGCATGTAACGTCATTTTGTCATCTGCCCAACCATTTTATAAAACGATTGGAAACCTTTATTCGGTTTCCCTGGTTGGGGGGGAACGCTGAAACAAAATTCTTAGGGTGTTTTGTGAGACACATTCCCTCACTACAGTGGTACCTCAGGTTACATATGCTTCAGGTTACATACGCTTCAGGTTACAGACTCCGCTAACCCATAAATAGTGCTTCAGGTTAAGAACTTTGCTTCAGGATGAGAACAGAAATCGTGCTCCAGCAGCGCGGCGGCAGCAGGAGGCCCCACTGCTAAAGTGGTGCTTCAAGTTAAGAACAGTTTCAGGTTAAGAACGGACCTTCGGAATGAATTAAGTACTTAACCTGGGGTACCACAATATTTGATTTGATTTCTGCTTCTGACAAATCCACAGCCGTGAGCCTGTGAACAGGTGAACGAAAGGCTTGTCTTCATGGTTTTCCCCCTCCTGAAACCATATTGCAGCCAGCCTTTCCTCACACTGCTCCGGTGAAAGGAATTTGTGACAGCACAGTGTTTATATTTTTATAGACAGCAGAAACAATAATGGTCACGATAAAAAGGCAAGACGCAGCAACAACATACCCTCCAACATCTCTCCGTTGAAAATAGAGACGTTTTAGTCCATACTCTCCAACATTACTCCGATGAAAACTGGGACGTCCTAAGGAAAAGTGGGACATTCCAGGATCAAATCAGAAACTGAGACGGCGTCTGTAAATTTGGAAAATAGGGATACTTGGAGGGTCTGCAAAAAACAGCTATTGGAAAATGTGATAAAAGACTGAGGACAAAAAGTGGGTGCTCCCAGATATTAACAATGTAAATAATAATAATAATAATAATAATAATAATAATAATAATAATATCCCCACTCATCTGGCTGGGGTTCTCCAGCCACTCTGTGTGGTTCCCAACAGAATATTAAAAACACGATAAAACATCAAACATTAAAAACTTCCCTGAACAGGGCTGCCTTCAGATGTGTCATGAAGGCCTCATTGGTGTCCACTGGGTTCCTTCAGATATTTTTTATTCTTGAGATGAGGCAACCTGCTACAGCTGCATGAGCCCACAGAAGAAAGGCAGCATGGTATAAGGAGGCAAAGGCATCTAT
The DNA here is from genome assembly GCF_964270895.1 of Podarcis filfolensis. Classification (NCBI taxonomy): domain Eukaryota; kingdom Metazoa; phylum Chordata; class Lepidosauria; order Squamata; family Lacertidae; genus Podarcis; species Podarcis filfolensis. Next base: position 20,278,208 of record NC_139604.1, on the reverse strand, counting down.
CGATCAATCAATCAATCAATCAATCATTCTCTGATGCTTTCAGTCAAGGCCACCCTTGGGCAGAGTAAGACAGCCACAGGTTCCCCATCCCTGAATTAAACCAAAGTCTCACTTGACTTAACCAGAAACAATATCCTTCCTTCCCTCCCCCCCCTCCCCCGAGTGACACACAGACAGATGGCAACTGGATGCAACAATATGGTGCCTTCTCTGTAATCTTATATGAGAAGCGACTGCTTCTTGTTGCTCAGTTCAAAGGCCATCCCTGAACTCAGATGGCTTTCAAAGAGGATTAGACAAATTTGTGGAGGATAAGTCCATCAGTGGCTACTCACCTTGATGACCACGGTCAGAGGCAATATGCTTCTGAGTACCAGTTGCTTAAAACCGAAGGAGAAGAAAGTGCCATTCCCACAGACATCTGGTTGGCCACTGCAAGGATACAGAACTAGATGGGCCACTGTCCTGATTTATATTTTCTATACATTTAATGCCATTTTTTAAAAATGCCTGTGTTTCTGTGTTCCTGAGAACGTTTTAAATTAAGGTATACATTGGTGTGATTTTTTCCCCTTTTAGATTGAATAAACCACTCACGGTGATCATATTTTCCAGTTTTCAGGCCTCTCCATTTGCTTTTAAGCTCTCGCTTGCCAGAAAAGTAGGTGGAGCAGGAATTTGCCAAAATAAGCCTTGATTAATTTAACTGTGGGGCATGGCTAATGCTTCGAAACTCTGGAATTTTTGAGTGGAAAGAAACAAACTTCCGTGTGAACGCCTTATATTTGGACGGGAGTCACAGCTCACACTTTGAGTCCATTTTTCATTTTGCAGTAGGCAAAAGTAGAGGCTGCATTCCTTTACCCATAGCTGTCAACTTTTCCCTTTTCTTGAGAGGAATCCTATTCGGAATAAGGGAATTTCCCTTAAAAAAAGGGAAACGTTGACAGCTATGCCTTTACCAGCTCTTCCGTTCAGCTCATCAGAACAGAGAATTAACACCCAAGCCCTCATTTCTTTCAGTAGCTTTGCACTAGATCTTAATCTAACCAACAGGGTAGTTATGTAGAAAGATCATCATAGGGAAAGCATGGGAATATGTCTGAGGAGCATTGAGAACAGCCCTGCTGCAGCAGATCAATGTTTGCTGAACTAAGCCTGGGAATTGGAACTGGCGGCTAGCAAGAGATGTGCAAATGTCAGACTGTGGTACATTTTATAGAAGCTCTTCTGAAACGGCATAGTGCTTTTCCAAAGAAACAAGCCAGCTTCCCAATAATAGACTAAACAGGGAAAAGGACAAATGGAAGATGGCGGGAAGAGATGTGATTCCTTTTTATTTTCAGAAAGGTTATAGTAAGTCAACAGGAACAATAAATGCAAATTTTTGGGAAGGATGAGATTCACGTCCATTTCTGTTTCTTTAGAGACTGTCAACATGGGGGGGCAGCAATGCAGCTAATCATTCGAGTCTAAACTGTATAAGGTTTTATAATAATAATAAATTTTATCTTCAACAAGAAGAGGTAGAAATGAATTACTTGGCCACAGTACCTTTGGGTCGGGTATGTGTATTTTCTAGAGGCAGCTGATCTTGAACCTGAATCAAACTGAATCAAAGGAAGCAAATTGTTCCTTTCCATTATCAAAATGTTTCTGTTCCCAGCGAGAGGCACTTGTGTGATTTTTCGCCTCAAAATAACATGGCCATCCATAACTGAGTCCTATGCACCTTGATGGGGAAGAGGAGCTGGGAGGAGGAGATTGGAAGCAGCAGCTTCCATTTTAGAATTAACCATGGTTTGTTGTTACATATGACAAGGATAACCATGGTTAGTTTGAATGAGCCATGGTCAGAAACAATGGCTCCTCCCTGGCTTGTTTCAATAAACCATAGGAAGTAGCCAAATGACCACTCCTTCTCCCTACCTCACATCAGCTTTAATACATGCCTGGGATAATAACAGGTATGAGTGAGGGACACTTTCTGAAATAATTTTGGTTCACAAGACTAGAGCTATTAAGAATCACCACCACAGCATTTTAAGTAGCATCCCATGGACTGCACTGAATACAGTATCCCTCATAAGCAATGGAATGGTGAGCGCATTTTTTTCTAATTCCGTGTAAACCATACAACACGATCCTGCTAAGTAGATTAGAGGTTTGATGTATTGGACTCCATGTCATTTGCCTTTAATATTCAGTCATTATTGCTCTTTGAAAAGCAAAGAATTACCTCTCTGTGCGCTAATGCTGGTTTTATCTGGGATTAAGACCTATTTTAAGATTAGATTTGGTTTAATTGCACTGAACCAAAACATAGTCTTGGACACAGGGAACTGAAACTTCTGATTAAACGCCTGTCTGGGATGCTCACAAAGCAAAAGTAAACTTAACAGGCTGTGTGGAGATGGCCGGTGATGATTGCAGGAAAAATGTCCCTTTTTTGCAACTGATTGGATTAAAGAGGATGCTGCGATATTTATCACAAGTTCTGAGACACAGAAGCACCCATCACAGTCAGAGAGAGCCAAAGTCTGCATACACACCCTACACAATTAAAACACCTTCCCCACCCACAGAAGTTCTAGGAACTGTGGTTTAGCCACTGCTTTTTTTCTGGGGGGAACGCAGGGGTACGCATACCCCTAAACATTTTGTGAATCTTAAGCTTGGCCTCATTGAGGGGCAGTATTTCAATATGAGTAGGGAAATGAGAGTACCCCTAAACTTTTTTTTAGGAAAAAAGCAGAGTTTAGCCATTACAGAGCTACAATTCCCAGCACCCTTATCAAACTATAGCTTTCAGGATTCTTTGTGGGGATTACTTTAAATGTATAGTATGTATGCAGCCTACATCAGTGGCGTAGTGTGGGTTGTCAGCACCCGGGGCAAGGCAAGTAATTTGCGCCCCCTAACCCATGGATTTGCGCCCCCTAACCCGTGGATTTGCGCCCCCTAACCCATGGATTTGCCCTAACCCCAGATGTTGTGCCCGGTGCGGCTGGCTCCCCCCGCACCCCCCACGCTACGCCACTGGCCTACATGCCTGCCTTTTCAACAGCCTACCTAACTCCGTATCTTTGTTTCCTTGTAATTCATGGCTGTGAACTTCATTGCCTCCTTCTCACTGGGCTCCTTCAGTTGTAGCGGGCAGCTGTGGGAAGGAAGCTTCTTCTTCTTCTTCTTTGGTGATCACTTGTAGCCAAGTAAGATTGTCTTCCGTGAACACAGTCTTAACAGTGAGTCCATAAGTGACTGTGGAGGCCAATTCTGGATCCACACATCCTTCCACAGTGTGGACATAGGTTTCTCGGTGAGGGTTTGCCAAGTGTGCCTTCCTCTTAGCACATTTCTCTCTTTCGTCCTGAGTTCGAGCATCCTCAAAACCCATGACACCTTTGGTAAACTGGCCAGTGTTTCCCAGTTGTCAGTGTTTATACTACATTTTTTTAGATTTGCCTTGAGAGAGTCTTTAAAACTCTTTTGTTGACCACCAGCAATACGCTTTCCATTTTAAAATTCGGAATAGAGTAGTTGCTTTGGAAGGCGATAATCAGCCATCCGAACAACATGACCAGTCCAACCAAGTTGATGTTGAAGAATCATTGCTTCAACACTGGTGATCTTTGCTTCTTCCAGTACACTGGCATTAGTTCGCCTGTCTTCCCAAGTGATGTGTAAAATTCTTCGTAGACACTCTGAGAAAGAAGCACATCTGCCAGGAACAGGTGGGATGCTGGGACAGAGCCAGCCTCCCAACACCAACATTGCCAGTATGTTATCTACCTCTGTCTTTGCTTAATGAAATATTTATAGTGTGCACTTTCATAAAACTACAGCAAGACAGTGTGCAGCATACAAAATCACAGTAAGGTTAATCAAACCATCTGTAAAAGTATCAGTAAATACTGGTTGATTAAAAAAAAATTCACATTGCAAAGTCCTGTCTGAATAACCCAGTTTGTAGGAGTTATAGTTCTGTATATCTCATAGTAAATGACTTTCCCCTCAGTTTCTGTAACGAATTTTGTAAATATACAAAAAAAACCCCAACAACAATCAGTTCTATAATTTTGGTGGGGTTTTTTACACCGCAACCCATGTCTTTGTTGAGTAGCACAACATTGCAAATCTGCAGGAATGCCAGACAGTGCCAAGCGAATCCAGACACTCAAAAACAGTTTGTTGGCATCTAAAGAAAACCATTCTAAGATACTGTCAGAACCTAAAGCTGTTTGATTGCTTTCTGGAAAAAGGTGGGGCAGCTTATATCCCAGCTAACCAAACCGCAGGGTGAGACATGGAGAGCAAATGTTTACCTGGAAGGTATGCATAATATGCGCTAAGTAGTCATAAGAGATCCAGAATACTGAGTAATATATACTGAGTGTGAATTAAGTTTTGCAGAGGAGGACTCATTCAGTAATGCAGAATGCTTGACAAGTCTTGACCTGTGTCTTGTTCTGTATTCTTTCAGATAGTACTAGCTTAAAACCAATTATTTTCCACAACATTTTATTGTATTTCTTCTAAGAAAGAATATAAACCAAATGAAATCCAAAGCATTGCCATTAATGAAAACTGATGTCCATAAAATTAGCCATCATATAAACTTACATACAGAAAAGAGGTCCTTCTGGAAAGATCTGTGTTGACTTGAAAAACACTGATTATTGAGATTATAATATCTCAATAAATGTGTGTCCATCATCAGACACATCGTACTTGTTCAGACAATCTGCCCATCAAATCAAAATTAGGTAGAATTAAAATTAAACAGTAGAATATTCAGGCAGAAAAGAAACTGCACTGGGAACAGGAAGAAGATCTTTCATCTGCTAAAATAAGGGAAATAGGGCAATTTGATGAAAAACATGTTTTCAGACAGTCAGACATTACACACAGAGGGCTTGCCTTCCAAAATAAGCTGAGCTGTCAACATCTGATGCTCTTGAGATAAGGGAGGACTTATTTGCCCTCATGCCTAGGAAATGAAGGGAGGCAATAGATGTAGCCATTGTACTCTGAGTGAAGGAGACACACTGTGTTGTTAGGTGAGATGATAAACAGTCCCATTTTAGCAGAGGGAATGAGAAAAGGATTTAGAGCACAGTGGTGTGTTTATATGACCAAACTTTCTCCAGAGGCTCTCTTTAGTTAGATTTTCTCACGACCTATTCTCCCTGTGTCTCACGACCTTTCCCCACAAATGGCAGCCATTTTAGAGGCAATCTGTGTAGACTTCCAGCTGCAGGTGACATGCACTGAGACAGCTGCAGGACTGCACATGTCACACACACACACACACACACACACAGAATTCAAACAATAGTTTGATTTTTGGTGTGCTACAGTGATCCCTTTCACCCCAACCCACAGCTGAATGAAAGCCATCTCTCATTGTATGATCCTAAAGGTAAAGGATCCCTGGATGGTTAAGTCCAGTCAAAGGTGACTATAGGGTTGTGGCACTCATCTTGCTTTCAGGCTAAGGGAGGTGGCGCTGTGGTCTAAACCACTGAGCCTCATGGGCTTGCCAATCGGAAGGTCAGCAGTTTGAATCCCCGCGACGGGGTGAGCTCCCGTTGCTCTGTCCCAGCTCCTGACAACCTAGCAATTTGAAAGCACACCAGTGCAAGTAGATAAATAGTTACCGCTGCGGCAGAAAGGTAAACAGCATTTCCATGCGCTCTGGTTTCCGTGATGGTGTCCCGTTGCACCAGAAATTGTTCAGTCATGCTGGCCACATGACCAGAAAATCTGTCTGTGGACAAACGCCGGCTCCCTCAGCCTGAAAGCAAGATGAGTGCCGCAACCCCATAGTCGCCTTTGACTGGACTTAACCGTCCAGAGGTCCTTTACCTTATACCATTACATAGTGTAGAATTGTGTGGCAAGTCATATAAAGGAGGCATTGACTGGATATGACAGGCCTATGTGATTAGGCTCCACGTGCCCGATTCAGGTATTTACAGATCCTCCAAGTGTCCCTATTTTCCAGGACAATCCAGGACGTACAGAAGCCATCCCGGTTTCTGATTGATCCTGGAATATTCCACTTTTCCTTAGGACGTCTGTATTTTCATTGGAGAAATGTTGGAGGGTATGGAGTTATGTGACCCCCCCCCCAAGTCAAGGAGATAAGTACCGTAACTACAGTGGTACCTTGGGTTACAGACGCTTCAGGTTACAGACTCCGCTAAGCTGGAAGTAGTACCTTGGGTTAAGAACTTTGCTTCAGGATGAGAACAGAAATCGCGCGGCGGCAGCAGCGGGAGGCCCCATTAGCTAAAGTGGTACCTCAGGTTAAGAACAGTTTCAGGTTAAGAACAGAACTCCAGAACGAATTAAGTTCTTAACCCAAGGTACCACTGTATACAACTTTTGGAAGACATCTGAAGGCAACTCTGTATAGGGAAGTTTTTTTTAATGTTTAATTATTTATTATGTTTTTTATATATGTTGCAAGCTGTCCAGAGTAGCTGGGACAATACATTCAGATGGTTGGGGTTGGAAGAAGAAGAAGAAGAAGAAGAAGAAGAAGAAGAAGAAGAAGAAGAAGAAGACAACATCCCTATTTTCATCAGAGAAATGTTAGAATTTACATACATACGACACCCATAAAAGCATGGGACCTGCTTCCAGAACCTCACTGGCAAGGCCAATTGTAGGAGCCTTCTGAGAGGTAGGAAGACAAATGAGTATGAAAGACCTGCTCACTTGGCTTCACCCATGTGATTCTGGTATTCACACGTGTCAGATGGTATTTCTCCATATGGAGCATCCATCTAAGTCACTGCCGCTCTCTAGAGTTCTGACTCAGCAAACTTTACAATCTAAGCACTTAAAAGTATGCCTGGAATTTATATCAGTGCCCTATGCAAGACATGCCTATGACTATCGTGACTAGGGAGGAAAGTTACAGAAATAATGCTTGTATCAGGGGGACATATCCAGCTGAACAGGACATGAGGGAAGTGAACATACAACTTTACTAATGGAAAAGGCATCTCTAAAGGCCCTCTTAAGAGTCTTTTCTCTTTTCAATTCATAATATGTTTAAGGTGGAAATTGATTTCCCATTAATGACAGCAGCAAAACATTACTGATTCGGCCGGATCAGCAATGTAAATATGCTTTAAAAGATACACATAATTTAAAAGAACATGACCTCCAAACCATTTACTACTGTACTTTAACAAGGCAAGGGCACTGTCTCAGGAGTCTTAGATTAATGACAAGCCATGTCTCTATTTTAGAAGAAAGACGTGTGTTGGTTTCCGAATTTGCTCATCCCCTCTCGAATAGACATTTCTGCGTTAACAGCACAGCATTTATATGACTTCTGAGAACACCCGGGTTGCTTTGATGGCCACAGGTAATGCATCAATAGATCAGAAAGACAGAAATGGGAAAAGGAAGGGAAATAGATCTGCTCTTTTCTGTGATAACTTAATGTAGTCTTCAACTATGTAGGCACACAGGGACATTGATTTCCATCTAATTCTAGAGAGGAGCAAAAGACAGGAAGAAGAGTCAGGTTGCCTCCAGATTGTTTTTTTATTGTGGGCGTAGTCTGCAATATAATCTTGACACAATAATAGTGCATTAGTAGTGGATTTGTTATACTTCAGTTTGTTCTGTTATGCTTCCCAAATGCTGTCCGGAGGGGCTATAGTGCAACAAAAGCAGAACAAAAATAAACCACCAGAACACTTGTGGTATAAAATGTTGTGGGATTTGATCAGGAGGTTGTGGGATATGCATTGGTTAGAAATGAAGCAGTGTGGCTTCTGAAGCGTAAGTGGGTTCCCACGAGGCAAAACACAGTGATAACAGCAAGAACCTCTATTGAACTAACAGAACTGGACCACAGGGGCAAAGCAACAGCTTATATACATTTCTGAAGGCCTGGGCCACTCCCACTCCCAACGTGATTGGCTGTCTAAACTTCCAAGCTGCGAATCATGACTCAGAGCTTAAGGGCCAATGGCAGAGGCTCAAATCCTGAACTGTTCTGTGATTGGAAATCATGCATAGAATCAGAACACAAGGGCTCAGAATCCTTAGTCCAGACACAAGCTCAGGCAAACACAGACCACTGAATACATAATAGCTTCCTGGATAGCTCATTTGGTTGGTGTGTGATGCTGATAATGCCAAGGTTGCAACATGTTTGATCCCCTTATGAGACAGTTGCATATTCCTGCATTGCAAGGGGTTGGACTGGATGATCCTCAGGGTCCCTTCCAACTCTACCATTGTATGATTCTATGACCAACCCAAAAGAGAGAACAGCAAGGGCCTCAAAGTTGTCCACCAAGAGTTAGCACCTGGAGAGCAGAGAGGCCTTCAAACCATCCTCTAGATTCAGTGGTGATTATGTGGAGGCTTACAATTTGGACAAGAAAATTGGCTTCCAGGTGGAAAAATCTAAACTAGAAACAGAAGTGCTAGAACCTAAAACTAAGATCATGTCAAAAATGTATAACTTGCTGCTGAAATGGAATACACAGGATGAAACGGTTAAGTCAGCTATGATTAAATGGGCACAAGATGTTGGACATAACATTATGTTTGCTGACTGGGAACAGTTGTGGACCACCGGTATGAAATTTACGGCATGTAATGCCTTAAGAGAGAATATTATGAAAATGATATATAGGTGGTACATGACACCAGTCAAGCTTGCAAAAATATACCATTTGCCTGATAATAAATGTTGGAAATGTAAGGAGGTTGAAGGTACATTCTTTCACCTTTGGTGGACGTGCCCAAAGATTAAGGCTTTCTGGGAAATGATTTATAATGAAATGAAAAAGGTATTTAAGTATACCTTCTTGAAGAAACCAGAGGCTTTTCTCTTGGGCATAGTCGGCCATTTGATGCCAAAGAAGGACAGAACTTTCTTTATGTATGCTACAACGGCAGCAAGAATACTTATAGCAAAGCACTGGAAGACGCAAGATCTACCCACTCTGGAAGAATGGCAGATGAAGTTGATTGACTGTATGGGACTGGCAGAAATGACCGGCAGAATCCGCGACCAGGGAGAAGAGTCGGCAGAAGAAGATTGGAAGAAATTTAAGGACTATTTACAGAAATACTGCAAAATTAATGAACTCTGAAAGATGCTGGATTGAACTTATGTGGTCTCTAGCTGTTATGATAAAAATAACTGGGATTAATATTGTTTAAGTCATAAAATTTAAAAAGTTGATTGGAAAATAAGGTGTTAGTTAAAAGGAATGTTAAGAGATTAGGATTTGCTGGATTAACAATTTGAACTAGAAAACAAGAAGGGGAGGTATGAGGAAGTCAAAGAAACATGTTATTGAAAAACTGTTATTGAAATTGATTTGTTTTTAATATTTTTCTTTTTCTTTTTGTGTTTGTATAAAATTGGAAAATTCAATAAATATTTATTTAAAAAAAATAGATTCAGTGGTGATTATGATTTATAAACGGTGAATAAGAATTGCATCAAAAACAAGAAAATGTGAACCAGTAACTTTTGTGTGCTTACATGTTAAGGTCCCTCTAATGAAAGATGGTGGTGCTTGCATAATCGAATTGTTTTGTTTATTTAATCCATTCAGTCTAAGGAAGGGCAACAACCATTTAAAAGTGAATTCACTACCACCACCTGTTATTGCCTTAGAGATGCTAAAACATACAAGATAAGTAGAAAATAAGTTGCCTGTATCCAAAGCATTATGGTGATCTACTGCATTGGGTATGACAGCTTAAGCTGATGGACCTGTTTGCGGAACATTCACCCCTGATTCCTTTGCACTAAGTTTGCCGGGAGGTCAGATTACACTGGCTACTTATTGAGCACGCATTCTTATTTGTTCATGGAGAGATTATATGATGTGTCAAGCAAGTATCATCCCACTCCCTCCAGTGAATTTCACATTCCCTGTCATAAAAAGTGTGGGGTTTTTTGTGGGGAGGGGAAGGGGAAATTAGTTTGTTGAGCAATAGCACCAAATCCACTCTAAGCGCACAACCTGAACGTGCCAGTACAGTGGTACCTTGGGTTACATATGCTTCAGGTTACATATACTTCAGGTTACAGACTCCGCTAACCCAGAAATAGTGCTTCAGGTTAAGAACTTTGCTTCAGGATGAGAACAGAAATTGTGCTCCGGCGGCGCGGCGGCAGAAGGAGGCCTCATTAGCTAAAGTGGTGCTTCAGGTTAAGAACATTTCAGGTTAAGCACGGACCTCCAGAATTAAGTACTTAACCCGAGGTACCACTGAATGTGCCCTTGGAGTAAATAATGAATCCTCTTCAGGTATTCCTCTCATCGCAAAGGACCTTTCATACGGGACATTTGAACCAATAGGAAACTCCAGCTCGCTTCTGATACACGTATCGGGGATTGAATATTATGGAGCTGAAACGCCACTTCAACTCCATCCTCCAAAATATTAAAATATGGGATATATAAGCGGGGGGGGGTAGAGTGGGGGACAGGGGGAAAAGAACTAGAAAAATAAGATGTGAGGCCTGCTGGAGGTTTTCTTTTGAACAGCTCCACTTTCACCACCTGGGGGGCAAACAGGTGCCCACAGTAGATGGCCTCTAAGTGCTCTACTGATGGAGCAGCCTTCGCACAGCTGCGACTATCCTATCTGGCAGGAGTCTGCTTTTCAACTCATGATGCTGATGAAGCCACACACATTTTACCCAGCTGCTACTCCCCACAAAGGCTGCTCTGCGGAACAAAACACCACCAGCCTCTTTTCTCCCTTTCTTCCCCAAACCTTTCCCAGCTCGTAGGGGATTCTGTCCGCTGTGCCGTATAAAAGAGCTTGTTGTTCCAACCATTCCGTTCTCCCCCCGCCCTGTTTTCAGCCCAGCCGTAAATATTCTCTTTAGATTGTTCGCCATGCGCTTAACCCACATAAGCGAGTCACTTTCCCTCAGTCCCATTTGTTGTCAAAAGCAAGAAGAACAAAGCACTCGGCTTTTCTTTTGTCCAAATCATAACAATAACAATAATAATAATAATAAAAGATTCAGAATGGCGGTGGTGTTTTTTTATGTGTGTTTTTTAGCATTTACATGACAATACCTCTTAAGGAAATGGATATATTTGTATGTTATAATGTGCTCCGCTATTTAGAGCAATTTGCATGAAAGTATTCTTAGGGTCCTGAGCACAGAGCAAAGCTCATGTCTTTGATTCCAGGCTCGGCAACTAGAAGAAACTGTGGATACCTTTATTAAGTCTGATCTCTTTCTCTCTCTCATATACAGTGGTACCTCGGGTTACAGACGCTTCAGGTTACAGACGCTTCAGGTTACAGACTCCGCTAACCCAGAAATAGTACCTCGGGTTAAGAACTTTGCTTCTTTTTTTTTTTTTTATAATATTTTTATTTTTCCGTATAAACACAATACAACAAACATAAACATACAAAAACAAAAACAAAACAAAAAACATGTATCATTTCATATCCTAATTTCATATCCTATCTTCCCCGACTTCCTCATGCCTCCCCTTTCTGTATTCCAAATTCTTATCGATTGTTCAGCAAATCTTCCCTTGTTTTAATTTAAATTTAGACTATTCTTCCTAATTCTCCTTGTCTTAACCATTACTAATAGTAACCATTTACTTTCCAGTCCAGCATCATTCTAACTTTCATTAACTTTGTAATATTTCTTTAAATAGTCCTTGAATTTTTTCCATTCTTCTCGCGCTGCTTCTCTTCCCTGGTTTCGGATTCTGCTCGTCATTTCTGCCAAGCCCATATAGTCTATCACCTTCATCTGCCATTCTTCCAGTGTGGGTAGTTCTTGCGTCTTCCAGTACTTCGCAATGAGTATTCTAGCTGCTGTTGTAGCATACATAAAGAAAGTTATATCCGTCTTTAACACCCCTTGGCCGACAATACCCAAGAGAAAGGCCTCTGGTTTCTTGGGGAAAGTATATTTAAATACCTTTTTAAGTTCATTATAGATCATTTCCCAGAATGCCTTAATCTTCGGGCAAGTCCACCAAAGATGAAAAAATGTACCTTCAGTTTCTTTACATTTCCAACATTTATTGTCAGGCAAATGGTAAATCTTTGCAAGCTTGACTGGGGTTATGTACCACCTATATATCATTTTCATAATGTTTTCTCTTAAGGCATTACATGCCGTAAATTTCATCCCGGTGGTAAGAACTTTGCTTCAGGATGAGAACAGAAATCGCGCAGCAGCAGCAGCACGGCAGCAGTGGGAGGCCCCATTAGCTAAAGTGGTATCTCAGCTTAAGAACAGTTTCAGGTTAAGAACGGACCTCCAGAACGAATTAAGTTCTTAACCCGAGGTTAAGAAAGAAGGCTGATCGCCAAAGAATTGATGCTTTTGAATTATGGTGCTGGAGGAGACTCTTGAGAGTCCCATGGACTGCAAGAAGATCAAACCTATCCATTCTGAAGGAAATCAGCCCTGAGTGCTCAATGGAAGGACAGATCCTGAAGCTGAGGCTCCAATACTTTGGCCACCTCATGAGAAGAGAAGACTCCCTGGAAAAGACCCTGATGTTGGGAAAGATGGAGGGCACAAGGAGAAGGGGACGACAGAGGACAAGATGGTTGGATAGTGTTCTCGATGCTACCAGCATGAGTTTGACCAAACTGCAGGATGCAGTGGAAGACAGAAGTGCCTGGCGTGCTCTGGTCCATGGGGTCACGAAGAGTCGGACACGACTAAACGACTAAACAACAACAACAACAAAACCACTGTATAGATCAGGGCAGGCAAGGTTGTGGTCCTCCAGACTACAATTTCCATCATCCTTAAGTATTGGCCATGCTGACCAGGGCTAATGGGAATTGGAATCACAGGTTCCCCAACCCTGATATAGATAGATGGAAAGATAGATATTGATAGAATCTGGTGATGCCTTTTAATTTTAATCTTCATTTTGATGCCTTTATCTGGTGATATCTGTTAGTTTTCTTTGTACTTTTTATTAATCTGGTAGTGTCTTTTATTTTTTAATCTTTATTTTTGTGTGTGTTTCTTTTTACCTCATCACTTTTCTGCAAATCCATCCAACGCTATTGTCTCTCCACTAGCCAAGTAAGAATTCCCACCACCACCACCGCCACTGCTACATTGAACAGCATATAGAAATATTAGATTTCCACGCTCCACGGGCAAGTGACACGATTTGACACTGCTGTGTTGCCACTTACTTGGTGCCAACGTCCTTTGTAGTCCAAACATTTTCGGGGAGGGGAGAACAGTTATAATGTCACTCCAGGACCTGTCAGGATGGATCATGACAATGACTTGTTTTAACAAACGGGAACAAAAACATAAAACTCCTCAGTAGTGTTTTGTATTTTCCTGCCATTAGCGGCTACTTTGTGAATAATACATATCTGAACACCTGGGCTTTGCTGCCATGATTTAGTTATTTATAAGCAGCGGCTTTCATTACATTTTGAAGACATCTCCATTTATAACAATTGGAAATGACAAAGGATGACTGAACTATAGGAGCACATCCAAGGCTTCGGGTTGTAAACCGCTAGAGCTTTCTGAGCAGACAGGATATCCAGTAAATCTAATCTAGGGCAATGTTGGGAATCAGACATCTACCATGTACCTTTGAGGAATTGTGCCTTTTCTAAGGTTACCCAGCACACATAATTGGATCATGGCTTACTACGTTATGAGCTGCCTCGAGTTTAACGTCAAGTAATTTGCTGCATTACAATACAACCTGCGTTTGACCATTTTCTTTGCTTCTGATGCAGAATGTTGGTCTCGCATTCCCACTCAGGTTCTCTGTCTGTCGCCCAAATATATATAGCTTCACTTTTCACAAAGGCTTATGGTAGGCAGCAGTTAAAAGGATGGAGTCTCATAATGATGATGTCATACAGTTGACACCCAGATCAGCTGTCCCCCAAGAAGCCCAAACCTGCCACTCTGTTTGCTACCACCACCTCCCGCCCATCCTTCCAGCCATATCTCTTAAAATATCAGAAATTGTGGACCTCACTGGGAATCCTGTTTCCACTTTCTGAACCCTCAGTAAGCATTCTCATTCATTTCACAGCTTCTTCTCCATAACAGTGTGGGCTAGGAGCTTCCTCAGACAATAACAACAACAACAATGGAGCAATTGAAGGTCAAGCTAGATGTGAAATTAGACTCACAAAGATATGTTTGATGCTTAGGATTTTTTAATGCAAATAGCATCAGCTGAGGGAGACTGATAATGGGCATACCACTGGCCTGGATGGTAGATTTATTTTATCCCCTGTTGCAGCCTTGAAGAAGATTCCTTCAATGAAACTTGGTATTTGTGTTGGGAAGGGGGAATCACCCATTGGAGCCAATAGAATTTCCCCAAAAGCAAATACTAGCCTCAGAGGAAGGCTGTTATTCAAGACTGCAACAGGGAAGAGTTAAATTCTCCCTTCATGCCTGCTCTGATCACAGTGTGTGCCCCTGTCCTCATCACCAACCCCATGAATGCTATTTGCATTTTTCTAACTTGTGCATTAAAATAAAAGGCACTCAGAGATCTAGAGGTTTCTGTTTGCATCAGATAGCAAAACCCTCTCCCACCACTTCCCCACTGCATGGTAAAATTGCAGACATGCAAATTTGTAGCCTCCCTTCACTCATTCACAGACCACAAATTCTGGATCTGAAGGGCAAATCGCTGATTAGACATCTTACTGTGAACATCCCCTTACTACGAACCAAAAATCTAGATACATTCACCGTGGAGGAGGGAAAAAAATCTTGCACCCCCTCATGCACTGGCAAGTTCCCATCTGCGAATTTCTTGTTTGTTCTTCTTCAACAGTCTAAAGAGACGTATGTTTTAAAAATTAGCTCTGCGTCTTTGTAACAGAACAATTGCCTTCCTTTTCCAGCTTGTGAAGCACGATTTTCCTTTCTCACACTTGTTATCGACATGCTTGCCGAAAGATAAGAGACAGCCTTGGAACATCGGCAGTCTATTGATATGAAAGGGTCTGCCGTGGATTACAAAGTGAAGTTCGTACTCTGTAAACACACAGCCGCCGACAGATTGGCTCAGAAGACGTCCAGAGGGCAAGGAGGATATCAGGTCCATGGCAGCTGAGCAGCTGCTGTGCATTTATAAACTTTCTCCTGTAAGAATGCTGAGAATTTTCTGAAATCACCATAACGTATTATGTCTTTACAAGCAACCGGCCAGCTTCAAAAGCCACCCGCTGCTAGCCAAATCAATTTCATGAAAAGAAAGGAAAGCACCATACAAATGGCTCTTTATGAGAAAATTAGCACCGGCTATAACTCTAATATAATTTACTCCAGAATAATCCCATCGCCCTCAGTGAGATCATTCCACCAGTAGTGGCCTAAAGATCACAACTGATTCCCACACTCTTAACTGTATTATTATATACACACATTTGAGCTTGATATTGCACATCTGAACAATAAATATACCATGTAGCAGCATCCTAGATATGAGAAGCCCCTTTGAGTCCTAAGCAATTTCCCCCCTTGATTTCAGGAAACTGAACAGTTCAGTGGACAATTTGTGGAACATTTGGTACCTGGCACCTAGAATTCAGCATCCTAGAGTCAAAGTCTTAGAACTACAGAGAACTGAAAACTATCTGAGAGAATCTCTTCCCATATAAGCCCCACGTATTCCTGTAGGGGACGCGGGTGGCTCTGTGGTCTAAACCACTAAGCCTCTTGGGCTTGTCGATCAGAAGATCAGCGGTTCGAATCCCCACAACATGGTGAGCTCCCGTTGCTCTGTCCCAGCTCCTGCCACCCTAGCAGTTTGAAAGCATGCCAGTGCGAGTAGATAAATAGATACTGCTGTGGCAGGAAGGTAAATGCCATTTCCGTGCGGTCTGGTTTCCGTAACGGTGTCCCGTTGCACCAGAAGCAGTTTAGTCATGCTGGCCAGATGATCCTGAAAGCTGTTTGTGGACAAATGCTGGCTCCCTTGGCCTGAAAGCGAGATGAGCGCTGCAGCCCCATAGTTGCCTTTGACTGGACTTAACCATCCAGGGGTCCTTTACCTCTACCTTTTTTTTAACTGCTTGGGGAAAAAATCACTGAAGCCAGAGAGATACTCCTGGTGCGTGGAATTTCCGTGTTCTGCGTAGCTTCTAGCTCCTTCCCGTGACTAATAAAAGCAGAACCAGTTATGCAAAATGGGGGTGGGGGGGATATGTGCATAGACTATTTGTTTGCATAATTTATTCCAGTTAAATAATTTAATTCTTCTTGAATTCTTCTTGAACCTGAGTTTTCAGAATACTGAAAAAATACAGGCATCGGTAAAACTTCAAACAAATGAGTCTCACATGAACCACCTGTTGTTGAAGTGTCCCATTGGGGGATCAAATGATTTCCAACGTAACATATTTCCTACACATACATAACTAGCATGTTGGAGAGAAGGCTCTGAGCTAGATTTTGTTTGACATTCTGATTTTGTATGCCTGAAGTGGAAGCGTTTTATGTCAGGGAGCACTTGGATTTGTTACGGGTGAACTCCCCACAGCTTAATTTGGAGTTGGCTCAGTATTTATGAGCTTTATGAGCACAGCTTTGGGAAACGTTTATGGTTTCTAAATATTCCCTTGCTGCTCCTAACATGGACACATATGCACATGAACGCTGCCATGATAACATTCATGTTATCTGCTTGCCTCTGAACTCCTGTGACCCCTGTCTGTATCCACAAAATATTTGCAAGGAACAATGATGAACCCAGAGTAAATACTCATCAAACTAAAGGCTGCTTAGTTTGGTAGTTTGGTCATGTAAATTTGTGGCAATCAGTGAGAGCGTCACACTAAATAACTCTTCTAGATGCACCTACAAAAAGTCGGTGTTCCCACATTTCGTTCAGCTGGTGTACGGTCTTTTTACCTGTGTACACAACACTTGCGCTATACACTCTTACAGTTTTTCACATGTAATATTCAAGGCATGTACAGTCTGCATACTTCTGTCCACAATAGCTGAACCATGCAAATCAACAAGTGTTCACTCTTTCACACAAACACTTGTACAGTGTGTACCTGTGCCGGGTGCAACGCATGAACAAGCCTACAGTTGCACAGCAAACAACAATAGTTTCAATGAGACTATGGGGTTAATATTAAAGAACTCTGGTTATCCACCTTCAAAGAGGCTGACTTTGTCTCCTTCCCTTCTCAGTGTGGACTGTGCATGCACAGAATTCTATTTAACATTCTAAACCAGGGAAGAACTTCTGGGGGAAATGGCACTCATCTTGTAATAAAGTTGAGCATTATGAACTTTGCTTTTTGAAGGAATTTTCACTAGGGGAAAAAACTCAAAAGGAGCACTTTAAAATCACAAGATAGCGAATTTTTAACCTTTACATTAGACACACATTTAAATAGTAAATTATTTTAATTTTAAAAAACTTGGCATTTAAAATTTAGCTAAAAGATCTATAAGGCTGAAATATATAATTTTTAATACAAAATCCCATTCAGCATAAATTTTTGGAACAGCCTGACATCGTTTCCTGACTGGCTGAAAGGAAGTAGACAACAGCAGGCCTGGGATCGTAATAGGCTTTACCAAGCCCATTCAGAGCTATGTTTAGTTGTGCATTAACAGTCTGCACTCTCATATTTGTTTGCATGTCATTGATTTTTTTTTTTATGGGACCACAATGTTCAGCCTCCCCTCCTTTCTCCAGACTGCACACAAGAGTTTGAAAGCCTTGAATGGCATAGACACAGGTTTTGCTTAGAACAAGGTGGCAAACCATCAGTCACAGAGTTTGGAGGAAAATCTGAACAGCATCTAGAGCTGCATTTCCTTTCCCCCAAATGTAAACTGGAGCCAAACAGAATTAAAAGGGCATGGCTTGAGGGCGGAAGAGGATTTTGAGTTCCCTATGGGAGATTCTTGAAGACTGCGGGGGTGGGGCTCCCCCCCCCACTTTATATATTAAGAAATGTCGTGCTGTGTAAAACTGCATTATTCCCCCAGTGTTTCATCTACTTTTGAATCTGCTTCTTGCATCCCTTGACCAAATGGCCCCTGACTCACAAAATCTTTATGCCACAGTAAATTGGGCAGTGGTGTGACGGAGCCAACAATGTCCTCTGCTTGTGTTTAGTAAAACGGAGGCTCTTAAAAAAGGATTATTGCCCGGATAAAATTGGAAAGGCAACATCTGTGCTAAAAACAGTCCCTGAGCCATACCGATTCTCCTGGAAATGCATTAGGCAAACAAACCAAGAAGATACACAACTGCTTTTGTTAGGCCACTGCATAGACAATCAATCAATTCCATCCTGATCCTACACAGACGTTTTAATTACTGCCATAAATCATTATCTGAAGGTTACCAGACCTCAAAGACAGCAAAATCACCACTGAAGTTGTTTGGCTAAAGAAAATGGATCGAGGTGCTTCAGTTTAGAAAGTGACAGGGAGAACATTCTAGCAGAGCATTTTCTTTTTGCTGTCAAATAACATTTGGATTCCCGCCCGCCCCGCCCCCCGCCTTTAGAAAAAAAATTGGGATCATTTCTCCTTTGTTTTTATTACTTAATTAATTAACTAACTAACTAACCCACCAAATGTAAACAAACTGATCTGGGTACCAGACAAGTCTATGGTAGCGTGAACAAATACATTCATAAAACCATTCATAGTCTAGCACATGAGTAGGCAAACTAAGGCCCGGGGGCCAGATCCGGCCCAATCGCCTTCTAAATCCGGCCCGTGGACAGTCTGGGAATCAGTGTGTTTTTACATGAGTAGAATGTGTGCTTTTATTTAAAATGCATCTCTGGGTTATTTGTGGGCCATAGGAATTTGTTCATTTCCCCCTGCCAAATATAGTCCGGCCCCCCACAAGCTCTGAGGGACAGTAGACCGGCCCCCTGCTGAAAACGTTTGCTGACCCCTAGTCTAGCAAGTTGCCTTTCTGGGGAAGGCTTGGGCTGGTGAATGAAGTGATATGCAGACCTTTTAAGGATTTGACCAAATTGACAGGAAGACAGTGGATGTTTTGGAATATTCAGGCACAAAATGCAGACCCTGCTAGTGTCCCTATATTCCAGGGACAGTCCCGGATTTACAGAAGCCGTCCCAGTTTCTGATTTGATCCCAGAATGTCCCGCTTTTCCTTAGGACGTCCCTATTTTCATTGGAGAAGTGTTCGCTGGTATGGAATTATGTGACCCCTGAACCAAGGAGACAAGTAACTATACAACCTTTAGAAGACGTTTGAAGGCAGCCCTGTATAGGAAAGATTTTTAATGTTTAATGTTTTATTGTGTTCTACTATATGTTGGAAGCAGCCCAGAGTGGCTGGGGCCACCCATTCAGATGGACGGGGTATAAAGAATAAAATTATTATTGTTATTATTATGGAATAGGACGTCCCTATTTTCATTGGAGAAATGTCAGAGGGTATGAGCGATTAATTCTGCCACTTCCCTCCACTCCACCGTTGAACAATAAATCACCGTTGAAAGGGAAATTGAGGCTGGCTTATTAAAAGGTCTCCTTGATTTTAATGACTGCTTTTGTGCTAAAAGGTAAAGGTAAAGGACCGCCTGGACGGTTAAGTCCAATCAAAGGCGACTGTGGGGTTGCGGTGCTCATTTCGCTTCAGGCCGAGGGAGCCAGCGTTTGTCCACAGACAGCTCTCCAGGTCATGTGGCCAGCATGACTAAAGAGCAACGGAACACCATGACGGAAACCAGAGCAGCGCACAGAAACGCCATTTACCTTCCCGTTGCAGCGATACCTATTTATCTACTTGCACTGGTGTGCTTTTGAACTGCTAGGTTGGCAGGAGCTAGGACAGAGCAACAGGAGCTCACCCCGTTGTGGGGATTCGAACCGCCGACCTTCCGATCGGCAAGCCCAAGAGGCTCAGTGGTTTAAACCACAACACCACCCATGTCCCTTTACCTTTCTTTTGTGCTACACAGGCAGCGACACCTGAAAACCGCTGCCACTGCTGATTCCTGTTCAGGTGTCCCTTCCCCTTGTGCAGTACTTCTGTACCTGGTGCAGCTGCCGCAGGGAGTTTGGAGCAGCAAGCTTCTGAAGTCTGTGTGTTTATTATGCTACTCATGGTTCCGGCAAAGAACGCCCTTGCATGAGTTCTGCCTGCCGGGCTGTTAGCCAAACGGCGGCTCCTCTGAGCTCCCAAGGTGCCAGGCGGATCAGACAAGGTCACCTCAACCTGGGCAATGAAAGAGAGCTTGTTTCATTTCAGAGATACCTTTCAACACTGGAACGACTTGCCCCCATCCCCGCTTCCCCCACTTCCAGGCACTCTCATCAGCAACCTTGCACAGTGCAGCCAGCCAGCCTGCGTTCAGTCCCTTACTCTGAATCAAGCGAGCAAGCAGTGGGCTGCAGGCCAAAGTCCTTACGCATTAATTCTTCCACTTCCCTCCCCACTCCCTTCCTAGCGTAAAGCCATTTAAAGCTAGCATGTAAAAAAATTGTGTCAGGAGAGCTGGAAAGCGTTTTGGCGGAGGCCTCCCACAGGAATAATGTTTGCACACCGTCTGCAAAAACACTTTGCAACTTCTGTTGAAAACGGCAGAATTGAAAGGCACTTTGAGGACAAAGCAAGTTGCCGGACTCATTTGCTAGAGGTGCAGATGCAGAACGTGTGTGGATCACCAACAAGACCAACTGCTGAGGTCCATCTCCGTGATATTCCTGCATGGGCTGCAACTTCCTTAGGCGGCTGGGCACCAACCATATCATTTTAAGACTCCCAGGGCCAGGGAAGTGTTATCTGTGGCCCTCCGTATGTTGCTGGACTCCAATCCCCATCAACCTCAGGCAGCAAGGCCAGGAGCCAAGGATGAGAAGAGTTGTAGCCTAAAATATATATGGAGGGCTGCATGTCCCCTATCTCTGTCCTAAACTCACCACAGCTGCCAGCTCCATGACAGACCTGTCTTTCCCTTCCATCTTTTTTGCCAAATCCATAGGATGAGACATATAAAATATCCAATGGATGGGGCTTCCCCAATTTCCTTTGGGGGAGTGTTCCAGAGGGTTGGTGCTACAGCTGAAGCAGCCTCCGAGTTTTCCAAATGGCCATCTGCAGGCCAAGAGAGGATCATTAGGTTCTCCTCTGCTGATTGTCAAGGCCAATTTGACCTGTAACAGAGGAGGAGGTCATACTCTACAACATTTCTCCGAAGAAAATAGGGACGTCCTACGGAAAAGCGGGACATTCCAGGATTGGATCAGAAACCAGGACTGCTTCTGTAAATCTGGGACTGTCCCTGGAAAATAGTGTCTGTATACCCTCCAACATTTCTCTGATGAAAATAGGGACATCCTATTCCATTTATATATATTTTACAATTTAGAATATTCATTTAAACAACCTTAAAATATCAGTGACTTCCTTTCTTTTCTTTCCATGGTTCATTTTGCATAGCGTAAACCCCTGCTTATTTTATATAAACTGAAACATTCAGTATTCCATTATTACTTCCATCAAAACTTATTTACACTGTTGAATTTATCTTAATGCTGCCAACGTTTTCAAGTGTACACAACTTCCCCCATGTATTCAATAAACATTTTCCAATCTTCTTTAAACAAATCTTCTTCTTGCTCTCTTATTTTATAAGTTAGATCCGCAAGATTATTACAGTGGTACCTCGGGTTAAGAACTTAATTCGTTCCAGAGGTCCGTTCTTAACCTGAATCTGTTCTTAACCTGAAGCACCACTTTAGCTAATGGGGCCTCCCACTGCCGCCGCGCCGCCAGGGCACAATTTCTGTTCTCATCCTGAAGCAAAGTTCTTAGCCCGAGGTACTATTTCTGGGTTAGCGGAGTCTGTAACCTGAAGCGTCTGTAACCTGAAGTGTATGTAACCCGAGATACCAGTATTTTATTATCTATACCCCACATATCTTTCTGGGTTGCCCCAGCCACTCTGGGCAGCTCCCAACATCTATAAAAACGTAATAGAACTATACAGGGCTGCCTTGGCTCAGGGGTTGCATAACTCCATACCCTCCAACATTTCTCCAGTGAAAATTGGGATGTCCTAAGGAAAAGTGGGACAGTCCAAGATCAAATCAGAAACTGGGATGGCTTCTGTAAATCTGGGACTGTCACTGGAAAATAAAGGCATTTGGAGAATCTGGGAGGTCTTCCTGCTATCCTCATCTCAAGTGGTTTAGAGTTTTATCTGTCAACAGTAAAACCTCGAACTTGGCTCAGTAGCTAATAGGTAAGCAACCAGTGTGGCTTAAGTAAGCCTAGGTGTACAACTGGTACTCTAGCCACAGGACTCACTCTGTACTGGCTGCAGTTTCTGAACCAAGCACTAAGGCAGCCCCACACAGAGAACATTACCGCAATCTCAACATGAAGTGACCAATGCATGAATCATTGTGGAGAGCCCATCTTTGTCCAGGTTGGGCTGTAGCTGTTGTACCAACTGGAGCTAGGAATGAGCACTCCATTTGAAATGTAGGTGTGTTCCCACGAGGCAAGACACAGTGATAACAGTAAGAACCTCTATTGAACTAACAGAACTGGACAACAGGGGCAAAGCAACTGCTTATATACGTTTCTGAAGGCCTGGGCCACTCCCACTCCCAACGTGATTGGCTGTCTAAACTTCCAAGCCGTGAATCATGACTCAGAGTTTAAGGGCCAATGGCAGAGGCCCAAATCCTGAAATGTTCTGTGATTGGATATCATGTATCGAATCAGAACACAGGGGCTCAAAATACTTAGTCCAGACTCAAGCTCAGGCAAACACAGACCACTGAATACAGAACACCATCTTTCAGAGGAAGTTCCCCACCCTGGCCAAGAGTTAGGAGGTTGGAATGATTCAAACCACAGAGGCTGGGGAATGGGAGGTGAAGTGGGGAAGGGCCAACATCAGAAGCACCCCCAACCCTCCACCTCATCTGTGAAATTTCACAGGTCTTTAGGTAGCTCAGGATAACCAAGAGCCTATTTTCTACATAAAGCCCAATATTTCTGTCCCCCCCCTTTTTTTTGGTGAAACCCAGTTTCATTAAGTTAGCAAGCTCTAATGAGCAGGCTAAGGAAATAACAAGAGGCCTTGCTGCAACAGGAAACAAAGTAGAATCTTAACTAAGAACGTGCTGGCTGGGAAATGCGCTATTGTTAGAGCTTGGAGATTTTAAAATCCCTCAGCAATTATTGACCGGCTTCTGCAAGTATGGCAAGCTGGGGTTCTTTCTTTCTTTCTTTCTTTCTTTCTTTCTTTCTTTCTTTCTTTCTTTCTTTCTTTCTTTCTTTCCAAGGAAGGCAGCCCAGAAACATATGAAAGTTGCAACCCATCAGATAACTGCAGTTGTCAGTAGCAAAAGGATATGATTCAAAATCAGGCGATTTTACTAATCAGAAAACACGAAGCCTTTAGATAGATGATAGGGCTGGTTATCAGCAAGAAGCACACATTGCAGGAAGGGGATCTTGGTGAATCTGTGAATCTGAAAATATCTTGCAACGATGGTCGGAGCCTAACCTACCCCACACAGGACCATTGCTATGAAAATAAAACAGGGAAGGGGAGAACCACAGGTACCTTGCTCACCTGGGCATCTTGGTGGAAGAGTGGGATAAAATTATAATCAACCAATTAAATCCCTGGATTTTCCATATATAGATACAGTATATATTCAAAAGCGATTTTGTGGCATGTTTGGGTGGGTGGGGTCTAACCGGCATTTAGTAATAAAACATAGGTTGCAACTATACGCTCTCTCTGAGGTTCCAACATCAATTTCCTCCCATCGCTCCCAGGAGCGTTTCAGGAGGAACCGGGATACAATAAAGAAGACGGGGCTGCATGACCCAAGGGTTGAGTTCAGCGAGAACAGAGCCCGCCATACAGCACTCTGAAGCAACCTACCTGACGTTGCACTGGGCTAAGGGGACAGATGGAGGCAGGGGGTGATGCCTGGCTTTTAAAACTTTTTTAAAAAACCAGTTGATTGGCACTGACAGTATGCTTTCAAAGGGGACTTGCCAAAACAGATGATCAGATTATGGGCAGTTACAGGGATAAGAACAAAAACAACATATGCCACCAATCTGATTGGGTTGCCCAGTCCACTCTGGGCATATTATAAAACCACAGTAAAACTTCAAATATTAAAAACGGCCATCAGATGTCTTCTATCTCCTTGACATCTGATGGGAGGGCGTTCCACAGGGAGGGTGCCACCACCAAGAAGGCCCTCTGTCTGGTCACCTGTAACTTCACTTCTCTCAGTGAGGGAACTGCCAGAAGGACCCTGGAATTGGATCTCAGTGTCTGGACTGAAAGATGGGGGTGGAGAGACGCTGCTTCAGGTATACAGGGAAGTATTTTTGATGTTGTCTTCTGGTGTCCTAATGACATCAGGTGATTGGCAGGTGGGTGGCCCAACCCACCCTGTCAAAGTGGGTTCATGGAGGCGGGGGGAGTATCCAGCCTGCCAGAGAGAAACAGTTCACCACCCTTGTTTGAAAGTATTGGCTCTAGCTGGGTGGGGTGGGATTTTGGTTCCACCTCAGGCCGCTAAATGCCTTGGGCTGCTGCTCCACTCATGTGAGTTTTCCAGGAGCAGGATGTCAGCTCCATATGGATCATTCTGACCTTGCTTAGTCTAGATGCATAAGAATGCTAAACTGTACAGAAACCAAAGCAGCAGCTTTTCGCACAACCCCCTCCTGTTTTTCATTCAAGTTGCTTAAAATTAAAACTAACATTAATGCTGGTGCAAGAACTCAAAATGTAAACTTCCAAAAAAAGCCAGAAAAGATGTTTTTTAGTAAGTTGCAAAGCTATAAATTTGGTGGAAACCCCATTAGCATCCATACTAATTCTCCCTTCCCCCCTGGATTAAATTGGATTCTCGTATAAATAAATAACATGCATGACAGCTTCCTAGGAATCCACATATTAATCCCTCTGACAGTTTCTCAGTGTTGCTTCTGCACAGTGGACTAACTTTGATTATTAGCACTCTGGTAGTGATGTGGTTGTTTTCAAAGGCATTTGTCATCTACCAACAACTCCCAGCTATGAGCCTAAACAATTGGTGAGGTTACGGGCAGACTCTACTGCCATTTGAAGGCAGAGCCAAACACCACATTTAAGGTAAAGGTAAAGGACCCCTGGACGGTTTAGTCCAGTCAAAGGCAACTATGGGGTTGCGGCGCTCATCTCATTTTCAGGCCGAGGGAGCCGGCATTTGTCCAGAGACAGCTTTCCGGGTCATGTGGTCAGCATGACTAAACCGCTTCTGGCACAACGGAACACCGTGATGGAAGCCAGAGCTCATGGAAACGCTGTTTACCTTCCCGCCACAGTGGTACCTATTTATCTACTTGCACTGGCATGCTTTCGAACTGCTAGGTTGGCAGGAGCTGGGACAGTGCAATGGGAGCTCACCCCATTGCGGGGATTCGAACCGCTGACCTTCCAATCAGCAAGCCCAAGAGGCTCAGTGGTTTAGACCACAGTGCCACCCGCGTCCCTAATTACTGCCTACAATTCATCCCCGACACAGTGATAGAAGCAAGGGGTTTTTTTCAGCCGGAGCTCTGCTGAGCTCAGCTCCAGCACCTCTCAGGTGGGTGCCATTGTCATTCTAAAAGAACTCCAGCACCTCTTCTAGGAAAAAAGCACCGGATAGAAGTCTTGACTGAAGGGTGTGTGTAGAAATACTGGAGCTTCATGGATATCAAACCACCTTCAATTTAGCAAAGTATCAACCAACACTTTGCCCCCTAGGCAAGGCTATTTCTGCTCGCCATTCTTCTCTCACCCATAGCTAATTCGCCTTCGTTTGAAATTCTGCTTTATTCCAGCATTTCTCCAGCTGCTGTTCATTTGGGTCACATCGTGTGTTTAGATCTACCTTTCATATATATATATATTTTAAAAAAATCTGAGCATGCTAGTTTACGAGAAGGTATAACCGCCAGCTTACAAAATATATTAAGTTCACTAATACTGTATGCTTTTAATGGTTTGGGTCTAAAACATCCCTTTAAATGGAGCAGGCTTTCCTCCAAGGAAAGCAAACAGGGTTATTTCAGGAATAGCTGTAATTGTGGTAGCTAGAGCAAATCCTTGGTCAGTTTCTTTTGCTGTGTGCACAGGATATCTTACAGTTTTTCTACAGCTCGTACCTTTGAATTCACCTTCGATCCCCTCTGGGGAAGGGCTATAAGTAACTATAGAACCTTTAGAAGACAGCCCTGTATAGAAGGTTTTTTTAATGTTTAATGTTTTATTATGCTTTTATACATGTTAGAAGCCACCTAGAGAAGTTGGGGCAGCCCAGTCAAATGGGTGACGTATAAACATCATCATCATCATCATCATCATTAAATAGGACATCCCTCTTTTCATCAGAGAAATGTTGGAGGGTATGCAGCTACCCAGTCATTGTGTTTCCTGTCCTCAGGGTGTTAAGCAGGTGGGAGAGACTGAAGAGACACATTTCAGGTATTACAATGGACAGGGAAGTGGTTCCAGCTGAGAGCTGAAGGAGGCTGAAAAGGAAACAAGTATTTGAAAGGAAGCATGGTAATCATCTCAGCCAGCCAGCTATAAAGGGACACTTTAAAAGCTTGTAGCCTTGTTAAGATGTATAAGACAGAATCAGATAAGTGCTGGAGATGCAAGAAGGTTGAGGGAACATCCTTTCATATGTGGTGGATCAGTAGAAGAGTAGAAGAGTATTGGGAAATAATCCATAATGAATTGAAAAAAATGTTTAAAAGTACTTTTCAAAAAAAGAAAAGAGAGTCCTTTTTGTTGGGGATAATTCAGACGGAAATTCCCAGGTGTCAAAAAAGGTTATTTATGTATGCCACTACTGCAGCCTGTGTTTTGTTAGCCCAAAAATGGAAAACAACCGAGGTCTAAAGCTAAAGAAGAATGGCAACTTAAGCTGATGGAATATGCACAGCTTGCAGACCTAACATATAGAATAAGAGAACAAGAACATACGTTTAGAGAAGATTGGGAAATGTTTATTGAATATACGGTGTACACTTAAAAGGTTGGCAGCATTAAGATAAGTTCAACAGTGTAAATAAGTTTTGATGGATGCAATAATGGAATTCTGAATGGTTTAGTTTATGTAAAATATGCAGGGATTTATGGTATGCAAAATGAACGATGGAAAGAGAAGAAGGGGAGGAATTGACATTTTAAGCATTTTTAAACGAGTATTCTAAATTGTAAAACAGAAAATTTAATAAAAATTAGAGTGGTACCTCGGAAGTCGAATGGAATCCATTCCAGGAGTCTGTTCGACTTCCAAAATGTTCAGAAACCAAGGTGCAGCTTCCGATTGGCTGCAGGATGCTCTTGCAGCCAATCGGAAGCCCCAGTAGCCACGTTCGCAAATCAGAACACTCACTTCCGGGTTTGCTGCGTTTGGGAGCCACAATGTTCGACTCGCAAGGCATTGGGGATCCGAGGTATGACTGTATATATATACTGTACATATAAACTGCCACCTCTTTAGCACGCCACTCAGAGGACTCAAAAATGCCTCTGTGTGATTTATCCATAGCTGTCAACCATCCCTTATTTGGCGGGAAAGTCCCTTATCCCAGCGCCGTTTCCCGCTGCTGTCCCTTATTGATGATATCCCTTAAATTTCCCGGGTTTCAAAGGAAGCAGCTCCTCTCCCTCCCTCCCTCCCTGCTGGCCAGGGAGGAGGGAGGCTCCAACTGTGTTGCTTGGCTGTGTTGCTCACCCAATAAGGAGTCTAAGAACCACTGGGGGGTGGAGCTTGCATGCCTTGTGCCAATCAAATCGGCTGCGTTGCCTGGGGACTCGCCTTTGCTCAGCACTTCCCAGCGGAGAGGTGACGGTGGTTTTCCTTGCTGCATCCCCTTTGCCGGGTTGCTGCGCTGTGGGAACCACCGCTTGAGGCTTCGTTTGGCTGCTGGCTGGGCTTTCTGCCTTTGGCTCAGAGGGGCTCAGAAGTTGAACATACCTGTGCTCGGAATCGGATGGATACGTCATCGACGGCCCACTCACCCTTGCCAGGGAAAAGGTCTGTCTGGAGCGGGAGCACATGGTGGGGGAAAAGGAAAGGAGCTGGTTGAGTACAATGGCGGGCGGCGAACTCATGGGGGGGGGCTTTTGGATTTGTTTTGGAGGCTCCTTCGATTGACTGTTATGGGGGAAAGGAAAGGAGCTGGCTGACTAAAATCCCTTATTTTGGCTGCTGATCCCTTATTTTCGAGGCTGCTGGTCCCTTATTTTCAAATCTGTAAGTTGACAGCTATGGATTTATCACCAGAACGCATCCAGCTTTGTCCTGCTTCCAGCACCTGCCACTTCAGAGGCGCTGTTCTCATACCGCACCTAGAATCCAGAGATGCTAGCAAATGTTTTTGTCTCCTTTTAATTCCCTGCCCCCCACCTCTGGTATGTAACATTGACTGGGGCAGGTTGTCCCTAAACTACAGTAATCAACCCAGAGGGGGTGGGTTTTATGGGAGAAATGCCTGATCTACGAAGGACAAGTAAACACCGGCATTCCAGAAAGCGCAGTTGGGGATTCACATTCATTTCCTTTCCATACCACCGAAAGGCTCGTATTCTAAAACAAATCTGTTGTTTCACGTCCTGAATCTGCCTTTGGGCAGGGCATCCTCCGACAGGGTGGAGCGTCAGATTGTTAAAAGGAAAACACTGGCTATCGGCCAGCGGAAATGTCATGCGTTGCAGAGAGCCTGGTGCCATTCTGTTGTGATTCATGGACCCCTGCAGCATGACGTGCTTTGGGCGCCTGCAGACTGAGGGGGAGAGGAGAATGTGCTTTTCCACCCAGGCGGAATTGCTTTATTTCTAAGCACCCAAATATATAGCTTTAAATGCTGTGGGGGAGGAAGCACCGCCTGTGGTGTTTTCCCCTGGCCCTAAATGTCAAAGATTTTGTTAGACAGTTAAAAATATATATATCTGAGAGGCATTTCTGTTAAGCATTGTTGACAGGGACATCCCGAAGGCCTTTAAGGAGGTGTTCTTATATGCAATGGCCGCAGCTTGGACTTTGGTGGCAAAGGGGTGGAAGGAACAAGAAGCCAATAACAGACTGGCATTACAAGCTACAAGAATTTGCTGAAATGGCACAGTTAACAAATACCCCGAGAGGCAATTCAAAACAAAAAATTATGGAAAAGTGGGATAGATATAAAACATATGTTCAAAAATACAGTAAAGGTGTGCTATCTACGCTAGCATTTGATTGACGTTGGAGTGAGACTGAGTTGAGAAATAAGACTAAGAGCACATATTGATACAGTATAGGAACGTATTAGATAAAATGTAAAGAAATAGACAATAGTAAGAGTACATTCATTTGTAAAAAAACGAATATACAACGCGATAGACAGGAAGTCTAGTGAGTTGGTATGTATATGATTTGGGGGGAGATTTGTTTTTGTTTTTTCTCTTTGTTCTTTCATTTTGTTTGTTTCATTTTCTTTCTAGGTATATAAAAGTTGTATATGATTTTTGTATACATGTTGGAAATTATATTATAGTAAGTCCTGTAATATGACAACGTTTACTGTTGTAATATAAGAATGTGAACAAATAAATAAAATGCAAATTCATATATATATATATATATATATATATATATATATATATGAGTGATTTTTGAAATGTTTAAGGACTGACCTCACGCATTGGATCAGGCTCAGCAATTAGTCAAATTCCCTCCAAGGAACTCTGGAGCTTATACAATCTGATCTGTACAACCACCCTGTACGGTAGGTTAGAGTTAGATGTTTTGTGGTTGAACAAGAATTTGAACTCAAGACTCACAGGCTGTTTTCTACTTTCCCCACTATGTTATGCAGGTCTGATTCCAGTCACTGATGGTTCCAGGGATTTATATAGATAATTTATTACCGTCAGAGACCAGCTTATAAAACACACTTGAGGGTACAATCCCAGAAGGAAAACAAACATTTAAAACAATGTACAACAATAAATTTAAAATTTATAAATGCAATAAACGTATAGACACTTAAAACTTTAAAATAAGCTACCGCAGAGAGATAACCCAGAGTCAGCCATGGAACCGAGTTTGGGGATTTTCTTAACAAACTAATTTGAGTTGGGGGATGGTCTGCGCCTACAGATCTGTACACAGAATCTGGCGACCCGGTTCCAGGGATTTTTGGCAAGCGGGAAGGGGCGGGGGCTGACTCAGCCACGGCACCGTCAATGCGGTCTCCTTAACCTGGAAGATGCAGGAAATAAAAACTCAGAGTTTTTTTAAGCTGCATCTGATCTTGAGCACTTTGTGCAAAGTGGAAAGACAGGGCTGCCATATGGCATGTCACAAATTGTGTTTTCTACCACTGTACATCAAAAGGATGAAATACTTCTGATCACATAAGTATTCTTTTTCAGAGAAGGTAATTTCACGGACATAGTCAGAATACAGCAGTTGGAAACAGTACACAGGAGGAAATCGCTGAAATGTCTGGGGAAATCCAGCAACCCATGTCGGGAGGCTAGATTTTGGTGAATTTCCTTTAAAATAGCTCAACAACTTTGGGCAACAAAACAAAACATTGCCAAAAAGAAAAAAAAAAGCTCAACTGCTATTGTGTTGGATTTTCACTTTTTGGAATATGGCAACCCTAAAATTGAATAATTGAATTGTAGAGCTGGAACAGACACCAAGCCTGTTCTCAAGCAGATCATACATGACAGATGCTTAAAAACCTCCAAGGAAGGAGAGTTTACAATTTCCTGAGGAAGACCGTTCCATTGCTGAACAGCTCTTACTGCCAGAAAGTTTTTCCTGATGTTGAGTCAGAATCTCCATTCTTGTAACCTGAATCCATTGGTTTGAATCCTACCCTCCAGCTTGGGAGAAAACAAGCTTGTTCCCTCTTCCGTGTGACAGCCCTTGAGATATTTGAAGAAGACTATCATATCTCCTCTCAGTTTCCTCTTTTCCAGACTAAACATACCCGGCTCCTTCAACCGTTCCTCACAAGGCTTGGTTTCCAGACCCTTGATCATCTTGGTTGCCCTCCTCTGTACACCTTCCAGCTTGTCAACATCCTTCCTAAATTGGGGTGCCCAGAACTGGACACAGAGTTCCAGGTGTGGTCTGACCAAGGAAGAATAGAGTACAGTAGTACCTCTGGTTACGTACTTAATTCGTTCTGGAGGTCCGTTCTTAACCTGAAACTGTTCTTAACCTGAAGCACCACTTTAGCTAATGGGGCCTCCCGCTGCTGCCGCGCCGCCGAAGCGCAATTTCTGTTCTCATCCTGAAGCAAAGTTCTTAACCCGAGGTAATATTTGTGGGTTAGCGGAGTCTGTAACCTGAAGCGTCTGTAACCTGAAGCGTCTGTGTGCTGGTCCTGGGGGCTAACCGAGAGGCGAGGTCCGAGTCCAGTCCGAGGTCGATGGTGCGGTATGGAGGCTGTCCATCAAAGCTGTAGCTGGGTCCAAGGCAGGGAGTCGGGCGGGGTCAGGAACTCTGGCAGAAGAGCAGGACAGGGTGCAAGCAAGAACAGGCTAGCAACAACGTTGCTCCCGCAACCTGGGACTGGGGCTGACTGGCTTTTATCTGCCCCGAGGCATAGGGCGGTCCCGATCCTCTGGTGACTCGCCTCTCCTGGCCTGGAGGCGAGCACTCCTCCTGCGGGAACTTAGTTCCCTCTGCCTCTCTGCCCTGAGTCTCTGCAGCTCAGGAGAGGCTGGAGGGTTACCGGTCCCAGAGGCAACCTTAGCTTCCCCTGCCGGGGCTGAGAGTGGAGCACCTCCAGGCAATGGATCCTCCATCCCCTCAGGAGCCAGAGCAGACTCAGCTGGTGCCTGCACCTGAGGATCCAGCACAGGTGAGGACCCTTCAGGCTCAAGCCCCAGCCCTGGCTCAGCTGGTTCTGGAGGCGGGGACTCCTGTGCAGGCTGGGATTCCTCAGGTTCAGCCTCTGAGTCCGAATCCCAGGCCATCACAGTCTGTAACCTGAGGTACCACTGTAGTACTATTGCTTCCCTTGAAAGGAACCCTGAGAAATGCCAAGTCTTGCTACCCTCTGGAGCTGGAACCCTCTGGAGGAGGTCACATCAAAACCTAGCACCCCCACAACAGCAGTGCTCTTCACTACATTATTGATAAGAAGAAAACAACACAGGACACAATGTTTCTGAGATGCTTTTCCTGCCAATGTCTCCAGACACCTGGAAAACCTCTGGATATTTTCACATACCAGGATCTTGTCCTCAGGAGCCACCCGGAAAGGCCACTGATTAGTTAATCAGTGCCTGCCCCCCCCTCCCCGCCCCCATACTAGTAAGCCATTCTCTCCTGTTTCTGCAAGCACTTGAGTGCTGCAACTTGTGGACAGACAACATGCAAGCTCTGGAAGTTTAACGAAATTAGAGCAATCCAGCGAACACCCATATATTCAGCTGTGCCGCAGTCCAGCATTTAGCCCAGTCGCCAAGGCAAGACACGCTTGCCAGTTTCTGTGCGCTTGAGTAATAATTTAACAAGACTGATAGCCTTGGGTAAATAATCTGGGGACAAAGTTTCTCGGATCAAAGGCTTGCTCTGAGATTGGACTGGGAAACGCCATGGCTGACTGACCTTACAGAACGCCGAAAGGGTTCCTCTATTCCTATGGGCCTTTCCCCATCCATTCTAAATGAGGTGAGTATTTCATGACTGGCCGGGAAGACAAAAGAGCAAATATGCCGGTCATTCATTCAACCTGCTCTTTAGGAGAGGGGACCCCAGCAGATGGATCTTGGGTTTCTGCTGAATAATCAGGAAAGGCAATAGGAGGTTATCTCTGGAAACTTTTATCGCTTCTTTTAGGCAGCTCAGGTTCACAGGCCGAAGATGTGAGAAAAGAACTCTGGAGACGGAAAGCAATTAGCAATTGATAGACCAAGATCGCTAGTCATATCATGGCACACCATTGCTAATGTTATTTTGCTGAGGGTGGAGGAAAGGTTCAGTGCCAAATTTATGTATAAGCTAAACAAGCTATAGCTTAGGGCATGGTGGAGCTGTGGGTTAAACCACAGAGCCTAGGACTTGCCGATCAGAAGGTTGGCAGTTCAAATCCCTGCAATGGGGTGAGCTCCCGTTGCTCAGTCCCTGCTCCTGCCAACCTAGCAGTTTGAAAGCAGGTCAAAAGTGCAAGTAGATAAATAGGTACTGCTCCGGCGGGAAGGTAAACGGCATTTCCGTGTGCTGCTCTGGTTTGCCAGAAGCGGCTTAGTCATGCTGGCCACATGACCCGGAAGCTGTATGCCGGCTCCCTCGGCCAATAAAGCAAGATGAACGCCGCAACCCCAGAGTCGGTCACAACTGGACCTAATGGTCAGGGGTCCCTTTACCTAGGCAAACTAAGGCCCGGGGGCGAGATCCAGCCCAATCGCCTTCTAAATCCGGCCTACGGGCAGTCTGGGAATCAGCGTGTTTTTACATGAGTAGAATGTGTCCTTTTATTTAAAATGCATCTCTGGGTTATTTGTGGGGCATAGGAATACGTTCTTTTTTTTTTTTTCCTTTTCAAAATATAATCTGGCCCCCCACAAGCTCTGAGAGACAGTGGACCGGCCCCTTGCTGAAAAAGTTTGCTGACCCCTGGCTTAGGGCCCCTCTCTCTCTTGGGGGGGTCCCCAAAAAAATTAAAGGGGAAAGAAACCTGGATGTACATTTCCAAAATATAAGATAAAAAACAAATAAAATAAAACCTACATACAGCAACAGTGTTTCATGGCACCTATGATGTAAGTAAAGGGCCCCACCTGCTAGCCGGCTCCCTAAAATATCACTGGTTTGCTCATTTCTATATATAGGGTACCTACATTTTGCATGAACTTTGCATTCTGCATGGACTTTTCAACAATTGCTTTGATAAAATACATATTCTGTTGTGTGCAAATGGCTTTAGGTCCATAAATTATCATACAGCATATATTCAACACAAAAAACAGCAACAATTTGTTGTTGACAAAGGACAGCTGGACATAGAAAGGGCCCCAGTACCTTCAGTAGCTTAGGGCCTCATCAAACCTAAATCTGGCCCTGGTGAGGTTAGTTACCAAGGAAGCAATTCTGTGGCTCCAAGACAGCGAGCTGAAGGCCAGACTGGATCCTGCAGACCTCCCTCTCTCTGGCGCTGCCACCTTCCCAACAGTGGATCGTGTACTGCAATGGTGGGGGCACAGCAGTGGTGAGATTGGAGTTGTGTGGGTGCACAGGCAAAGCCAATCCTATGCTCCCACCATTGTACTCACAAAGCCCTGGCACTGACATCCTGGTAAGTTGCAGGAACCCCACTGTCAGAACAGGTGGCACTGTGGTCTAAACCACTGAGCCTCTTGGGCTTGCCAATCGGAAGCTCGGCAGTTCGAATCCCCATGATGGAGTGAGCTCCCTTTGCTCTGTCCCAGCTCCTGCCCACCTAGCAGTTTGAAAGCACACCAGTGCAAGTAGATGAATAGGTACCACTGTGGCGGGACAGTAAATGGCGTTTCTGAGTGCAATGGTTTCCGTCACGGTGTTCTGTTGCACCAGAACCGGTTTAGTCATGCTGGCCACATGACCCAGAAAAGTGAGATGAGTGCCACACCCCATAGTCGCCTTTGACTAGACGTAACCGTCCAGGGGTCCTTTACATTTACCTTACCTAGTACAGCATCACAGGAAAAGTGGCAGGTACCAGCCGGGGAACCACCAAGGGAAGAAGGCTCTGAGACTGGAAAGAGGAGGTGTTGGAAGCTGAAGAGGTAACAGGGCTTAGTGAGCAGAGAGAGTCTGTGGCAGAGAGAAGTCTGGAATCAGAGCCAGAAGCTGAAACAGGAAAGTGCAAGGAGGGGGGCCAAGAGGCAGAGATGAGTCCGGCTGGTGAAGTGTCACAGGTGTCTCCCCTTCTTCCTGAGACAAATTCCCCTCCTCGCTTATCTCCCAGAACCAGTAGAGGGCTGAAACGGGCAGAGGAAAGGTTGGCTGCATCCAGAAGCAGTCTCTGATTGCTTGAGGAAAGCCCTGGAGAGGTGAGGACCTAGATGGCAGGGAGGAGGCAGGAACTTTTAGTCTCGGCAACTGGAGAAAGACCACTGGAAATAAGCTGCTCTGCTTAGTAGGCCTGACACTCAACCAAGTCTGTGGAAATCGTCGTTTTGCTAATATAGATTTAACTCCAACTTTTAACTTTGTGATTACTGACCGACATGCTCCTGTGACCCTACCTGATGCTTTTTGGAGAGATCATCTGGAAATTTGGAGTGAGGTGTCTATCATCAATGTACCTATCATTTATATCCACTGCCTAGCACAGGGGTCAGCAAACTTTTTCAGCAAACTTTTCCACTGTCCCTCAGACCTTGTGGGGGGCCGGACTATATTTTGAAGGGGGGGGGAATGAACAAATTCCTATGCCCCACAATAACCCAGAGATGCATTTTAAATAAAAGGACACATTCTACTCATGTAAAATCACGCTGATTCCCGGACCATCCGTGGGCTGGATTTAGAAGGTGATTGGGCCGCATCTGGCCCACGGGCCTTAGTTTGCCTATCCATGGTCTAGCCTTTCATTGGAGTCAGTTATTACAGAGCCCTAGGAACCTACTCACTTCTAAACTGTCTCCACCAAAGGAATAATATAGAAATGTTTCGTGTGCATTCCCCGCCCCCGATGCTTGAAGACCTGAGGTGTGAAATGCATCCGGACTGTACAGCTAAATAGGCACTTACAGTTAAAGAGTGTGTATGGAAATCAGTGTGAGAAATTCAGAACCAAAAAAGAAAGTGGATTCGTACAGGCTGATGAGAGGTTTGCTGTGATTGTTTTCTCCCCTTGAGAGATTTCAACTGGTGCAAGGTTACATCCACTTAAGAGGCAGTGATCCGCTATTCATATCAATGTCAGTTTTGAAGAACTCTCTGAGCAAGAGCAAGCATTGACTGACATGCCGCAGATTAATTTGACTTCTGTGTTGATCTGGCAAAGACAGCTCTTCTCTTTCCCCCTCTGATATGGCAATGTCTTTCATCACAAGTCCTGTCACAATGCAGAAATCCTGACAGAAAACACATCCCCCCCCCCACATCTTTATTGAAAGTTTAAAAATTCATAATTTTATGTGCAGTAAACATGGTGAGACATAAATAAAAGAGAGAAAAGTAAAAAGAGAAACAGCACCCATGTAGAAGGGAAAGTAAAGGGGGGCAGAATCCAAAACTCTATACTTTACAAAGTTGTTATTGAACTTCACAGAAAATGTATTCCTAATGGTTACCAGTACTTTGCTTCTCAAACAAGGTGGTTCAGCCCCTCCTTGAAGGGATCTTTAGAAAAGGGTTATACTTATTTGGGCTTGAATCAAGAAAACATATCCTGAAAATATTTATGTACCTCCTTATTATTTACTGTATTTATATAACAAAAGTACTCTGTGCAGTTTGCAAACAAAATTAAGACCACAAGATGTTTGTTTGCTAATGACTCCATTTATATCCCACCTTTCTTGCAAAGCTCTTCCTTTGTCTCCGTCTTATCCTCACGACAACCCTGTGAGGTAGGTCCGGCTGAGAGTTTTAGATTGACCCAAAGCCCCTCAGTGAAGCTTCATGGCCAAGTGGGGCTTTGAGCCTTGGTCCTTCTGGGTTCTAGCCCAACACTCTAGCCACTACACCACACTGCCTCTCCCACGGTACCACTACATCCTTCATCGTAGCATTTATGTGATGGCACACACTGCAAAGTTTCTTCTGGTGCCTTGTGCTGTTTATAAGTATGAAAATATAATTATGTTTATAGGAGGGGTTTTTTAAGTATCAAATCTCAAGCAAAATAAAACCAGCAGCAGAATATAACCAGAGTAAAACTAGGAACAGAGAATGACACACAAAAAGATTTTAAGGCTGATTTGATTGTGGGCATCACTGCCTCCTGAGGGAACAAGTTGCATAGTTCAGCTATGGTCTGTGTGAACAAATACAGTGGTACCTCGGGTTACAGGTGCTTCAGGTTACAGACACTTCAGGTTACAGACTCGGCTAACCCAGAAATAGTACCTCAAGTTAAGAACTTTGCTTCAGGATGAGAACAGAAATCGCGTGGTGGCGGCAGTGGGAGGCCCCATTAGCTAAAGTGGTACCTCAGGTTAAGAACAGTTTCAGGTTAAGAATGGACCTCCAGAGCGAATTAAGTTCTTAATCGAGGTACCACTTTATTTCATTTGTCCCGAATTTTCCAACATTCAGCTTCCTTGGTTGTTCACAAGTTTAAGGCATTATGAAAGATGGAGAAGAACTTTTCTCTGTATGCTTCCTCCATGCCATGTGCAATTTAATAAATTTCTATTGTGTCACTTCTAACTCACTTTTTCTCTAAAATCTCCCAAATGCCACAACCTTTCTCATAGGGGAGTTCCTCTTGTAATCAGCATGAGCTCCTGAATGAACTACATCTCCCAGAATCCACCGTGCCTTATCCCTCTGTTAGCCTGTGAGACGGTACATTTATGGCACGTGCGTTTTCAAACACCCACTTCTAAGAGCTGCACTTTATAGCAAACAGTTGCATGGCCAAACTTGGCCCTCCAGATGTTTTGGGACTACAACTCCCATCATCCCTAGCTAACAGGACCAGTGGTCAGGGGTGAAGGGAATTGTAGTCCCAAAACATCTGGAGGGCCAAGTTTGGCCATGCCTGCTAGACAAACCTTAGCTGTCATATCTAATGTAACTGGCTTAGCTCTAAGAGGGTAATCTTTGCCTGCGCAGTGTCAGGTGTCTCTAAATATTTTGGGGGGTTTTTTTCTAGCTTTATCAGTGGGGTAAGGATGTTTTATCAACGAGGAAGCATTTCATTCAGTGCCTTCTAGAGATACCTCCAGACTGGTTTTTATTGTGGGATGCAGGTTCTTTATGTATGCACACTTTTTGCAGCATCAATGTGATGTTGTCAGCATCAAAATGGCAGCCTGTTCCCCACCCATCCCCATTTTATCCTGATTTACCCTTTCTAGGGAAATCTGATAAATTGTCAGCTGGCCCATTTGTGATATCTCAGTAACCTTTCTGCAAATTAAGCCCTCCACCTCACTCCTGCCCGTACCTTCCAATCTAGAAGAAGACTAGGATTATTGTCCTCAGTCACATCACCACAATGCTCCCACCTAGGATATGAAAGAAAAGATTTTATATTAAACAGGAAAGTCTAACTAGAGCTGGAAATTGCTAACAGAAACATGTATTTGGTACTACAATCTGGTCTGTCGCTGGAACTGAATTTTAAATGTGTTTGAAATACAACTTCCGCCTTCCTTCCTCGCTTTCCTCTGCGGTGGCGTTTGGAAGGAGGAAAGCTTTTTCCTTTTTTTTTCCCAAGGCAGGGAAATTAACAGTGTGCCAGGGCACTGGGCACAAGGTGACCAGGGGAAGGTGGCATTTCCTGGGCAATTCTGTCATGCCACTCAGGAAAACTCGGCCGACTACCAGCTTCATTCTGCAGGCCAGTGCATATTTCCTGCCAAATCTAGGACGGTCATTCACAGAGGATTCATAGGATATCCATCTTTTGTCTTTAAAAGAATATATTGTTTACTAAACACTGGAAAAAACCCGTTCCTTTGCTGTGAACTTTAACATGTTTTTTCCCCTTCTATCATATCCTGAGCCCAGCCAGTAATTAAAAAATCAGATGAGGGTAAAGGAAAGCCAAGCAAAGAGTTATATTAAGACAGGCTTCCTCAACCTCGGCCCTCCAGATGTTTTTGGCCTACAACTCCCATGATCCCTAGCTAGCAGGACCAGTGGTCAGGGATGCTGTGAATTGTAGTCTCAAAACATCTGGAGGGCCGAGGTTGAGTAAGACAACAATTTGAGCCAAAGGAATTGCTCCCGTTACATGTTGGGGCAGCTTTTCATATGGAGAAAAAATACCTCTTGATGCCCTCCATTATTTGTACACTCCCCTACAGACAAAGTCAGATGGCCACCCGAGGCAACAGAGGCCAGCTGGAGAAAAGTGTGAGGAACAACAAGGTGTTGAAGGAGCTCTGTTTGTGTTTGTTCTCCAGCACAGTGGGGAAGAGCACTGTGGCACCACTTAATTGTTGGTCTAACATCCCTGGCTGGTCCCAAGACACTATCTATACTCCAAATGGTGGTTCGCATTGACCAACTGGGCACATTTACAGACCCTCCAAGTGTGCCTATTTTCCAGGGACAGCCCCCCATTTACAGAAACCGTCCCGGTTTCTGATTTGATCCAAGAACATCCCGCTTTTCCCTAGGACGTCCCTGACACAAGCCAGCTCCTCCTGAAATTTACCTCAGGAAATGGGAAACACCACCAAGCATTCTGCTTGAGTCCCATAAAGACAGCTTCTCAGCTTACCAGCTTTACCCAGCCTGCTTACTACCACCCCCCCCCCGAATACTTGGCACAGGCATGGCATTTTCATCAGAGAAAAGTTGGAGGGTATGGAGTTATGTAACCCCCGAGTCAAGGAGATAAGTAACTGTACAACCTTTATGTGAAGGCAACCCTGTATAGGGAATTTTTTTAATGTTTAATGTTTTATTATGTTTGAAGCCACCCAGAGAGTCTGGGGCAACCCAGTCAGATGGTGTGGGGTGGGGAATAAATAATAAAATTGTTATTGTTGTTGTTATTGTCATCGCCATCATCACCATTATGGAATAGGACGTCCCTATTTTCATTGGAGAAATGTTGGAGTGTATGCATTTATCTCAATAAACCTAAACTCTGAAATTAGCTCAGCCCTCACAATCTCATAAATGTCAAGAATGAATCCCTGCCTCCTCCCTGCACTGCATTCTAGAGATTCTTTTCCTTATCAGGTCTAAAAATGAGAAACCTAACATGAGATGCCACGGAGAACTCCTCTCATCTCTTCTCAAGGGTCAGGGCTGAGCATTACATACAACCTTTGGACAAAAATGCATGGCAAGGACAGGAGAGCAAAATTGTGCTGACTATATTGGCTATTGGTGTTTTTCTCTCTGAGGAAATGTTAGCCCTTTGGCCTTGCGTCATCATTTCTCTCAGGACTGCTGAAATGAAAAGTCTGCTTTGTTTGGTAATGGCTATGACTGTTAGCTGTCGACTCCAAAAGCAACCTTCTTCCAAGATGCATTTGCTGTGCCAATTAAATAGCTGGAATATAACTCCTTTTGGTGCAACCCAAATGCCACTTTCTGGGGTAACAACAAAAAAAAAAATCGCTGACAGATGGCTCGTGCTGCATATTACCTTTCACTGCTTTGTGATATTTTACTGGGGTTTATTTCTTCCTGGGTCAAAAGGGTTGGCAAAAAGGCTGGGCCACAACTTACCAAATTTCTTTTGAAATAGTGAGAATGATGGAAAACGAGTGAGGTCCCAACTGAAGAAGAATGGCAACTTAAACTGATGGAATATGTGCAGCTGGCAGACTTAATTTACAGAATAAGAGAACAAGAAGAATATACGTTTAAAGAAGATTGGAAAATGTTTAATGAATATATGGGTGAAAATTGTGTACGTTTGAAAACCTTGGCAGCATTAAGATAAATTCACCAGTGTAAATAAGTTTTGATGGATGTAAAGATGGAATACGGAATGGCTTAGTTTATGTAAAATATGCAGGGATCTATGGCATGCAAGACAGAATATGCAGGGATCTGTGACATGCGAAGACAGGAGTGCCTGGCGTGCTCTGGTCCATGGGGTCACGAAGAGTCGGACACGACTAAACGACTAAACAACAAACATGGCATGCAAATTGAACCATGGAAGGAGAAGAAGGGAAGTCACTGATATTTTAAGGTTGTTCAAATGAATATTCTAAAATGTAAAATAGAAAAGCTTCATAAAAATTATACCCCCAAAAAATTTAATTAATGAGGATGAGGCTATTTGAATTGCCTGCTATTTCTCTCTCCTTTGCATGTTGCTAGCTCTTCCTGCTGCCTCGGTGCCTTCTCAAAGCCTACAACCCCAGAGGCATCACAGCCATCATGTCTGGAAACCTCTCATATCATAATTCTCCATGCATTTGTCGAATCCCTTTTAAAATCTGTCACCACCTCTTGTGCCCTGTGAAGAAGTACTTCACTTTGCCCATCCCAAATCTCCCACCATTCAGTTTCATTGGATGTTCCCACTGGGGTCCAGTATTATGAGAGGGAGGAAAACATCTCTCTATTCATTTCTTTCCTTTCACTTTCTCCAAATCATGCATAATAGTTTAGACCTTGATCATCTTCCACAGCTGATCCTCAGATCGTCTGAACTGAAAAAGGCCCACAAATTGTAAGCTTCCTGCTCCAGTTCCCTGACCGCTTTGATTATCTTTTCCTATTCTTTTTAGCCCTCTACAATATTCTTTCTGTGATGCAATTTCCAGAACTGTATGGAGAATTATAAGTGTGGTTGCACTATGGATTTGTATTAAGGCATTATGAGACAGACGGTTTTGTTTTCAGCCTCGTTCCTAATGATCTCTTAGTATGGAATTTGCCCTTTTCACAGCTGCCACACACTGGGTCAATGTTTTCCTTCAGCTTTGCACCATGACCTCAAGATTCCTTTCCTGGCCAGTCACTGCCAGTTCACATCCCATCAGCATTCGTGTGAAATTAGGATTTCGGCCCCGGTGTACATCACTCTACAGT
This sequence comes from Podarcis filfolensis, assembly GCF_964270895.1. Lineage (NCBI taxonomy): Eukaryota > Metazoa > Chordata > Lepidosauria > Squamata > Lacertidae > Podarcis > Podarcis filfolensis. The sequence goes on along the minus strand of NC_139604.1, from coordinate 20,236,480 downwards.
TTATACTTAATTACACTGGACCCCATTTGCCATTTTTATTGTGCATTCAACCAGTTTGGATAGATCTTTCTTGAGTTGTTCACAGTCCTTTTTTGTTTCCATCGTCCTGAGTAATTTGGTACAAGCAAAACCACAGGCAGCTCACCCCTAACAACAGATAATTTATGAGCAGTTTAAAAGTATCAGTCTCAATATACATAGATGGGGAACCATGCTTCTTATATGCCTCCATTGTGAGAATGGCATTTATTCCTATCCTCTGAAATGAGAACATTTTCCCAGCTTCAAATCAGTAAAATAATAATAATATTTATTATTATTTATTTCCCACCCATCTGCCTGGGTTTCCCCAGTCACTCTGGGTGGCTCCCAACAAAATAATAATAATAATAATAATAATAATAATAATAATAATAATAGCGATAAAACTCAGACATTAACAATTTCCTGATACAGGGCTGCCTTCAGATGTCTTCTAAAAGTCAGATAGTTGTTTATTTCCTTGACATCTGATGGGATGGCACTACCGAGAAAGCCCTCTGCCTGGTTCTCTGTAACCTCACTTCCTGCAGTGAGGTAACCGCCAGAAGGCCCTCAGCGCTGGACCTCAGTGTCTGGGCAGAATGATGGGGGTGGAGACGCTCCTTCAGGTATACTGGGCCGAGGCCATTTAGGACTTTAAAGGTCAGCACCAACACTTTGAATTGTGCTCGGAAACTTACTTAGCAGTTTACAGATGGGTAGCATCTGATAAAGTGGAATGTGGTCCACAAAGCTTATGCCTTAAGAAATTTGTTGGTTTTTAAGGTTCCGTAAGACTCTTTGTGGTTATTCTCTCATTTATCTGTCCGTAAGGTATCTGTCCTCTCATCCCATGTTTGCTGAGTTTTCTTCATAGCCTTTGGTGAGGGATGTTGTCAAAAGCAGATCTACTGGATCACTCCAACCTACATGCTTGTTAACACTCTCAAAGAACTCTAGAAGGTTTGTGAGGCAGGACTTGTTGATTCAGGGTTTCATATGCATCCTGTTCTGCACAACCATTCTCCAGACAAGACCACCTTGAAGTGTTCACCATCCTTATGATGAAACTTGGGACAGGTAGATATTTAATACTAATCCATGAAAGAGCACCAGCTCCTGGGACACCTGCACAATTTCTCTGAGAGAAGCACATTTTTTTGCTTATTCTGAGTAAAAGAAATCTTTCAAAGGAATCTAGCCATATTGTTCATCACTGAATAAGAGACTGACATTTCCTTGTCTCATCAATCAATTTTACAGACTTCTTGTCTTTAAATGGAGAAATTAATTTAGCAGTGTCTCCTTTTTTATTATTATTCATCTAAACAAACCATTCTTTTTTGTGTTGCATGCTGGCAAATACATCAATTAGTAGCAATCTTATATGCTGATCTTTTGCCTTATCAAAATGGGATTGTTTCTCTCAATACCATCCTCTGAAACCTTCCAAGAGAAAACAACTATGTGTACAGCTAATAACATTTGATTATCTATGTGCATGGTGGTTGTTTCCTCAGAGAAACCAGACTTCTGCTAATAGAGAAAGGGAGCGAGAACCTCTTTGTTCCATTTTCACAATTTCAGCATCAACATTTATTCATTTATTGACGTATTACATTTATATTCCATCTTTTCTCTAAGGACCTCCTGAAGATGAACACGGTTCTTTCCCTCTCCATTTTATCCTCACAACAAACCCGAGAGGTAGGCTAGGCTGAGAGACAGTGACTGGCCCAAGGTGTGCCCATAACCAATAGCTATCACTAGACCTATAGTCATCTAAGTCGTTGGGCATCGTCGTGAGGCAAGGCATCAGGGCACCTTGGTAGTCACAGCACCACGGACAGCTCCAAGTGAGCAACGTGTTCCAACAAAGAACTGAGGCTTATGAGTCTCTTCCCAAGCTCCACACTGAATGTGGATCTTAAATGTGGCACTGCCTCAAGATGACGAGAGCCTCATCACTCTTCTGTGGCTTTCTGCCTGGCACACTCTCAGCGCTGGAGGGCAGAAGGCGCTTGAGTTCTCCTTCTGTGAAGTGGAGAGGGAGGGTGTATTTGTGAGGGTCTTGGTTCAGGAGCTGCAAGCTCCAGTCCACCAGCCTCAGCATTGGGATCTTGATCCAGCTCCCCACAGCAATCCGAGACTCTGCTGGCTCACCCTCAGATTCTGAGTTCGAAGCTAGAGCCACGACAGCGCCAATCACCATGTCTCGTGACAATGAAATCCACATGTTAATTATGCATTGTGTGAAGTGAAGCGGGCAGCCTTCCTCTGCCAAGCCGTTTGCATTTGTTCTTCTTCATTTGCCTCTGAAAACACAGGAAGTCTAAGATGGGAGGAATTGCTAAAAAGAAAAAAAAAAGAAAAAAGTTGGGGGATATCAATGTAGTACCAGCACAAAACTATGTGATTAAACACTGAACTCCAGATTTTGGAACATCTAAACATTTTAACCACATTTCTTTGGATCACCTTCTTCAATCATCATAAATCCCCAAAGCATTTAGTACCACACTGCTTATGTAAGAATTCCTTAGGAGGAGAAAGCTGACCTTAAATTTTTGGGAGGTTCTGGTAAGAACAGAGAACTGTGCAGTTTTTCCCAAGTATAAGATACCCAATGTGTGATACAGCACAAGACCTGACAGGGTCAAGCAACTGATGGGGGGAGGATCATCAATCTTTTTTATAAAGACCAATTAAAAAAGACAAATAGAGTAAGGGAGAGAAAGCTTTAATTAAAAAAACACTCCCCACCTTTTGAGCCTTGAAATATTCCAATGCATTTTTTCTAATTCCATAAATTTCTACTGTAGTCAAAATAAACAAACACTCCTTATTTTCCTGTAACACGCAATGCAGTTTAACAGTGACCATATATGGACACAGTGGTACGAATTAAATTTACTTGGGATCCATAGATACATACTATAGGCCTCTGGGAAAGTACTTACCAGCACAAACGTTTTATGCAGACATCTTCCTCGCCTCGATCATTTGTAAATGCACTTTCCATCCACACTGGTCCCACACTCACAGAATGTTAACTGACCAATGGTGTGCCTCCTCTGGGCACCAGTTACTGGAAAGCTAATGCTGCCTTGCGTATGTACTGGCCATAGGTGCCAACTCCCTGGGGCTCTGGCTGTCCAAGCACCCACAGAATTCCTCATGAAGGGGCTAGATAAAGGTAAAGGTAAAGGGACCCCTGACCATTAGGTCCAGTCATGGCCAACTCAGGTTGCGGCGCTCATCTCGCTTTACTGGCCAAGGGAGCCGGCGTACAGTTTACGGGTCATGTGGCCAGCATGACTAAGCCACTTCTGGCGAACCAGAGCAGCACACGAAAACGCCGTTTACCTTCCCGCCGGAGCGGTACCTATTTATCTACTTGAACTTCGTGCTTTCGAACTGCTAGGTTGGCAGGAGCAGGGACCGAGCAACGGGAGCTCACCCCGTCGTGGGGATTCGAACCGCCAACCTTCTGATCGGCAAGTCCTAGGCTCTGTGGTTTAACCCACAGCGCCACCCGCGTCCCACAGAGGGCGTGGTAGGACATCCCTATTTTCATCGGAGAAACGTTAGAGGTATGAGTTTATAAATTGTATAAATACAAAAGGTGTGGTACAAGCCACAGTGCGGGCCATATAATATGCAGCTCTTGGAACGAAAATGTTCCATGTTGAGACAGGATTGCACCAGGAACAAAGCGGATCACCCTGATCAGAAGCTACAATAGTAAAATCTCGCTCTAGGTTTTCTGTGCTATTGGGTGGGGCAACGCAGGCAAGGTTTTCTGGCATTCATCAGCACAGGGAGGAACACGATAAGAATGCACCGAGGAGCATGTATTTACAAAGCCAACTCGGTCCGGCGTCAATTCCTTTGGCAGAAGAGCAAGCCATTGCTTCTCCTGTAAACCTGGAAGCGTGACTCACGGCAGTGTTTGTGCATCAGGTGCCTGTCACAAAGCGACCCTGAATCACACACTTCCTGGCTGACACATTGGGAGGACAATCTCCAAAACATACACGCAGCTCCGGAAGAGAGTTCCCTTGGCTGTTGGGAAGGTGGAATGTGTTATTTTCAGCTTGGACATTATTGTCGCTACTTCTTTAAAAAGAAACTGCAGAGAAAAGCGAGAGATGCAAACTCTGCAGTTCTTTCTAATGAGAAATGAGAATTCGGTCTCTGAAAAAAAATCACGCTTTCTAGATCACAGCGTACAGTGTGGTGCCAGCTAGCTGTCAGGGATTTTCTGCTTTCTGGGAAGAGTTTCTATCTCTGGCAAAGTGATATTCCCAGTGGCGTAGCGTGGGGGGTGCAGGGGGGGCGGGCCGCACCGGGCGCAACATCTGGGGTTAGGGCAAATTCATGGGTTAGGGGGCGCAAATCCACGGGTTAGGGGGCGCAAATTACTTGCCTTGCCCCGGGTGCTGACAACCCACGCTACGCCACTGGATATTCCTAGATACAGCTCTTCTGTTTCCAAAAGACCACTGTCATTTATTTATTTTTGAAGAATAAGATAGTAAGAAAGTAGTTGCACCTTGTAAATCAGGACACATTCCTCCACTCAAGAGCTATTCATTCTATTCCAGACCCTCCAAGTGTCCCTATTTTCCGGGGATTTACAGAATTTACAGAAGCCATCCCGGTTTCTGATTTCATCCTGGAATGTCCTGCTTTTCCTTAGGATTTTCACTGGAGAAATGTTGGAGGGTTATGGTGGGACGTTCCTATTTTCACCGGAGGGTATGGAGTTATGTGACCCCTGAGCCAAGGAGATAAGTAACTATACAACTTTCAGAAGACACCTGAAGATTATAGGGAAGATTTTTAATGGTGGTGGATTTCAAAATGAATGCAGGTAGGCCTTTAGGACAGATACCACTAAGCCTCTTGGGCTTGCTGATCAGAAGGTCGGCGGTTCAAATCCCTGCGATTGGGTGAGTTCCCGTTGCTCTGTCCCAGCTCCTGCCAACCTAGCAATTCGAAAGCACACCAGTGCAAGTAGATAAATAGGTACCACTGTGGTGGGAAGGTAAACGGCATTTCCATGCACTCTGGCTTCCATCACGATGTTCCGTTGTGGCAGGAAGGTAAACAGTGTTTCCGTGCGCTGCTCTGGTTTCGCCCGAAGCGGCTTAGTCATGCTTAGTCTGTGTGCTCTGGTACTTGTCACGGTCCTCCGTATGCCAGTAGCGGTTTAGTCATGCTGGCCACATGACCTGAAAAGCTGTCTGTGGACAAATGCCGGCTCCCTCAACCTGAAAGCGAGATGAGCACCGCAACCCCATAGTCGCCTTTGACTGGACTTAACTGTCCAGGGGTCCTTTGCCTTTTTTACCTAGGACAGATCCAGCAGGGGGTTTTTAACGTTCTTATCTCAGGTCATAAATAATAACATAGTTTTGCCACACAGTGGTGAAGTAGACCGGCTACTGGTACCAGGCACCTTTGTTATTCTGCCCATCCATTTTGTATTTTAACTCAGCTTATGATTTTACAGTAGCTTTATACGTGTTCTTAGGGGAACCTGCAGCAGCAACATTCCCCTCCTTTCTCTCCCTGCCGCCAAGCTGCATTCATGTACATTTGGCTCACCTACAGCCTATTGACAAAGGGCCCGCTCCCTCTTGGCAGATGACCGACTTTGGCTATGTATTGCAGCATACATAATGTAATTGCATTTTACAATATGGGCAGGACTTCCTGGGAAAAGTGGGAGAGGAACATCTGCACAACTGCCTCCCATGTGTCTTTTTCAGTATCTAATCTTCTTCTCGTAGCAGACTAAAAATTGTGATCGTCGTCGTCATTCAACTACACTTTTGAAGAGTTTCATTAATGGGCACAAGGGAACAGACAAAGTGGATCCACACGATGGCAGCTGAAATACCCTGAATTAAAATATGCTTGCGAAGCACAGTTTTGTACCCAAGAAGACATTGCACATTTTTTGTGTGTTCCTGACAGAAAAGACATTATCAGATATCTTGGCACAACATTATCTCACCTCGGCATTTCCTCTCAAGCACTGCACAACAAGCAGTGGGGGAGAGAGGAAGAGATAAGATAACGAAAGATTCCCCATGCCACCAAAGAAGTGTGTTAGGGAGAGGAAGGGGGCGCTACAATCCAAGTGAATTTCTTTTAAGAGGAAGCTACCAATCCTGCTACAGCATACAATGCTGCTAGATCAGGGGTCGGCAACGTGCGACCCATGGGCCAAATGCAGCCCACGAAGACCGTTTTACCAGCCCACGAGCTGCCCCCAAACCAAGCCACCCACTCGGTGAGTCCCCCACGCGCTGTGCTAAATGAGCGCAGCGCAGGGACTCGCCAAGCGGCGCCGGATATCACGTCTGCGCATGTCCAGACACCCAAAATTGCTTCTGTGCAGGTGCGGTTTTCAGCGTCTGGGCATGCGCAGAAGCGATTTCCGACATCACGCTGCGCCGGCCCGGCCCACAGACTGGTAAATCTTGCCGAGCCCTGTGCTAGATTCTGCACATCAGCGCTCAAAATCCGCCAGAGGATTACCTGTGCCACAAACCAGATTTAATGAACGTATCAGGAAAAATACGGTAATCAGAATAAAAACAACAACCCATTAACACCCACCCCAAAAAGAGACGCCTTTTAAAAGGGTATAAGAAGTATAGCCTGAATTTTAGGAAGAATTCAGCCTTGCGGGTTAATTCAGTTGGCAGCACAGAGTCAAGAAGTGAAAAGTTTCAATTTGCTCTTCACTTACATACTGGCTATTGCATTTTCGGTATAGGAAATATGGACCCATTTTTCTGGGCATACCTTCTGGTTATGGGAAAAAGGGAATCCCATATGCAACACCTAGGAATGGGTCTGCAAAGTCCTACTGATTAAAAGAGCTGCCGGACTGCTGCTATTTTGGGGTAGAACTCCAGTAAATCCAGATTGCACAATTGAAGCTGATTTATAGCTTCGGCTCAAATCAGACTTATTGTGATTCGGAAAGTGACACTGGAAACGATGGTTACATTTACTTGACGCAACATCATCTCACCTCCCAGCACACAAATCAAAATGAATGCTGAATAAATAGGCAGCACTGTTGTCTAGCCTCCCTGCAAGGGTTTTGCAAAGAAATCAGGCTGAATTCTCAATAAGCAGGTCTGGAATGAACCCAAGATGCTTAATCAGAAGATGATCTTGGTTAAATGGTAGATGTTCTTGCTGTCAGAGGCCTCGTTTTAGAATTACAGGGGCAATAAGGGATCCCCATAGCTCGAATTAGTCACCAATGGCAAGATGCAGAGGAGTACAGGCAGTTCGTTTTCTGCCCGCAGCGTCAGTGGTGATTCATGCATCACCGAGAATGTGACAGGCAAAGATACAGTTAGCCACAGGCTGACCAGGAAATCTCTGGACCCCCTGAGGAAAGGAGCTTACTCGCCACAGCACAGCGTTAAGTGGGCTTAAGATCTCATTATTCCTATGGAATAGCAGAATCAGCAGCATCTTGTACATCTGCCCTTTGGTGCATTGAGAAATGAGGAAGATTTGTTTACTTGCAGAGCAATATAAACCTTCTGCCACCATGGACAAAGTTCTGTGGAACAGCTGAGCTACTACTCCAACTGCATATTGACTTGAAAATACCACTTCTCTGATGAAAATAGGGATGTCCTATTCCATAATACAGTGGTACCTTGGGTTACAGACGCTTCAGGTTACAGACGTTTCAGGTTACAGACTCCACTAACCCAGAAATAGTTCCTTGGGTTAAGAACTTTGCTTCAGGATGAGAACAGAAATCGTGCGGCAGCGGCGGGAGGCCCCATTAGCTAAAGTGGTACCTCAGGTTAAGAACAGTTTCAGGTTTCAGGTTAAGAACAGACCTCCAGAACGAATTAAGTTCTTAACCCGAGGTACCACTGTAGTAGTAATAATAATAATAATAATAATAATAATAATAATAATAATAATAATTTATACCCTCCCCATTGACTGTGTTGCTCCAGCCACTCTGGGCGGCTTCCAACATATATAAAACCGTAATAAAACATTAAACATTAAAAAACCAAAACCTTCCCTATACAGGACTGCCCTCAGATGTCTTCTAAAGGTTGTACAGTTACTTATCTCCTTGGCTCAGGGGTCGCATAACTCCATACCCTCCAACATTTCTCCAATGAAAATAGGAACGTCCTAAGGAAAAGCGGGACATTCTGGGATCAAAGCAGAAACCTGTAAATTGGGGGCTGTCCCTGGAAAATAGGGATACTTGGAGGACTGCACTTTAAAGTCCCACTGATTTTAATGAATGTTTTAAAATTATGTATTTATGGATTATAGTTAGAGACATCGCATGTCCATAGCAAAGAGCAAAACACAACAACTTGTCAAAGGATCATTACAAAGTCCAAAACACTGTAAGGTGGATACGTTTCATTGTTAGTCCCCCCATTCTTCAAAAACAGTTCATTATTTGTTGTTGTTTAGTCGTTTAATCGTGTCCGACTCTTCGTGACCCCGTGGACCAGAGCACGCCAGGCACTCCTGTCTTCCACTGCCTCCCGCAGTTTGGTCAGACTCATGTTTGTAGCTTCGAGAACACTGTCCAAACATCTCGTCCTCTGTCGTCCCCTTCCCCTTGTGCCCTCAAACTCCATGGACAAAGACAACAGTTCATTATTACAGTATATTAAAAATAACCCATTCTGTTAATAGCCCTACTGTTAACTGAAATGACCAAAAATGGCCTTGCTAGAGTTGACAGGTGAACACAGATCATTTTGCTATTATTATTATTAGCAGCAGCTGACGACCGAAACCTTCCACTTCCAGCTACCAGCTGCATATTGCAGGTGGACGTTGCATGCATATGGAAGTTGGCAGGTTGTACAGCAGCCCAGATGGAGCAGTTTCCAAAATGGTCCCCAAAGGCCAGTGTAAAACTTCCCTGAGGGGCATCATGAATGACGGAGCTCATCAGCATTTTACATTTTAAAGCTGTATCGTACCACATTAAACTGTCATGGCTTCCCCCCAAAGAATCCTGGGAACAGTAAATGTTAAGGATGCTGAGAGACTCTATTCCCCTCACAGAGTTGCAGCTGCCACAGTGGTTCAACAATCAACCCTTCATCTCAGGGAACTCTGGAAATTGTAGCTCTGTAGCACCCTGCCTTTAATTTCCAGCTGCTTCTGCCTCCCCTGGCACCACCTTCCAGTTGCACATAACAGAGCTCACCTGGAAATGCAGGTATCTTTGTCTAGACGTGCCTTAGCAAGGAGACACGCAATGACAGGTCTTATTTGCAGAACCAGGAGGGTAAGTACTTACTCAAGTCCTGACTCATTCTTCTCCCATCCCCCAAGAGCAGTGCAAGCGAGGCGCATGCAAATATATGATTCACTTAATATCTTTACTAGAACCAACCATTATTCACAACGAACTATGCGATCTGCAGAGTTAGACAGAGTGCTTCATAAGGCTAAATGTTCAAGAAAAATGTTGAGTGGTTGTGTGTGTGTGTGTGTTGGAGCAGGGGGAGGAAATACATGTTTCCAGGTGAGGTTACGGCCTGCACATTGTTGCAGTCATGTGATGGTGGAAGTTCATTGCTTTCGAAGTAGTGATTTGGGGGACAAAAGTGCTGCCTCCTGACCACCTTAAATCCAGTGCTGGACTCTTGTTTGATGGGTTTCCCCTCAAACACTAGCATTCATCTGATTTGAAAGTATAAGCACAGTTAAGCTGAGACAGGTACATTTAGGACAGCCATCGTACATTGTCAGTGTTAAGTTGTGGGTGAACATATCAGACAACACAGTGATTCTTCAAACAGCTCTTGTTTATTCAGAGGCCAGAACAGAACTGAACTGAAGGGCTCAGTCAGCCTGCTTATATAGAGCTCCAGTACCACGTTACTGTAACAGCTTTCTAAAACTATCCAATCACTGAACGTCACTTTCGACCCTTCATTTGCATAACTATCTACAGTATCCCCCTGCTGGCCCAGGGTGAGAACTTCAGTACATAACAGTCAGGGACCGGGCAGAGGAGGAATGGTGGAGACTGCCTCCCCAGCCTGGGAGAGGGAGAAGAAGAAACACCAGAGAGGTGACAGCTTATGGACACAGTGTCTTTAGGAAGCATTCCAGACCCCCGTCTCCCAGAACCCGGTGAGCCTTGAAAGTAGTAAAGCAAAGGGCTCAGAAGCAAAGGGCCCTCAGCACCACCCATAGGGGAGATGACGATGAATTAGGAAGTAGGAGGAAAAGGGGGTGGAGAGTCACTCGGGACAACGCCATTATACTAAGAGATGGTAAGAACTTTTCCTTATGTTATCCGTTCCCGGCAACCTGCCGTGGGAGTTGTTTCCTCTGCCGCCTGACACACATGCACAAAGGACAGCTTCGTGAATATGTGCTCAGGGGGGTTGCAGGTGTGGGGAAACCAAACAGGCAATGTGCATCAGGTAGAAGAAGAAGAGTTTGGATTTGATATCCTGCTTTATCACTACCCGAAGGAGTCTCAAAGCGGCTAACATTCTCCTTTCCCTTCCTCCCCCACAACAAACACTCTATGAGGTGAGTGGGGCTGAGAGACTTCAGAGAAGTGTGACTGGCCCAAGGTCACCCAGCAGCTGCATGTGGAGGAGCGGAGACGCAAATCCGGTTCCCCAGATTACGAGTCTACCGCTCTTAACCACTACACCACACTGGTGAAGACATCCCTCTCTGGTGTCTACGACAGCATGCAAATGTGATTTGATGTTCGGGGCTTCAAGTACATAGCCTAGATCTGGGCTCTGCCATGGTTGCCATTTTGTCTCTTTGTTTACCACTTTTTACAGTGGTATAAGAAGCGAGGGGCAGGGAGAAGAGAAGTTAGTCATTAATTCCTTGTACTGAACAGATGCTGTAAAGTCTTTGCCTCAGGCCCCTGTTCTCTGCCTCACCCTGTTTACTGGACACACCCTAAAGGATTGTGTAATTCAGAGCACACCTAAAGCTTACCAAAAAGAGAGAGAGAGCCGTACTTCAGTGAACACGGAGACTGCCGTGTCTAAATGGAAAAGAGAGAGAATCTAAAAGCAAAATTATTCTAGATAAATAATTGGTTGCATTTTGTTCCAGAGTAGCTGTGGTCCAGTGATCTGTGAGTTTCATTCAGGTGGTTCAGAGTGTGTCTGTAAAAATGCAATTAAAAATCAAACGGCATCTAGCACAGCACATTGCAATTACCTCAGCAGAGAGAAAAACAATACCCTCAGCAATCTGCATGTGGTCCATGGGGGTGGGAGGTTTGGGAACCACTGTTCTAAAGGTTTTTGGTGCTCTGGGGCTAAACGTTAGGCCTGATGGAAGGGAATGCAGCTTGCAGTTGAAATTAACCAGTAGCTCAATGGTAAAAAGGTAAAATAAAATAAAAACGGTAAAGGACCCCTGGACGGTTAAGTCCAGTCAAAGGTGACTATGGATTGCAACATTCCTTTCACTTTCAGGCCGAGGGAGCCAGTGTTTGTCCAGAAACAGTTTTCCAGGTCATGTAGCCAGCATGACTAAACCGCTTCTGGCGCACGGAGGACTGTGACTAGTGCCAGAGCGCACGGAAACGCCATTTACCTTCCCGCCACAGTGGTACCTAATTATCTACTTGCACTGCTTGCTTTCAAACTGCTAGGTTTGCAGGAGCTGGGACAGAACAATGGGAGCTCACCCTGTCACGGGGATTCGAACCGCCGACCTTCCGATCAGCAAGCCCAAGAGGCTCAGTGGTTTTGACCACAACGCCACCCGCGTACTAGCTCAATGGTAAAGCACCTGAAAGAAAGAAAAGAACCCAGGTTTGGCCCTGAAATCTCTAGCTAGAAGAGAATCAGGCGGCTTATGATGGGAAATGCCCCTCTTGACCTAAGACCCTGGAGAGCACCTGTCAGTCAGAGGAGATGACTGACCGGACACATACTTGGACTTAGCACAAGGCAGTTTCCTATGTTCTCTGGGCAGCAGCCGGTACCTCAAACACACACTAGAATGACAGAAGACCAAGATGATTAAGCTCAGCCTGCACTGAGAGCAAAGAGAGTGGAGCGATTGTGAGACGGAGCAGAAAGCCAGAAAGTTCCTCATTCAAAACTTGCCTCAGCCATGGACTCCTTAGCAAACCACTCTCTCCACTCAGCGTCTAACTGTAATCTGAGATGGCTGTTCTGCCTCACAGGCAGTGGTGTAGCATGGGTTGCCAGTGCCCGGGGCCAGCTGGGAGGGAGGGAAATGAACAGAGTATGTATACGTATTCAAGTACCTTACGGCGCCCACATCACACAGGAGATCACAACCACAGAGATAAAAAGAAGAGTCGTTCTGTTGTCCGGAGAGGTCACTTCCTGGTTCTCATGGAGAAAACGTTTTCAACAGAGCCCAGTGGCGGAATCACACAACTGTTTGAGGCAGCACCAGGTGTTGAAATTTTGTACCCCCTAACAATTTTGTGCCTGGAGCAACCACCCCTGTGCCCCCCCCCCCACGCTACGTCACTGCTCATACGGTTGTGGTGCAGATGACAGAGGATGCCTCAAACACATTGAAGAGGCTGCATAAATGAAAAGTGTTGCTGTTATTAAATTGGCCACAAAACTTTTTTTTCCCCATAGGAGAGGGTCACATTCCAATTTCCTGTGAGGATCCTTCAGCACCAAGGAAGGGCTTATTCCTGCTTCAAACCAGCTCATTCCTATTTGCAAAATCTAACGCTTCTCCTTTGCTGGGGTTGTCGCCTTTCATCCCCCTGTTGGGATCCCCACTCCTTTTTCAGGGAGCTGCACGACCAGGTGAACATTGAACAGGCAAAGCTCTGGCAGTGGGAATGGCTTTGCTCATTGAATATCCACCTTTGTCTGGGCAGGGGGAAAACAGGCTGGCCAGCTTCTCTCAAACTCTAAAAGAGGCTAACCAGGATCGGCTTTGCTACAGCAAATTTGCTGGGCCCTAGAAGCAGATGTTGTGCGAAAGCTAGCTGTCCACACCTCTGACTGCAGGCCTGGGCAATGCATTCTCCTCTTCTGAAAAGCCCTGGAACATTTAATGATGATGAAAGACTCTACGCAAAACCAGGGTGGGGCAGTCATGACCAGTTGACTGAGAAAACCGAGAACCAAACTAGAGAATGCATATTTGCATTGAAAGTGCAGGTTTTAAAAAATACAAATGGCACCCACTGTCCGGTGGTAGGACCAGAGGAAGATGCCTTATACCGAGTCAGACCATTGGCTCATCTACCTCAGTATATTGACTAGCAGAAGCTCTCTGAGGAAGCATCAGAGCAGTCATGGAGTGGGGGGAAGTTTAATCCTTTATTCCCTTGCGGAGGCCTCTTTTTCGAAAGCTGCTATTTTATTCAGGCTGGTGCTGAACTTTAAAGCCCTAAACAGCTTCAGCCCAGTATACCTGAAGGAGCGTCTCCACCCTCATCTTTCAGCCCAGACACTGAGATCCAGCTCTGACGGCCTTCTGGCGGTTCCCTCACTGCGAGAAGTGAGGTTACAGGGAACCAGGCAGAGGGCCTTCTCGGTGGTGGCGCCCGCCCTGTGGAATGCCTTCCCATCAGATGTCAAGGAAATAAACAACTACCTGATGTTTAGAAGACAACTGAAGGCAGCCTTGTTCAGGGAAGTTTTTAGTGTGTGGTGTTGTATTGTGCTTTTACTATTTTTTGTTGGGAGCCGCCCAGAGTGGCTGGGACAAACCAGTCAGATGAGTGGTGGCAATTGCTGTAGTTGTTGTTGTAGTAGTAGTAGTAGTAGTAGTTGTTATCAACACTGTCCTACTGGGCACAGCATCATTGGTGGATTTTGTCCCAATGGCACAAACCACAGCTGGGAAGGAAATGGTTAAATCCCCCTCCTTTTGCTTCTCTGAACTCCATGGATTATCAGCTCTCTCTCCCAGCTGCATAGCTGTCAACTTTCAAATTTGAAAATAAGGGATCAGCAGCCTTTAAAATAAGGGATCAGCAGCCTCACCTCTCCCGGGGACAGTCTATGAGATATCTAACAATCCGGGATAGCAGCGGGAAGCAGCGCTGGAATAAGGGAATTTCCCGCAAAAAAGGGAAAGTTGACAGCTATGCCCAGCCGATGCAATTAGCATTATTTCAAAATCCGCACATTAAATTCAAAGGCACGGTTCAGGTTTCATGTGGCCCTTAGAAAACCCGAATCCGGCTCCACAGTCAGTTCTACTGGCTACTACAGCAGCTGAGTTGTTGTGATTTGTGTGACCCTCAAAGCGAGTCTGATTCAATGTTAGTCAGCTGTGGTGCCTGGTCTTTACATCACTCCCCAGCAAGCAACACGGAAAGAAAAACAGCCCAGCCAACACCCTTAACAAAACCCACAAAAAACCCTCTCTGCTGCTCTACAGACTTGCCTTAAGCTTGTACTTGATGAGAGGGGTGGATTTTTACAACGAAATGTGCTGGTGTGTAAGCTAGCCAGGAAAGTTACACCTTTAGATGCACAAACCGTGTTGTTTATTATCATAGCATGAAGCCAAATATCATGGACAGGATTTCAAAAACGAGTTTAGATCCAAAGGAAAGACATAAAAATCGAGGCGTATGTGTGCCACTCAAATGAATTAACAGTACTTTTAAGCTGCCACATGCACACCAGATCTAAATACCATATTTTTTGCTCTATAAGACTCACTTTTCCCCTCCTAACAAGTAAGGGGAAATGTGTGTGCGTCTTATGGAGCGAATGCAGGCTGCGCAGCTATCCCAGAAGCCAGAACAGCAAGAGGGATTACTGTTTTCACTGCGCAGCGATCCCTCTTGTTGTTCTGGCTTCTGAGATTCAGAATATTTTTTTTCTTGTTTTCCTCCTCCAAAAATTAGGTGCATCTTGTGGTCTGGTGCGTCTTATAGAGCGAAAAATACGGTAAATAAAATGCACAACGTTTCAGAAACTCTGGCAAGAGGTGACCCAGGTGCATTGGAATGGTGTCCCAGAGGGGTCAAATTAATATTTGTAAGGGAAGGATCCCACAATTAATATTTTTTTGGAAGGGGGAGATAATGGGCAGGAATGATTTCTTTGGCAAGAAGAATCTGTTGAGGAAGAGATGACAGGACTGTGCAGGCTAACCCCACCCTTCAGTGCTTCCAGAGGTCCTGTTCTTGGTGCATATGAGGAGTTTACTCTTAAGGAGTACTTCCATGTGGCTGAAACTAGTCCAAGATTGGATGCCCTGAGGACAGCATTGCACCCAGTCGATACAGATTTAGTAATTGCATGGCAATGTGTCGTGGGATGACAACTGGTTGTTGACCGGTTTGGAGTGACTGGTCCAAGCTTTTGCAAAGTCATCACCCACAAATGATCTGATGCACCATCTTCTCATGTGACTAGTGAACACACAGGGCATGGGATCAGCATTGATGGACTGGACTGGAGCTGTTTTCTTAGTGTGAAGGTACTCGTGGGGAAGAAATTTGATTCCATTTGCACTTAAAGGCAAAAGTATATAACTTGCACTTTTCTTTTCTTTTTTTCAATTTTTTTTATTGATTTTCCAAAATGTTTTTAAACAAACAAACAAACATAAATCTCAACCGTATTTAAACCAAACTTAGTGACATTGTTAAGTGACTATATATATAAAGATATATATCTTTTTTAACAGTTTTCCAAAACCAATAGTCTCATAAGATTAACTTAATCACTTAATGTCAGAGCTGCCCAAGGTCCCAGCTCACAAAGGACCAACGCTGCTTCGTTGTTAAGTACAAAAGTCTTTATTGAAGTTCAGTTTCACTTCCAGAGCCGCAGCGCGCAGCTCTACGTCTCAACTGTCAGACCGCTGATGCTCCGTTTGAGTCTCCTCCCCCCTGACACCAATTTAAGACTCTAGCCTTACTCCACCTCTTCCTCTGTTCCTTCCGCCTCTGGTTCCGCCTGGCCGTTGGGGTCTCGCCCTTTCTAGACTCTTCTGACGCTGAGTCCCCTGAGCCTTCCCCCTCCCTCCGGCGGGCTTTAGGAGCTGGTTCCCCATCCGGGTCTCCTGCTGTTCCCCGCGCCTGTACATTTGAACTTGGCGCGCGCGCGCGCCCAGCCGGTAACTTTTCTCCTGACCGTTTCACTGCTGCTGCTGCTGCTGTCACTGCTTCCCCCTCTGGGGGGGCTAGCTGCAACTGACCTCCCCTCCGTTGGAGGCGTGGTCAGCCCTGACTCACTCTCTCTCCCCGCTGGAGGAGACGCTGGCCCTGACACATGTGACTCTTCCCCCCCACTACGCTCTGGTGGGGAAACTGGTCCCGATCCCCCACTGCTGCTTTGGGGTTCCCCTCTGGCTCCTTGTTTCTGGTGCGTCCCCCCTGGGACCCCCCTTGCCCTGACCATCGGCGCCCCCTTCTGGGAATCTTCTGATTCGCTGGAGAAGCTCATGGAATCTCTCGGGCCACTGTCATACTCCCCTACGCTGCCCTCAGATTCTTCCCCTTCGCTCTCCATTTCCTCTCTCCCCAGTGCTCCTGCTCCTGAGTCCCTGACACTTAACATCTTTCTTTCTAATTCTGCTTTAAACATATTAATTCATCACATTACATATTTAAACCCTAAGCCTATCTGATATTTGCAAGCTTTCCAATTTAAGTTATCTTAGCATGTTTAGCTAAATAGTCTTTAAATTTCCTCCATTCCTCCTAGTAGTCCTCCTCCTTCTGGTCACGGACTCTTCCATAACTTGTACTTTTCAAAGCAATGCATGAATTGAAACTCAGCCGTCCTTTGAAATTTGCACTTCTTCAGATTTTGCAATACGGGTCTCCTGCCAAGTGATCTGTACAAAAATGCAGGTGACTGAAATATGAGAGACTGAAATATGAGAGATGCGCTTTCAACACATCTGTGGATTGGACTAAACTTGTACTTCTGTCCGGCCACAATAAACCCAAAATCTGCCCCTCAAAGCTAATTCACTTTTCAGCAAGATGTGTCCTTCAATAGGTAAAGGATCTCTGGAGGGTTAAGTCCAGTCAAAGGTGACTATGGTACTGTGGCACTAGGGTGGTTCATTAAAAGCTAATTTTTTTAAAAAAATGCCTGCTCCAAAGGTCTTATCTTGCTACACTAGGAATTATATAGCTATATCTGAAATTTCACGCATATCAGTTAATATCTTGACCCTCCTCCACGAAAACAGCTGTTTACTACTTGGCCATTTTCCTATGTCATGAAGGCTGAAATTTCAATTCAGTAGAGCAGCATCAAGATATTAACTAATTATTATTATTATTATTATTATTATTATTATTAATACCCCACCCATCTGGGTGGGCTTCCCCAGCCACTCTGGGCAGCTTTCAACAAAATATTAAAATACAGCAATACATCAAACATTAAAAGCTTCCCTAAACAGGGTTGCCTTCAGATGTCTTCTAAAAGTCTGGTAGTTGTTGTTCTCTTTGACATCTGGTGGGAGGGTGTTCCACAGGGTGGGTGCCACTACCGAGAAGGCCCTCTGCCTGGTTCACTGTAACTTCGCTTCTTGCAGTGAGAGAACCACCAGAAGGCCCTCGGCGCTGGACCTCAATGTCTGGGTAGAACGATGGGGGTGGAGACGCTCCTTCAGATATACTGGACCGAGGCCGTTCAGATATAGCTATATAATCCCTAGTGTAGTAAGATAAGACCTTTGGAGCAGGCATTTTCAAAAATAAGTTTTTTTATGAACCGCCCTATTGTGGCACTCATCTCGCTTTCAGGCCAAGGGAGCCGGCGTTTGTCCACAGACAGCTTTCCGGGTCATGTGGCCAGCATAACTAAACCGCTTCTGGCACAACAGGACACCGTGACAGAAACCAGAGCGCACGGAAACGCCGTTCACCCTTCAATAATCATATGACAAAGCCATCTGCCAGGTAGCCTGTGCACTGGCTTGCTAGGTCTATTGGGTGTAACAAGGTATTATACTCGTTCTTATGCAGCCTGTAAGTTTCATTTCCACAAAATTCAAAAAGGCAACAAAAATCACATGGTTTTTTAAAAAGCGATTTAAAAAGCTTTAGGGTTCCTCTCTATCTAGCCTTCTCATGCAGCTGAGTTGCAACCTAACATGTCCACTGAATTTAACTGGCCTCTGTAGCACCGGTTGATGTGCAAACATTAGCAAGAGATAAAGTTTAGCTTAATGCTGTGAAAAGCTTCACCTGCTGATTTCTGCACACCCATCCTCTGTTAAGAACACAAAAGCAAGCCTGGCTGTTGCTTTTGTGTGTGTATTTCCTGGTAAGTTGGCAAAACCTCCTCAGAAAGGTAATAGCAGCTGGTATGCCAGGCAGCATGATGGCTGACGGTCCCATAATGGCTCTGTGAGCTTACAATGCAACAGCAAAGCAGGATGGGTAAGCATTGATGTGTCTGCAATAGCAACCACTGCTATTTACATCACAGTAACACCGTGCATAGTTTTTGTGTAGCAGAAAAGAGGCATGATGGGATAGAGGAAATTCAACCTTGCAAAAGTTTAAATATTTTCAGGTGTGCACCTTATAGATGATGCCAAGCTGGTAAAATATTGGTGGTCAGGTACATTGTTTTGTACTGAATTGCAAATGGGGGTAATAAATATTTTCAAAATTGTTGATAAAAATATTACAATGAAACCTTAAATATGAAAAAGTCTATATTTGTTCAGTTTCTGTTCATTGGTTCTCATGGGAAACTTACAGATTCTGGCTTCACACAATTAACTCAAGGCCGTGTCAATTTACTCTTGGCAGAAAGCCAAGGTCAGCTTGACCTAGAAACTACTTACTCTGATTGGTTAACGACCAGCACTCAACTCTGTTATCTAGGGATTGCTAGCACAGTTTGGTGTGTTAGGGGTGTGTTAGGAGTAGAAGTGCTGTGTATGGTTAGGAGAGAGAGAGAAAGAAAGGATTTATTTTGCTTTGTTTTGTATGCAGAAACTCTGCTGGTTTTATTTTTCCTTTTAATAAATCCTGTAAATAGTTATTCTGAGTCTAGCTGACTAGTCATTTCCACCTCAACTAGCTTCTTCGCTGTGCAGGAAAACTCTGCTACGTTTGGGCTAAAGCCATTAGAGCTATGCCTGACACTTCAAAGTTCCATGAGGTTATGGGCATTGTGCTGCCAGCCTGAGTTGTGGTGGTGTCAGCATCAACGGCGTTGGTTCCAGTAGTTCCAGAAGTTGTTGTTCCTGTTGGTGCAGCAGATGGACACTGGCTGGTTCCTGACTGTTGTGAGCTGGTGACGCAGTGGACACAAGGACAACAGCTGCAGCGTGTGAGTGCTGGGTGCTGTGGTTCCTGTTTTCTCTTTCGGTGGTCGTGAGTAGCTGGTTCCAGGTTCCAGGGACATCGCTCTCAAGATGGCCTCACAACCAGTTCAGATGGCTTTTGAGCGTCTGAATGACTCCAATTACTTGCTGTGGTCGGAACGCATGCAGGCAGTGCTGCAGAGGGATCGTCTCTGGCAAGTGGTGAGTAAGTTTCCTGCGAAGCCTGATGATGAAGACCTCGATAAAGACCAAAGAGCAAGGGCCACAATTGTCTTGGGGCTGGAAGATTCCCAGTTGCCGTATGTGAGGGGAATCAAGACAGCTAGAGGTGTGTGGCAAGCACTTAAAGAACTCCATGTGCGTGAGACAGCGGTTTCCAAGCTGTTCATTCGCAAGGCATTGTACAAGGCAATGTTACAGCCTGGGGTTACAATGCAGGAACACCTACACAGTTTACAGTTAAAGTTTGCTGCGCTACAGGAAAGAGACTGTGCATTAGACCAGCAGGAGAAGGTGGCTATTATTTTGAGTTCTCTCCCGGAAAGCTGGGATAATTTAGTTTTGTCTCTAGAAGGCATACAGGAGCGTGATTTATCAATCAGTTACGTTACTGGGCGTTTGATTGAAGAGTGGCAGAAGAGGCAAGAAAGGTCGTTGGCTGCAGAGGCTTCTACAGGCGGGCGGTTTGGAAGGAGTTCTCATGCCGTGCCGGGGTGAAGCAAGAGCAGCGTGCCGGTGAGGAGTCTGCGTTTGCTGTTAGGCGTTGTTTCCGATGTGGGTCTTCAGCGCATCTAAAACGACAATGTCCTGAGTTGGTCAAGTCTCAGTTGCCGGTGCAGGAGCAGAGACGAGAGCAGCAGCAGCAGCAGCAGCAGCGGAAAAAGAAGTTCTTCAAACAAAAACAGTCGGCTCAGCTGGTGACCGCCGAGGTCAAGATTGCTGATGAGAAACAAGCTGTCTGGGTGGTCGATTCGGGAGCGTCTCGGCACATCGTAAATTCAGATGAATTGTTTGTTTCCAAGAACTCAGCACAGCGCAGCCAGGTGGCTCTAGCAGACGGAAGTACTTCCGAAGCGATTTCAGGGGGTGCAGTTTTTGTTCCTTGTCTTCGTGAATGCCTGCAAAATGTACTTTATGTGCCTTCATTAAGGAGCAATCTGATGTCTGTAGATTGTTTGCTAAAAGCTGGGTTTAAAGTGTATTTTGAAGGAGACAGTTGCATTATTAAGAAGGCTGGTGAGATTTTAGGCACTGCTAAGTCAGAGGGAGGCTTGTTTTGGCTTAAAGCGGGATCTCAAGTTGCAGCAGTAGTCAGTAAATCTCAGCCTGCAGTGAATAACAAAGCTATACATGACAACTGTGTGCACTTATTGCATAGGAAAATGGGGCATGCTGGCTGGAAAAGTATACTAAAAATGTCTGAATTGGCTGATGGGGGTAAGTTAAAGAGTTGTAACAAGTACCTTGATTGTAATGTTTGTAAAAAGGTTAAAACCCACAGAGTCTCTTACCCCAGAAGTGACAGAGTTAGTGAGTCACCGCTACAGCTGGTTCACATGGACGTAATTGGTCCGTTTGCTGTAAGCAGGGGTGGATCGCGTTTTTCATTAACAATTGTGGATGACGCCACGCGTTACTCTTGGGTTTATCCCATGAAGAATAAGGGTGACGTGTTCACTAAGTTTAAAAGCTGGGTGGCATCTGTGGAAAGATTTCTGTCCATTAAACTCAGAAGGATTCAGACGGACAGAGGTGGCGAATTTATGTCAAATGCTTTTAGAGATTGGTTACAAAAGCGTGGCATTGGGCATAGAAAAACGAACACTTTTTCCCCAGAGGAGAATGGCGTTGCAGAGCGAAAAAACAGATCTTTACAAGACATGATGTTTGCCATGCTTGATGATGCTGATTTGCCCATGTCTTATTGGGGGGAGAGCATGCTCACCGCGTGTTATCTCCAAAATAGGCTCTTTCATCAAACAATAGGTACAACTCCATACTTTAAATTGTTTCAGAAAAAACCCAAAATTGACCATTTGCATGTGTTTGGATCAAAAGCCTGGGTATTAATTCCAAAACAAATGAGAAAGAAGGGAGATCCTAAGACCAAACAGTTAGTGTTTGTGGGTTACCAGGAGCTGGGAAAAGGTTTCCGTTTTGCTGAAGGGACAAATGGCATTGTGATCTCCAGGAATGCCAGTTTTTGTGAACATAGTGGCTGGGAGAGACTACATGCCAATACTGAGGTTTGGTTTGAACCTTCCCAGGAGCTTCATGACTCTGAAGGTAAACATAGAGAATCAGAGTCTGAGGGGGAGGAAAGTTCAGATAAGAGCTCTCAAGAAAGTGGAATTAGCCAGAGACCAGTTGCTAAGCAACAAAAGAGAGGTCGTAGTTCTGAGGAGGAAAGTGGGTCAGAAGAAAAATTTTCTCCCAGAAGATCTAAAAGACAAAACAAAGGAGTGCCTCCGGTGCGTTTTTCTCCAGATACTGCGAATGTGTTTAGTGTAATTGCAGAGCCCAAGAGTTTTCAGGAGGTGTTAAAGTTACCAAAAGAGGAGGCAGAGCTCTGGAAACAGGCAATGGAGGAAGAGATGTCCTCTCTGAATGAGCACAAGGTCTTTACACCAGTAGCAGCGCCTGAGGGGGCAAAGATTGTAGGCTGCAGGTGGGTGTACAAACTTAAACCTCTGGTGACAGGAGAGTACAAATACAAAGCTCGTTTAGTGGCTCAAGGATACTCTCAGCGGCCTGGAAAAGATTATGACGAGACTTTTTCCCCTACTGCTAAGGGGGACAGTGTAAGGCTGATTCTAACGCTTGGAGCAAAGAGAAAACTCCTGTTAAACCATTTTGATATCCAGACTGCATATTTACATGCATCAATATCAGAAGACCTGTATCTAGCCGAACCGCCTGGTTATGAGACAGGTTCCAATAGAGTGTTGAAATTAAACAAAGCTCTATATGGTCTCAAACAGGCTGCAAGATCTTGGAACAAATGTTTCCATGAGGCCTTAGTGTCATTTGGTTTCAAGCAGAGTACAGCTGACAATTGTGTTTATGTACGTGGTACAGGCAGTGATCAAGAGTTTTGTCTGATTTATGTAGATGATGTATTGTATGCTTGCAAAACAGATAAACAAACTAAAAGGTTTGCCAAGCAATTGTCCAGTAAGTTCAAAGTGAAAGACTTAGGCCCGGTTAGGACATATCTAGGGTTGGAAGTGTGCTGGGCCCAAGACGGTCACGCAAGCAAGACGTTGTAAGTGTGTCATCAACGGAATCAGAGTACGCCGCGTTGAGTGAATTGTGCAACGAGGTGATTTATTTCAAGCATTTGTTAACAGATTTAAATGTAAATTGTGGAGAACCAGTACAAGTTTACATTGATAATCAAGCTTGTATAACCTTAAGTAAAACAGAGGGTTTCAAATCGTGTTCCAAACATATCTCTGTAAAATACCAAAATGTGCGTTGCTGTGTACAAGACAATGTAATCACCTGTACTTATGTATCAAGTGAAGAAAATGTAGCAGATGTGTTAACTAAACCATTGGCAAAGGTAAAGAACAAGCGAATGTGCAAGGGTTTAGGTTTGCTGGAAAAATAATCTCCTACATAGGTGTATTTGATGTTAATTGTCCAGCAGAATCTGTGAGGGGGTGTTCAGTTTCTGTTAATTGGTTCTCATGGGAAACTTACAGATTCTGGCTTCACACAATTAACTCAAGGCCGTGTCAATTTACTCTTGGCAGAAAGCCAAGGTCAGCTTGACCTAGAAACTACTTACTCTGATTGGTTAACGACCAGCACTCAACTCTGTTATCTAGGGATTGCTAGCACAGTTTGGTGTGTTAGGGGTGTGTTAGGAGTAGAAGTGCTGTGTATGGTTAGGAGAGAGAGAGAAAGAAAGGATTTATTTTGCTTTGTTTTGTATGCAGAAACTCTGCTGGTTTTATTTTTCCTTTTAATAAATCCTGTAAATAGTTATTCTGAGTCTAGCTGACTAGTCATTTCCACCTCAACTAGCTTCTTCGCTGTGCAGGAAAACTCTGCTACGTTTGGGCTAAAGCCATTAGAGCTATGCCTGACACTTCAAAGTTCCATGAATATTCACAACTTTTGTTGAGCCGCCAATAACCCAGATTTTTACTTCTTGAAAGATGGCAACGCTATGTCCATGAGAGGGTTGTGGGTGGCGCTGTGGGTTAAACCACTGTGCCGTTTGGGCTTGGCGATCAAAAGGTCGGTGGTTCAAATACCCGCAACGGGGTGAGCTCCCGTTGCTCAGTCCCAGCTCCTGCCAACCTAGCAGTTCGAAAGCAAGCAGTGCAAGTAGATAAATAGGTACCACTCCGGGGGGAAGGCAAACGGTGTTTCCGTGCACTGCTCTGGTTTCACCAGAAGCAGCTTAGTCATGCTGGCCACATGACCCGGAAAAACTGTCTGCGGAAATGGGCAAACGCTGGCTCCCTCGGCCTGTAAAGCGAGATGAGCTCTGCAATCCCAGAGTCGTTCGCAACTGCACTTAATTGTCAGGGGTCCCTTTACCTTTATGTCCATGAGAAATCTAGATTGTACAGAATCAAACCAAGTATCTGATGGAGTTAACATCAAAATGCTGTTGCAAGTCATTTGTATTGTCCGGATGAAACCCCAGGCTGCATAGTATGATCTTTGTTTTATTTTATTTTGCACAGCCCATCTCAGCTAGCGCAGAGAAGAAATTTAAAGGGTGCTGAAGAAAGACAAAACACCATACTGGCATAGTGACATACCAATATTTGACTCACGTAAGCTAATCCAATGGTGTTTTGTCTTTCTTCAGCACCCTTTAAATTTCTTCTCTGCGCTAGCTGAGATGGGCTGTGCAAAATAAAATAAAACAAAGATCAAGCTAATAAGAAGCTGGTCCGCCACCCATGTTAAATGTTTGGACTTATGACTTGAGCAGCAGAACATGGAAAGTAGTGGAATGGAATCAGGAAGCAAAAGTCATTGCTATTTCCTCATAGCCATTTTTAGACTATTTTACAATGGACTGTGATGAAATTCCAGGGTTGGTGTCTTGGAAACTGCTTTGTGATCAAATTTTTATAACAACAGCTACACTTCTGCAATACAGTGAGAGTTGGAGGCGGGGGATGAGCAATGAAGCAAAGATGAGCGACTGTGACAAAAACTATATATAATGCATGTGGCAGCAACTATAGAGAGAAGTGAAAGCAACTATTGCTAAAGGTCACAAAGGGTTCTCCACAGTGCCATCGTCTGGAGCCCTTTTTGTACTAGTTGCAGTTTTGTATACAAAATATGCTGGCCAAGTGGTTTGGGGGAACTGTAGCAACAAAAGTCAAGCTGAAGTGGATATTTCCAAGGATCTTTCCTCTTTTTGGGTGCAAGAAGTGTAGAGTTATTGTTCATCAATGGAATGATCATAGAATCATAGAATGGTGATTGAACCATTGGTTTGAAATATATTTCCCCATGCTAGCCTGCACAGTTGCAGATAAACTGCAGGTTTGTGTTTTCCCCTGTTGTCTTTGTCCATGGAGTTTTCTTGGCAGGGATACTGGAGTGGCTTGCCGGTTCCTGCTCCAGGTGGATCACGTTTGGTCAAAATTCTCCACTATGACCTGTCTGTCTTGGGTGGCCCTGCACGGCATAGCTCATAGCTTCTCTGAGTTATTCCAGCCCCTTCGCCACGGCAAGGCAGTGATCCATGAAGGGGATCATCTTGTCAGCAAAGGTCCGTATACATAGTAAAGCTATGGTTTTCCCTGTGGTGATGTATGGAAGTGAGAGCTGGACCATAAAGAAGGCTGATCGCCGAGGAATTGATGCTTTTGAATTATGGTGCTGGAGGAGACTCTTGAGAGTCCCATGGACTGCAAGAA
The DNA here is from genome assembly GCF_964270895.1 of Podarcis filfolensis. Lineage (NCBI taxonomy): Eukaryota > Metazoa > Chordata > Lepidosauria > Squamata > Lacertidae > Podarcis > Podarcis filfolensis. Next base: position 20,211,254 of record NC_139604.1, on the reverse strand, counting down.
GATCAAACCTATCCATTCTTAAGGAAATCAGCTCTGAGTGCTCAGTGGAAGGGCAGATTCTGAAGCTGAGGCTCCAATACTATGGCCACCTTATGAGAAGAGAAGACTCCCTGGAAAAGACCCTGATGCTGGGAAAGATGGAGGGCACAAGGAGAAGGGGACGACAGAGGATGAGATGGTTGGACAGTGTTCTCGAAGCTACCAGCATGAGTTTGACCAAATTGCAGGAGGCAGTGGAAGACAGGAGTGCCTGGTCCATGGGGTCACAAAGAGTCGGACACGACCAAACGACTAAACAACAACAACAACATGTTTTCCCCACAGTGTTGGCTGTGACCTGCTAGTGCTTATATCACATTTACTGATGAGAAACACACACAGTTCCTATCATGGTTACAGGGCAGGAACATTCAACACATTTTCCCCAAAACGCTAACCAGTGCTTCTGCCATTTCAATGACATTTTCTTCATTTTTTGTATTAAAAAGAGGGGTGGTGGTTGGGAGTTGAGTGTTATGTACTTCCCATGCTCCAATAATGCCACCCAAATCTTCTCAGATTGTTTTAAATTGCCTTGTCGGTTGCACCCTCCTGCTTGTAGTAGGATAAGTGAACGTGACTCTCCTTCTGTTTGGGGACAATATAAAACCATTGGCCATCATGTGTCTCTGTGTTCCGAGGGGTTAGCAGGATGAGTGTGTGGAACTGTTTTAGAAGGTCTTAAGTACTGCTTTCCAGCTGGTGAGCTGGGACACACTACTGGGTTGCAACCTGAAGAAGAAGAAGAAGAGTTTGGATTTGATATCTCACTTTATCACTACCCGAAGGAGTCTCAAAGCGGCTAACATTCTCCTTTCCCTTCCTCCCCCACAACAAACACTCTGTGAGGTGAGTGGGGCTGAGAGACTTCAGAGAAGTGTGACTAGCCCAAGGTCACCCAGCAGCTGCATGTGGAGGAGCAGGGAATCGAACCCGGTTCACCAGATTACGAGTCTACCGCTCTTAACCACTACACCACACTGGCTCACCACCTGACTAAATTAGGCCACAACAGTAGTACTGGAAGAGCCAACCTGGGACTTTCTGAATATGTGACACCACCGATCTGTCACCCTTCCCCTATAAATCTTTGCATACTTTGGAAACAATGGGGAAGATGGGGCTTATCAACCTGGGAAGGTAGCCCGTCTAGGAGAAGGAAAAATATGAACCTAAACCTCTGCTGCCCTGTGGGGGGGGGGAGCAGCCTAATGAGTAAACCCTACACAAATCCAGAGCAGAGTTCCTGAAGTGGTTGGATGGTGCCTTGTACGCCTCCTTCCACCAACTCCTGCAGCCAAGCTGGTGCCAAACATATTGCTCTGCTTTCTTTTGGACCACATCAGTGAGACCGAGAGGTGGCGTCTTGTCATCTGGGCGGCCCAGGACCTCCATACACACTGCCCAGGTTTGTGCCCCAGAAAGGTCATGTTGGTTCTGCTGAGGCAGGGTTTGACTCCATCCCAGAAGGCACACTCCACTGTCTCTCAAGACAGACAGGTGCCAACAATATGTCCTACAACGTCATGCATTCCGTAGCTATTCTGTAATTGCAAAGCCCCATTTACCACATAAAGGTAAAGGGACCCCTGACCATTAGGTCCAGTCGTGACCGACTCTGGGGTTGCGGCGCTCATCTCGCTTTATTGGCCGAGGGAGCCAGCGTACAGCTTCCGGGTCATGTGGCCAGCATGACTAAGAACCAGAGCAGCGCACAGAAACGCTGTTTACCTTCCCGCAGGAGCAATACCTATTTATCTACTTGCACTTTGATGTGCTTTCGAACTGCTAGGTTGGCAGGAGCTGGGACCGAGCAACGGGAGCTCACCCCGTCGCAGGGATTCGAACCGCCGACCTTCTGATTGGCAAGTCCTAGGCTCTGTGGTTTAACCCACAGCGCCACCTGTGTCCCATTTACTACATAGCCCCCACTTATAATCTTACTGCAAGTCACACAGGGGAAGCCAGCCTTCTGTAGCATCTAGCTAGGATAAGGTGACTCACTACAACCCCTTCTGCTCCTGTTTCCAGATTGGTTGCTGATATGCATTTAACTATCCCTGGGAAAGATGAGTATCTTTTCCTGATGAACCCTCAGCACCAATAGCAGCAAACCTGGATTGTCTCCATCAGTAGTGTGATCAGGCAAATATGAAACTCGTCAAGTCTATGGAATGCAGACTGGAGCATATCTAGTTCCTCAAAAAAATTGTGCTGTGGAATTGCCGCATACGAAACAAACCAATGACCCAACGCTAGGTCAGAGTAAGTATCTGATAGTCTAGCAAAGATAAATCCCACGGGGAACTTCCCCAGTGTGGGATATTTTCAACTGCAACTCCCAACAGCCTCAGCAAGCACAACCAATAGTCAGGGATGATGGGAGTTGTAGTGCAAAACATGAGGTGGTCACAAGGTTAGGAAGGTTGGCATACGGGTTCTGTGATTTAGCATGGTAGATTCATGAGTGTTTTCATGTACTCACACAAATTGAATCATACTAATACCTACAGAAATGGAGGCAGTGAGAGATTTTACTTTCTTGGGCTCCATGATCACCGCAGATGGTGACAGCAGCCACAAAATTAAAAGACGCCTGCTTCTTGGGAGAAAAGCAATGACAAACCTAGACAGCATCTTAAAAAGCAGAGACATCACCTCGCCAACAAAGGTCCATATAGTTAAAGCTATGGTTTTCCCAATAGTGATGTATGGAAGTTAGAGCTGGACCATAAAGAAGACTGATCACCGAAGAATTGATGCTTTTGAATTATGGTGCTGGAGGAGACTCTTGAGAGTCCCATGGACTGCAAGAAGAACAAACCTATCCATTCTGAAGGAAATCAGCCCTGAGTGCTCACTGGAAGAACAGGTCCTGAAGCTGAGACTCCAATACTTTGGCCACCTCATGAGAAGAGAAGACTCCCTGGAAAAGACCCTGATGCTGGGAAAGATGGAGGGCACAAGGAGAAGGGGACGACAGAGGACGAGATGGTTAGACAGTGTTCTCGAAGCTACCAGCATGAGTTTGACCAAACTGCGGGAGGCAGTGGAAGACAGGAGTGCCTGGCGTGCTCTGGTCCATGGGGTCACGAAGAGTTGGAAACGACTAAACGACTAAACAATAACAACAACAATACCTACAGTCCAGGAATGCGATTCTCTGCAGCGCACGAAGGTTTCCATTCTGCACAAGCAAGAGCTTGCACAACGATAAGCCTTTAGGGCGATATGAATAAGCTTGAAACAGCTCGCACAAATGCAAACCCCAAAGCGATATTTCTGAGAATAAACACAGCGCGGACTGACTCTTTGGTGAGTCACTGTTTTACAGTCGCTTTGTTCTCCGTTGAAATGTTGGGGAACAAGGGAAGGAAGCTTGATACATGCGAGGGTTCGGTCCAAAGCAAACAGCAAAGGCCTCTGCAGAGCTCACCTCCTGCTTATCGGACACACTGCTCTGGGGATGCGCAGGGCCTCTGGAGGAAACTCAGTGTTTCAGTTAATTAGCCTGACATGCACTGCTCTGCTGCCTGTTGAGATCTTTTGCTACCGCGGAAAAAGTGGATGCTAATGTCAACAGCCAGGAATGAACTTGGAGGGGTAGATTCAACGGAAGGGCTTTGGTCTGAGTCTGGCTTCCAGCTTAATTGTTACTAAAGTTAAATTTAGCAAAATTAAGCTGGGTGATGCCCAGAGCTATATCCATAGTCGAAATCAATGGATTTAAGCAGCTCAGGTCCATTGATATCAATGGTTAATGTTGCATATCACCTACTGTACTGACATGAGACTCCTCCAAATGACCTCTTCATTCAGCATCCATCTTGATTTGTTTGCGCAAAGCTTACACAGTGGTTAGACTTCGTCCTGTTTTTATTGAGCCTTTGCCTTGATTTGTTTGCAATCATAAGCACTCGTCCTCTGCATTCATCCTGATTTGCTTGTGAAGCATTTCCCCATTATTCGGTCATCCTGCATGTTATGTACTGAAGTTCTCACCCCGGGCCAGCAGGGGGATACTGTAGATAGTTATGCAAATAAGGGATCGAAAGTGACGTTCAGTGATTGGATAGTTTTAGAAAATTGTTACAGTTACATTGTACTGGAGCTCTATATAAGCAGGCCGACTGAACCCTTCAGTTCAGTTCTGTCCTGGCCTGTGAATAAACAAGAGCTGTTTGAAGAATCGCTGTGTCGTCTGATATGTTCACCCACAACTTAACACTGCACTTTTCAGTTCATTTCCTAGTCACTTTCCAAACTGTAAAAAATCCAGGTTTTTGTTTAGTTTTTTAGTGACTTTGTTGCACTAAGGTCCTTCCAAACATCTGAACAGATCTGAGCCTCGCAAAGTGGCACAGGTCTGGCTCCGGGAGGGCGACATGAACAGCTCCTCCCCCAAAAAAATGCACCTGGGGCATCACCCTGACAGGCCCCACATACACTAGGCCCCTGAGTAGCTGTCATATTGCCCTGCATCAATTATCACAAAGCTTTGGCATATATTTTGAGGGGACACAACAATCTTGGAGGTTTTGAGCAGGGTCAGACATGCCATCTCTGGGGGGCCCGGGCTCCCATAATATTTTCCTGTGGATGCCCTGAGTATGGAGGAGGCGAGGCAGGCATTGTGCAAAACGTTGCCTTAACTCTGGTGCTCAAGCACAACTGCAGCAACTGGACAGGGGCCTGCTCCTCTGCTAGGAAGCCTCCATCCTCCATGTGACAGCCCTTGAGATATTTTAAGATGGCTTTCGTATCTCCTTTCAGTCTCCTCTTTACCTGGCTAAACGTATAACCCTAAACTGGCAAGCATATACACATAGGGAGGGAGATAAAGAAGTTTTATTTTTTGGTTTGTACAGTGGTACCTCGGGTTACATAGGCTTCAGGTTACAGACTCTGCTAACCCAGAAATAGTGCTTCAGGTTAAGAACTTTGCTTCAGGATAAGAACAGAAATCGTGCTCCGGCGGCGTGGTGGCAGCAGGAGGCCTCATTAGCTAAAGTGGTGCTTCAGGTTAAGAACAGTTTCAGGTTAAGAATGGACCTCCGGAACGAATTAAGTACTTAACCTGAGGTACCACTGTACTATTTAACTACACAATGTTCATACAGACACCACTTCATATCAGAAACCTTTGACTGTTACACACACCTACATGCTTTTGGCTCCCATCCAGAAACACACCACAAAATCCATTGTCTGCAGCCAAGCCCTTACGATACAACCACATCTGTTCAGATTCATCAGAGACTCACAACTTAAGGATTTGCACCAAGCATTTTTCAGACTACAGGACTTGCCCAGCAGAGTAGAGGGAGGATCAGATCAGCAAGACCAGACTGGTTTGCAGGAATGCTCTGCTGCAGGGCAGATCTAGAAAAAGGAAACGGCAGAACGTCACGTATGGCTCCCAGCTAAAGCCATCCATATCTTCAGTGATCTGCAGCCTGGACAATAGATAGGGTCCTGGACAATGACTCTTCCCTCCCACATGCCTTGGGGTGGTAAGACTATACTAATAACCCTTCCAACTCAAAATTCTTACCATCAACAACAGGCCACCTAAGACAAATGGAGGGACCAGACCCTGCAAGAAACTGAGATGACCTTAAGGTGATCACGTTTGAACGAAGGGTCTTCAGATGCATGTGTTGATTAGCTTCCTAATTACGCCAGGATGTTTGTGTTATCACCAAGCCGCTTGGTTAATAGGCTGCTTCTCTCCCTGTCTGGTGAATTGTCAGCTATGTCAGATAAGCATAACTGTATGTTCTTTTTGCATTTGCACTGACTTGCGGTGTGTTTCACCATCACCACCACAAGTATATGAGGTCGCCTGTTTAAAGTTACCCCATGTATCTTACTGTATGCTTGTGAAACATGGACCACTAATAAACACCATCTCCAGCTCCTCAAAAGATTCCATCAGTGGTGTCTCCGAAATTTTTTTACATATCACTTGGGAAGACAGGCGAACTAATGCCAGTGTACTGGAAGAAGCAAAGATCACCAGTGTCAACATCAACTTCATATGTTGTTTGGGTGCCTAATTATTGTCTTCCAAAGCAACTACTCTATTCCAAACTTAAAAATGGAAAGTGTAATGCTGGTGGTCAATAAAAGAGTTTTAAGGACTCTCTCAAGGCAAATCTAAAAAAATGTAGTACAGTGGTACCTTGGGTTAAGTACTTAATTCATTCTGGAGGTCTGTTCTTAACCTGAAACTGTTCTTAACCTGAAGCACCACTTTAGCTAATGGGGCCTCCTGCTGCCACTGCACCGCCAGAGCACGATTTCTGTTCTTATCCTGAAGCAAAGTTCCTAACCTGAAGCACTATTTCTGGGTTAGCGGAGTCTGTAACCTGAAGCGTATGTAACCTGAAGCGTATGTAACCCGAGATACCACTGTATAAACACTGACAACTGGGAAACACTGGCCTCCGAGCGCTCCAGTTGGAGAACAGCCGTTACCAAAGGTGTCATGGGCTTTGAAGACGCTCAAACTCAGGATGAAACGGAGAAATGTACTAAGAGGAAGGCGCATTTGGCAAACCCTCACCGTGATCAACTCCCACCCGGAAACCTATGTCCCCACTGTGGAAGGATGTGTGGATCCAGAATTGGCCTCCACAGTCACTTATGGACTCACTGTTAAAACTGTGTTCAAGGAAGACAATCTTACTCGGCTACGAGTGATCGCCAAAGAAGAAGAAGCAGCATCTGATGAATCAGACAATGAGCCATGAAAGTTTATGTCAGCAGTGGGGAGCCTTCAGCCCTCTCTGTCTGGACCTTGGTACTCGCCCCAGGCCATACTGCTCACTGACTCTTCTCCACACCCTCCGTGAGTGCTGTTGCCTGGCTGGAATGTGCCCTAGAACCCTGATGATGCCTCTTGCTTGTCAGAATGGGGGTCTGGGTGGGTGTGGGTGAAGAAAGGTGTGTGGTGTAGAACTCTCCAAATTTTGTGTGACTGAAAAGCAGCCTACTGAAATGTAGCCTATGGTATTCCACCCACTGTCTCCTTTGGCCCCACACACTGCTGAAATGTGAAGGAAAAAGATTTCCCCACCCCTGGTTTATGCCGTGTTGAATTTATTCACCTTTAAAGTGCTAGAGCAGAACCATACCTTCCATCGTTTCTCCGATGAAAATATAAACAACCCCACCAACATGTCTCCAACGAAAATAGGGACATCCTATTCTATATCTTCCAACGTTTCTCCAATGAAAATATGGACATCCTAAATAAAACCAGGACATTCAAGGATCAAATCTGAAACCGGGATGGCTTCTGTAAATCTGGGACTGTCCCTAGAAAATAGGGACACTTGCAAGGTCTGCAAAATAACAGCACTATCCTTCTGCACACTTGTAGAGAATGAAGATTCAGAGATGAGATCTTGGTTCAATGCTGCTGTATTATGGCTTCTTTCTTGTTACTGGGTTGTTGTATTTTGAACTTACCTTGACACACGGAACATCTGCAGGAGCTCGCTGTATTTAAACCTCTCCTGCAGGTTCTGAGACACCTAAATATGGAAATGGAAATTCAGCAAACATTGTTTTCTTTAATCTATGGAAAGATCTGTTCCTTTGATGCTTCCGCTAGCAGTTCTCAGGTGCAGGACTTCTAGAAGTGGCGAAGAAGCGGTTTTTTAAAGGCATCCCTCCAATTAAAAAACGGGAATTTCCGTCCTATCTTATCTGCTATAAAGGGAGGTGTCTTCAGAAAAATTACATGCATGTGCCCAAGCCTGAGCGTTATCAAGAAGGAAGAAACCCTGGATTGTTCAAAGGGTAACATTCTTGCAGACTCAGCCTCTTCTTTCAGACTTCTCTACTGTGACAACATGTAGGAGGCTTAGAATGAAAGCATTGTGCTGATCATACAAATTGGGCATTGTTTTGGGACATAAAGATGAAGAGGGTTTTCAGCAACCCCAAAGAGATCAAAGGTTGATGTCAAAGAGGAATGACCTAATATGCAACAGTCTAAACTAGACCACGGAATACACATAAGAGTTCCCAACATGATTTTGAGGTTACTGAAACTTTTTTTTTTGTTCAATCTCTTTCTCTCTCTGTCACCCAGCCCTATTATATTATCCCTTTTATAGAAGTCGCCAAATGACACACGCATGCTTTTGTACAGAGAGTCTTGAAATAAATGCCCACACACAAACCCCAGTAAATTCTCCTCTGCCATTTTTAATGGCCAGCGTTTTCTGAATATTCCTGAAAGTCTACAAATATTCTCAGGATGTTCTGCAAATAGTTTAATTCATCATCAGCTTTGGACATCCAAAGATGTCAAAACAAAAGCCAATGTTTGACAATATCTAATGGCCAGACATGTGGAAGTCAGCACTTGACAACATATGTTTGTTTACACTGTGGGTTTTTTCTGGCAGTCATACAATCCCATGTTTAGTATAAAGGTAAAGGTAAAGGACCCCTGACAGTTAAGTCCAATGACTCTGGGATTGCGGCGCTCATCTCTCTTTACTGGCCGAGGGAGCCGGCGTTTGTCCGCAGACAGTTTTTCCAGGTCATGCGGCCAGCAGAGCAGAAACCAGAGCAGCGCACGGAAACGCCATTTACCTTCCCGCCGGAGCGGTACCTATTTATCTACTTGCACTTTGATGTGCTTTCGAACTGCTAGGTTGGCAGGAGCAGGGACAGAGCAATGGGAGCTCACTTCGTAGCAGGGATTTGAACCGGCGACCTTCCAATCGGCAAGCCCAAGGCTCAGTGGTTTAGACCACAGCGCCACCTGCTGTGTTTAGTATACCTCCTTACAACTGCCTTATTTAATTTATTTAGGATCACTGGGATCATTTTCTCCACCCCTTCTTCCCAATATTTGAAAGTACTTGGCTTGTATCAGCCAGCATTTGACACTGAGCATCATGGCAGTCTATATTTGATATGTGGCAATTGTTATTTGGCTGCAGTCGACAGCTGATATGCAGAAGAAATTAATGTTTGACAGCAGCAGCAGCTGACTTGCAGCAGAATTTAGTACATTTTCTAATAATTTCACTCAGGCTGCAATCCTATAGCAAGCATACTTACCTGGGAGTATGTCTCATTAAACTCAGTGGGACTTACTTCTGAGCAGACATGCATAGAATTCAACAGCTGGCTTATAAAAATAATATTTTGAGGTAATCAGTGCTTTTTTCCTGGGGGTACTCAAGGGTACTGACACAGTACTGACACCTTTTTCATGTTAAAAGTGTGGCACTTATTATAACAACTTCATGGTGAGTACAGACACCTTTTTCTTTTCTTTTTTAAGCACTAGGTAAGTTTCAATTCCAAACAAATTTCAACCCCAAAATCTGATTCAGAATTTGATAATTCAGACTGTGGAATTCCACTCAACACTAAGCATATATGTGAGGGGAAATTAGACACTACTTAATAAAAAAACTCTCTAAGTGGTATAATTAATAAAATTATCAATGAAACACAGAAAGATGATAATTGTTGAACTGTGTCCTGTAGCTCCCTCTGTCATTGCTGTGCACTTCTTATTCTTCTGGGGCAAATTAGTTTGTTAACTAATGGAAAAATAACAGAAGCAAGGCTCCCCACACACCCATCCAACATAAAGACAGTCAGTGATTTACTAGGAAAAGCTACCAGGGGGAAAAAACCCAGGGAGAATAGGAGCATTCAATTGCCTCCTGAGAAGAGGCCATATCTTCAAGAAGCTGGATTTAGTTGCACAGCTAAGATAAGGAACCTGTAAAGCTTGATGCACCATCTGTGGAGATTTCGTCGGGCTTTTTCCTCTTCCGAAGCCTCACACGCCCATAAAGGCAGTGTTGTCGAAAGTATGTTGGCAGGCACACAAAGATCTCTGTGATGTGAAAGCCAAGGCCTTTTTATAAACCAGAGAGCACAGGCTGCCAAGGGAAGCCGTTGGCTAAGTCGATGGTTTAGTTAACACAGCTTTCCCTATTTTCCAGGCTATGAAGGCCACACTGTGCTCCTTGCAGGAGAATCTGGAGCCCTCATTGAAAATGGACTGCTAGGAATATGTATCACTGACAGTTTTGAAGCAGTGAATTGCTTACTATGGTTTGGGCAACATTTGTGTATCTTTGAGTTAGAGGAACTTAGCAGGGGATTTGGCCAAGTTAGACAACGCACACACACACACCATTCTGGTCAATTCCAAAGTGAACTGATTCAATGGGAACAGCAGACTTCATTGTACATTTGGTAGGGGAGACTTCGTCTGAGGGATCCCAAAGAACTTTGTGATTCTAGGTTATAAGATTGGTGTTTAGTCGGGAGAAGGTACCGTAAATGGAACCAGCAAGCCTGCTGATTATGTTCTTTATGGCTTGATGGAGTGGTCCAGTACTCTGTCTTGTCCCTGAAATGTCTCTCAATGGATAGGCTGTTCTGGAAGGAGAGGGACAAAACAAAAAGCTGCCTTAGACTGAGTCAGACTATTGGCCCATCTAGCTCAGGATAGTCTACAACAACAACAACAGCAACAACAACAACAGGAGCAGCAATTTATTATCTATACCCTGCCCATTGGGCTGGGTTTCCCCATCCACTCTGGGCGGCTCCCAACAGAATATTAAAAACATGATAAAACATCAGACATTAAAAACTTCCCTAAACAGGGCTGCCTTCAGATGTTTTCTAAAAGTCGGATAGTAGTTTTTTCCCTTGACATCTGATGGGAGGGCGTTCCACAGGGTGGGTGCCACTACCAAGAAGACCTGGTACCCTGTAGCTTCACTTCTTGCAATGAGGGAACCGCTAGAAGGCCCTCAGAGCTGGACCTCAGCTGAACGATGGGGGTGGAGACACTCCTTCAGGTATACTGGACCAAGGCCGTTTAGGGCTTTAAAGGTCAGCACCAACACTTTGAATTGTGCTCAGAAACATACTGGGAGCCAATGTAAGCCTTTCAGGACCTTTGGTAGTACTCCAAGGTTTCAGGCAAGAGTCCTTTTCAGGCTTGCATAGAGAAACCTGGGATCTTCTGCCACAGCACTATGACCCTTCCCTGTTTGCTGATTTGGGAATCAGGACTGGCTTCCCCACCCACGCCACCCATGAGATGTGATGTCATCAAAGAATCATAGACTGGAAGGGAGGGACCATGGGGGTCATCTAGTCCAGCCCCAACGCAGGAATCTTTTGCCCTTTATCAGGGTGTCTGTATGTGTGAAAGAAGACAGTAGACGGGCAATCACGGAATTTAATCTGCAAGGCACATGGAGGCCCAGTTTGCTCTCTGTGAGAATCCTGTGCTATAGCATTGAGGGGGTGGGGTAGAAACAGAGGGTGGAACTCAATAAAGTTTTGTTCAGAGAGTAGACCTAACTTAGTCCTGTTCATTAATGTCAATGAGTCTACACTGAAACATAGCCAAATGCCACCCAGTACAGTGGTACCTCGGGTTACAGACGCTTCAGGTTACAGACTCCGCTAGCCCAGAATAGTACCTCGGGTTAAGAACTTTGCTTCAGGATGAGAACAGAAATCGCACTGTGGTGGCGAGGCGGCAGCAGAAGGCCCCATTATATACAGAATGCAGCAGTCTGATTGGTCCACAGGAGCCACCCAATCCAGCTCCAGGTGGAAGTGAATCCACAACCTGATTGGCCTACAGGAGAATCACGGAATTAGCCAATCACGTGGGGGCCATTGTGTAAATGATGTCTATAAAGCCGACATTCTGGGGGAACTTCATTCCTTCTCACCACTATGAGCTGAATAAAGAGCATGAAATCCACTCTCAACTCCGAGTATATTTCAGTCAAGCAGGTATTATTTGCACCAACCCTCTTTACGCAAGTGACCCCAGCACTTACAAACATTTGCACCAAGGGGCAGAGATGGCTCCTCAACCTTCGTGAATCAATTTTGTAAGCCTGCAGTCAGGAGGGGGAGCTTTCGCTTCCCTTGAAAGGGCATAGCTAAAGCTACAGCACAGCCAAGTGGGCACATTCAGAAGAACAGCTCAGTAGTCCTGTGCCAGACTGTGGCGAAGACTAGCTGGCTGGTTTAGCTCCTACCCTATTGCTGCTCTTTCTGCCCAAAGTGGTTGCATGGTCCATTTCCCTGCAGACTCTTTCTGGCAGCAGCAAAAGTTCAGTGGCTCAGATAACGAAATGCTTATAAGGCACACTGGTCTCAATTACCGTATTTTTCGCTCCATAAGACACACTTTTTTCCTCCTACAAAGTAAGGGGAAATGTGAGTGCGTCTTATGGGGTGAATAGCGCTGCACGGAGAGGTAGAGCTGCGCAGCGCCCCTTCAGCGAAGCGGGAGGAGGAACGGAGCCCCTTCTGTTCCTCCTCCCACTTCGCTGAAGGGGCGCTGTGCAGTTCTCCCTCTCTGCGCCACGCCCCTTCAGCGACATGCCTGTCCTGGCTTCTGCCTTAGCCATGCGCAGCCTCTTCCGGGCAGGGGGAGCCTTCATCCCGCTGCCCTGAAGAGGCTTGGCGCGGTTATCCCAGAAGCCAGAACAGCCACACGGTATCCCAGAAGCCATATCCCTCTTGCTGTTCAGGCTTCTGGGATTCAAAATAATTTTTTCTTGTTTTCCTCCTCCCAAAACTAGGTGCGCCTTATGGTCTGGTGCGTCATGGAGTGAAAAATACGGGATATCCGTATCAGATTGAGACACAGCTCAGTCGGTAGAGCGTGAGACTTTTAATCTCAAGGTTGCAGGTTCGAGCCCCACGTTGAGCAAAAGATCCCTGCGTTGCAGGGGGTTGAACTAGATGACCCTCATGGTCCCTTCCAACTCTACAATTCTATGATTCTGGGATCTAAAATACCTTCCCATCTAGCCATCTTTGCACTTTTTGAATACCAGATATATATTTTTACAGCTTGGCTCAAAATAAACTCACTACGGACATTGATGTGTGCTGGGTGTCTGTATTAAACTGACCACAGACACTGGAAATGGACATCCCTACCATTAGGCAGAGTGAGGCAATCATCTCAGGCAACCCTTCCCTCCAGCTATTCCTCCTAGACCCACACCCGTCATTCTCCTAAGCACTCCCTAAGCAAGTGGGACCCTCTGAGTTCCACTCAGGTGCAATGAACGATGCTCTCTCACTTCCAGTGCTGAAGGAAAATGCAGCCACCAGCCCAGTCAGCTTCTGTACCTGAAATGCAGGCAGCACTATCTTGTCTTTTGCCTCAGGCAGCAAACTATCTTGAGCCAGTCTTACACCACCAGTTGGGGGCAGGGGAAGAGAGAAAGTAACTCCAGGTGCTCGATGAAAGGTTTATTTCAGGCCCAACACACATCAGAACAATCCGTCCATGGTCGGTGGCCGTGAGGGCCGAGAGGCAGCGCCTCCTCCTCCTCCAGGCCTTTGGTCAAAGTCACAGCAGTTTCAGATCTGTGGGTGGTCAACAAAAGTTTTCTGTCCTTCTCATGAGCCATGACCTACCAGCTCTATAGAAATAGCACGCTGGGGAATACAGTAGTACCTCGGGTTAAGTACTTAATTCGTTCCGGAGGTCCGTTCTTAACCTGAAACTGTTCTTAACCTCACCACTTTAGCTAATGGGGCCTCCCGCTGCCACCATGCCACCGGAGCATGATTTCTTAATGATTTCTTAACCCGAGGTACTATTTCTGGGTTAGCGGAGTCTGTAACCTGAAGCGTATGTAACCCGAGGTACCACTGTAGTCTTCAGGAGAGCCTAGATGAATATAGTCTCAGCAGATCACCCACCCAGCTTTCCCTTCAGTTTGACAAAGCTATCAATTCTGCATTGGCACAACAGGTCAGAAACAGAATCAATTTCAGGGGCTCCCTGAACACATACAGATTTTGTGACAACGTTTGGACATTTGTACTGAATGAAGTTGAATTCAGAGAGATCACAGAGCTTGTGGAAGTGCATAAAGTGAAAATGATAGCCTGTGATGTGGAAAATACTGCTGCAGATTGAAGAGGAAGATGGGCTCCTGTGCCAGCAATGTCTTTAAGAGGCTGCAATTCTGAGAGAGGAGGGTGGTGAAAGAGTGTGTGGGTGACTATTTTAATGATGCAGATATGAGTAATCCATGCTGGAATGCCTTGTGGAACTGTCTTGGCACAATTTCTGTAGAGCATCTTTTGGGTTCACCTTAAAGACATGAAGACAAAGAATATTGCTTTTTTAAAAAGAGAGAAAGAGAGAGAGAAACAAAAAAATAAGGATGAAAGGTTGTTGCTCTTTGGTCCATCAAGGTAACTTCTCCAATAAACATTTTATAGAAGAAGAAGAAGAAGAAGAAGAAGAAGAAGAAGAAGAAGAAGAAGAAGAAGAGGAAGAAGAAGAATCCATTGCAGATGCATTTTGGACAGCAATTCTCGTCTAGCTCCAGCCCTCATGGCTGATGGCCGAGGATGATGGGAGATGTAGTCCAAAACAACTGGAAGACACCAAGTTGGCAAAGCCTAGTGTACTTTGCTTTAAGAATTTGCCATTAAAATGCACTGTATAAATATGCAGCAAATAATTTAATAGCTTCCTGCACTAGGTTCCACATGCCAAGGGTACAAGTCTCTTCTCTTAATGAAGAGTGACTTAAAAAAAAATATGTTGTGCCAGATTGGTTGATTTTAAAACACCCAGAAACAAAAAACCTTAAACACAATCTTAGCCTCAAAAGTGAATCAAATTACAACTAGAAACAGAACTTATAGAACCCAAAACTAAGATACTATCAAGAATGTATAACTTGCTGCTGAAATGGAATACTCAGGATGAAACGGTTAAATCTACTATAATTAAATGGGCACAAGATGTTGGACATAACATTATGTTCGCTGACTGGGAACAGTTGTGGACCACAGGTATGAAATTTACGGCATGTAATGCCTTAAGAGAAAATATTATGAAAATGATATACAGGTGGTACATGACCCCAGTCAAGCTTGCAAAAATTTATCATTTGCCCGATAATAAATGTTGGAAATGTAAAGAAATTGAAGGTACTTTTTTCCACCTTTGGTGGACGTGCCCTAGGATTAAGGCTTTCTGGGAAATGATTTATAATGAACTGAAAAAGGTATTTAAATATACCTTCCTGAAGAAACCAGAGGCCTTTCTCCTGGGCATGGTCGGCCAATTGGTGTTAAAAAAGGATAGAATTTTCTTTATGTATGCCACAGCAGCAGCAAGAATACTCATTGCAAAGTATTGGAAGACGCAAGATCTACCCACTCTGGAAGAATGGCAGACGAAATTGATTGACTTTATGGGACTGGCAGAATTGACTGGCAGAATTCGTGACCAGGGAGAAGAATCGGCAGAAGAAGAATGGAAGAAATTTAAAGATTATTTGCAAAAATATTGTAACATCGGCAGAAGAAGAATGGAAGAAATTTAAAGATTATTTGCAAAAATATTGTAACATCAAGGAATACTGAGTGATGTTGGATTGAAATTAAGGGGTGGTCAGCTGTAATGGTACAAAAGAATATGAAAAAATAGCTCTTTTTTGTACATAAGTTAAAGTATAAGTTACAATAATTTAAGAAGATGGATAGAAAATAAGGTTTATAGCTGTAATGCTATGAGATAAGGATTTGCTGGATGAACAATTTGAACTGGAATACAAGAAGGGGAGGTATGAGGAGGTCAGGGAAATATGTTATTGGAAAATATGATATGAAATTTATGTGTTTTTAATATTTTTTCTTTTTAACTTTTTTCTCTTTTTTCTTTTTCTTTGTGGTTTGTATAAAATGGAAAATTTTAATAAATATCTTTTTTTAAAAAAAAACAAAAGTGAATCAAATTACAAAAAAAGGAAAGGAAACACAACTTCCCGGCATCTAAGGCAACAAGCAAATAAATCATTCCACTTATTTTTTAAACTCGTGTTAACAGCATCGTCATAATTATTTAACAAGCAACCACAACAAACGCTGGACAAATGCCGTGCTGTTTTGCCATTTCGTTCTGAAGAGATCCAAAATTTGCCTTTAATTCTTGCTTTTTTTGGTTTTTTTGTTTTGTTTTTATTAAAAATTTTCTTGTTTTGCAGAAGTATGTGTAATGTCTCTCGTATTTTTTCCATGTAACATTTTTACAAATCCGTTTCATTTGTTGAGACATTAGGGGGAGAAAAAAAAGGGGTGGAGGGGGGGAGATGGGTGGGGGTGGGGTCGGGTGGCGATGTTTCTATTATGCTTACCGTATGTAGGGTTTGGTGTCAGAGTTGCTTGTGCTGTTCACTTGTGTTCCTTTGGTGGTGAGAGAGGTTGGGGTTGGCCTAGGGTGTGGTTGTTTGTTTGTGATTGGCTGTGGTGATCTTTGTTTTCATGTGTGAGTGGGGTGAGAGGGTGTTTTGGATCAGGTTAGTCATTTTGATTTGTATGCTATTGGTGGATTATTGTCATTGTCTTGTTAGGCTGTGTATGTGATAAAGGGGAGCCATACCGGGGTAAAGGCGTCTTCTTCTGTTTGTCCCCGTGTCAGTCTCAGTTTATTGGTTAATTTTTCTAGTGGGGCTGTTTCCCATACTATTTGGTACCATTGGTCTATGCTTACTTCTGACAGGTCTCTCCAGTGTCTGGTTATGGTGTTTCGGGCTGCTGAAAGTAGGTGGGTTATGAGTTCTTTGTGGTGTAAATGGGCATTGTTGTCTTGGAAGATGTTTAGTAGGGCCACACCAAGTTAATTCTTGCTGAGACTCCCTCAACCCACTCCTAACTCTATCCCCACCTCCACTGAAATCTGCATTGTCATCGTTGACTTTTCAAAAGCCACTTACAACACAGTCATGGAGCTAGCATAAAAACAAAGCATTGCATGAAACATTCAGACTTAAGTGTCACACACTAATCTGCAGATTGCCAGGGATTTCAGTTATATCTCTTTCCTACAACATGTGAGGTCAGTAAGAGTTGTTTTCAAGAATTAACATTTTTAGATTTTATTCTGAAGAGCCAAATGCCGCAACAATTAAGCAACCTTAAGTGTCTGGTAATGCAACCTTTGCATCTACCCAGTTAAGAAGCCTCAGTAAATGTTAAAACCAATTAAAGCTTCTGCTTCATCAGGGCAGAGGATCAGAGTTCAAAAAAAGATCAAGGTCCAAAAGCAAAACTATAAAATACATGGAGGTACGAAGGACATTTCAAACACTTTGTTGTTGTTGTTTAGTCGTTTTGTCGTGTCCGACTCTTTGTGACCCCATGGACCAGAGCACGTCAGGCCCTCCTGTCTTCCACTGCCTCCCACAGTTTGGTCAAACTCATGCTGGCAGCTTCAAGAACACTGTCCAACCATCTCGTCCTCTGTCATCCCCTTCTCCTTGTGCCTTCAATCTTTCCCAACATCAGGGTCTTTTCCAGGGAGTCATCTCTTCTCATGAGGTGGCCAAAGTATTGGAGCCTCTGCTTCACGATCTGTCCTTCCAGTGAGCACTCAGAGCTGATTTCCTTCAGAATGGATAGGTTTGATCTTCTTGCAGTCCATGGGACTCTCAAGAGTCTCCTCCAGCACCATAATTCAAAAGCATCAATTCTTCGGCGATCAGCCTTCTTTATGGTCCAGCTCTCACTTCCATACATCACTACTGGGAAAACCATGGCTTTAACTATACGGACCTTTGTTGGCAAGGTGATGTGTCTGCTTTTTAAGATGCTGTCTAGGTTTGTCATTGCTTTTCTCCCAAGAAGCAGGAGTTTTTTAATTTCATGACTGCTGTCACCAGGGCTGGTCTGGTGTGGTTCTCTCCCACGCTCAGCGCTGCGCTGGGTGGCCGCTGCACTGTCCCTCCCCCAGATAGTCCCTCGCTCTCTCTCCGCACCGCACGCCTGGCACCCACCCCCTCCACAGTGGGCGGCGACCCAGCGGCTCGGATCGGATTCACACAGCCAGCACTGCAGTGAGAGAGAGTGAGTGAGCCAGGTAGGGGCAGAGAGCTGCGAGTGCGAGCGCGCCCCCCCCCCAGATGTTGCGCCCAGTGCGGCCGGCCCCCCCTGCACCCCCCACGCTACGCCACTGCCCTTGATTAGGTCCAGTCATGGCCAACTCTGGGGTTGTGGCGCTCATCTCGCTTTATTGGCCGAGGGAACCAGCGTACAGCTTCCGGGTCATGTGGCCAGCATGACTAAGCCGCTTCTGGCGAACCAGAGCAGCGCACGGAAACGCCGTTTACCTTCCCGCTGGAGTGGTACCTGTTTATCTACTTGCACTTTGATATGCTTTCGAATTGCTAGGTTGGCAGGAGCAGGGACTGAGCAACGGGAGCACCCCATCGTGGGGATTCGAACCGCCGACATTCTGATCGGCAAGTCCTAGGCTCTGTGGTTTAACACACAGCGCCACCTGCGCCCCTTAACCTTAGGGATAAGAGGGAATATATTATAAGCAATACAATGAAACAAAGTCCTGAAGAAGCAAGAAGTTCTCCTTGCACTGAATTGGTTCCTTTGCAAGGATCTTCCCCATTCAGAAGCCCATATGCATATGAATAAACAAATGCCCCCAATTGCCTAGCATGGGAGCCAAGCAAATACCCACCTTCATTTGATACCCCTTCCACCAGCTGCAATCCCAAGTGAATTTAAATGCAAACTGGACAGAGTTCGTTCTTTGTAAGAGCATAGCAGCACCTGCCCCACAGCGCAATAAAACTAAGCGAATGCTGCCCAGGGGACATGGGAGAAGCTTTGTTCTGCTGGATAAATGCCACAGCAGATGTACTAGCATGAGCCAATAGCGACCCCCAGTGGTTGATTGGATTACCTCCACACAGAGACAGGGGAGCCGCTCAAAAATCACCAGGTAGCGTGCAAGCTTTTGAGTTCTGCAGGGCTCTTCTTCAGAGCAAAAACAAAAAGGGGGAGCAAGGGCAGCTGCCAGTAGGCAGCCACTGAGTGGAGTTCCACCACTGACTTTTTTAAATTCAAAAAATTTTAGCTAGTGTGCAAAATAGGATCAAGCATTGGGAGTGCGGTTTGTACCCAGGATCTGTTTCATTGGAATGAAATCACGAGAGTCTTTGGCACTTTTGTGATACTTGATTTGACTCATACCTATAGGCAGGTAAGCACAGTGGAGCTGCAGCTTAACTCCCCAGATGTCTCAGAGTTGACTGCTCCTCATCAGATTTCTAGAGTCCAACAGCCAGCCTCCGAAATACTGTGAGCTTCCAGAGTCTAAAACAGCCTCTTTTCCTAACTGTGTGCGACCCCAAAACTGTCAGTCTACTGTTCTCTGTCAGATTCACAAGCACCCCAGTGACATCACCTCCACTCAGGAGAGAGAGTCAGAAACCTGTGTCTTTGATTGTCATACTGGCTATCATCTTCTTGAAGTGTCTGTAGCTGTTTAGCACTGGTCCTAAAGGATCTACACTGGCTCCCAGTATGTTTCTGAGCACAATTCAAAGTGCTGGATTTAAAGCCCTAAAATGGCCTCAGCCCTGTATACCTGAAGGAGTGTCTCTACCCCCATCGTTCAGCCCGGACACTGAGGTCCAGCTCCGAGGGCCTTCTGGTGGTTCCCTTGATGTGAGAAATGAGGTTCCAGGGAACCAGGCAGAGGGCCTTCTCGGTGGTGGCACCCGCCCTGTGGAACGCCTTCCCATCAGATGTCCAGGAAATAAACAACTACCTGATTTTTAGAAGGCAACTGAAGGCAGCCTTGTTCAGGGAAGTTTTTAGTGTGTGATGTTGTATTGTGCTTTTACTATTTTTTGTTGGGAGCTGCCCAGAGTGGCTGGGACAAACCAGTCAGAGGAGTGGTGGTGCGTGTTGTTGTTGTTGTTGTTGTTATCAATACCGTCCTACTGGGCACAGGATCAGTGGTGGATTTTGTCCCAATGGCAATAGCACCTCCTGGGCTAGCCTATGCAAAAATGACCTGGCCAAGCTAGGCCATTAAGAAACAATAAAGGACCATTGAGGGTCATTGGCAATGCAAGAGAATTGTCCTCCCCCCTTGCCTTGACGTGTGAACAGAGACTGGGGGTCAGAAAGGTTGCCAGGGTAAGTGGGGGTGAGGTGACAGGAAAAGAGATTTTTGAGCAAGGGTTGCTGGATAGAAGAAGGGAAGAAGAAAGATTGGGATCCATCTTGGGAAGGCCGGCCAGGAGAGATGGCTTGCGCTCCTGGGTTGCACTACTGTGGAGGAAAAGCCCCTCTTAAAATGACCATGCTGTAAGCTCTGGGCTCCCTCCATGCAGACTGAAGGTGTAAATAGGGGTGGATCTATGCACGGGGGGGAGGGGGAGGACCAACTATAAATAAGTCAGAAAAGAAAGGGGGAAAAACATTATGTAAAAATCACATAGAAAATTTGTTTGCTCTCTGGCGCCATCTGATGTTGCATGTTTATAACGAATTCAAAATGTTGGGTTTTTTACTAATGTAGCTGAGTCCTTGATGAATAAACCATAAAGCTATGATAGTCTCCACCATGTCTAAATTCTCCAAAGGACCACAGGTCCTGGGTGAGTACCTGGAACCCCTTGGAATCTTACTGCCTGACAGAGAGTGGAGGTGACACCCGCCTTTTGTAACAATATCTATTGCATTTGCACTATCCATTACATTCAAAGCAGAGGTGCAAGCCTCTTCAGTTGTACTGACTCAATAGCCAGTGTTAGGTTCCTGCCCTAAGTAAGGAGCTGATAACAAATCTAGATTAGCCTGCTAGTGAAGGTAAAGGTAAATCTAAAGGACCCCTTGATGGTTAAGTCCAGTCAAAGGTGACTATGGGGTGCAGTGCTCATCTCGCTTTCAGGCCAAAGGAGCTGGCGTTTCTCCACAGACAGCTTTCCGGGTCACGTGGCCAGCATGACTAAAGCATTTCTGGCACAACAGGATACCATGATGGAAACCAGAGCGCACGGAAATGCCATTTACCTTTCCACTATAGCAGTATCTATTTATCTACTTGCACTGGTGTGCTTTCGAACTGCTAGGTTGGCAGGAGCTGGGACAGAGCAATGGGAGCTCACTCTGTTGCAGGGATACAAACTGCCAACCTTCTGATCAGCAAGACCAAGAGGCTCAGTGGTTTAGACCACAGCACCACCCAGCGGCAGAGCATATGCCCGTGCTCCCGAGGGGGCATGGCACACTCCCAAGGGGGGCATGGTTCGGAGGTTGCCCTCCCAGGCGCGGCGGGATAGCTGCTTGGGTGCCCAGAGTGGCGCGCGCACCCTGCAGCCGGGGCCGGAGCGAGACGCCCGTGGCGGACATTCAGCACACCGCCCGCCCACGACTCCCAAGCCTCACCCAAGCTGTCAAAAACAAAGGGGGAAAGGGGGAAGGCTGCTGGCAAAGCGGTGCAGCTCCCCTCCTTACCCCAGCAGCTCGGGGTAGGCTTGGGAGTCGCGGGCGGGCGGCAAGCCAAATGTCACCCCCCTTGGTGAGGGCATCCAGGGCAGACCACCCCCACCGCACCCCCTTCCTACGTCCCTGGCACCACCCACGTCCTAACAGTGCATATAAGAGTGTATAAGTTTACTCAGGTGTGGTTTGCAAAAGGACCACAGGAAGTGTTCAGGGAACTGGGGGCAAGAAGAAGTAATAACCCAAAAACAGACCACCAAGGACAGAGCATGCACAATAAACGTGGTATGCTGGCTGTCAGCTGGAAAGAAAAGAGGAAGGATAGGGGAGATCAAAATGGCATATCCTGAAGGGGTATGTGGCGGATTGGCTCAAACCTAATAAGAGCATTCCTGTTAAGAGGTGAGGATACACTTCAGTATTTTGTTGCAGGACCCCCCCTTCCTGACCATTTTTTTAACTCGCTAAAGTGTGAATTGGTATTTTGGAGTAAACTGCTGCAGGAAGCGGGTTTCAGCTACAAGAATTTTCTGCAATACATAATCCATACAGTGATACCTTGGGTTACATACACTTCAGGTTACATACGTTTCAGGTTACAGACTCCGCTAACCCAGAAATGGTACCTCGGGTTAAGAACTTTGCTTCAGGATGAGAGCAGAAATCGTGCTCTGGCGGCGCGGCGGCAGTGGGAGGCCCCATTAGCTAAAGTGGTGCTTCAGGTAAAGAACAGTTTCAGGTTAAGCACAGACCTCCGGAACGAATTAAGTACTTAACCTGAGGTACCACTGTATTTGGAAGGAAATGGGACCATGTGTAAGAACTATTTTAAAAAAATGCAATCATTTGCCCATAGAAGAAACCCATATTATACAGTGGTACCTCGGGTTACATACGCTTCAGGTTACATACGCTTCGGGTTACAGACTCCGCTAACCCAGAAATAGTGCTTCAGGTTAAGAACTTTGCTTCAGGATGAGAACAGAAATTGTGCTCCAGTGGCACGGCGGCAGCAGGAGGCCCCATTAGCTAAAGTGGTGCTTCAGGTAAAGAACAGTTTCAGGTTAAGCACAGACCTCCAGAACGAATTAAGTACTTAACCTGAAGTACCACTGTATACCATCAGGCCCTCTCTGTGCAAATAGCACTTAGCATTATTGCAAGGGCACGGACCACACAACGACAGGGTACAGGGCCTGGTCACTGTGTGGCGACTCATTTTGCCTTGATAACCGGCTAAAAACCAAAGCAAACCCTCACCAATTTCTCTGTTGAAGTTCTGCTAATGGATTGTTGACCCAGACTAGATCAACCGTTGTCATGAACTGGCTGGACGCAGAGGAATGGTGGAAGGAACCAGCTGGAGAACCCCCAAGGGAAGAAGTCTCAGACCCCAGGGATTGGTGGTGGGGTGACGATGAGTGGTCAAAGAGAGAAGACTCGGAAGAGGAGGTGTCAGAAGTTGAAGGGGTAACAGGGCTTAGTGAGCAGGGGGAGTCTGTGGTAGAGAGAAGTCTGGAATCAGAAGCAGAAGATGAAACAGGAAAGTGGGAGGAGGAAAGCCAAGAGGCAGAGATGAGTCTGGCTGGTGAAGACACAGGTGTCCCCCCCTGTGACAAGCTCCCTTCCACCCCCATCTCCCAGAACCAGAAAAGACATGCAGGCCGCATGCAGACACAGTCTCCGATTGCTTGGGGAAAGCCCTGGAGAGGAGGAGACTCAGACGGCTTTGGGGAGACAGGGGTTTTCAGTCTCAGCAACTGATTCATGGGGTAAGGCCTACCGGAGATGAGCTGCTGTGCTCATTTAGGCCTGACACTGTGAAGATTGTGTTTTTGCTCATGAAGAGTTAACTCCAGCTTTGAACACTGTGATTTACTGACGGCTCGCTCTTTGACGACCACATACGAAAATGTGAACGAACCCTTAAACATACCTTTATTTTACTACCACTCCATTCACTTCAGAAACCCAAGTCGACAACAGAAGGGAAAGCGAGAATCATGTGCTGTAGAATGATGCTGTAGGATGATTTCAAAGCACTTTGGTGACTCATAAGCAGCTGGCTTGTAAACAACTTGGATCAGCCTTCTCAATGCTGCCTTTAATGAATGCTGACTGTTCTCTTAGTGGTGAGCACAGTCAATCAGGAGTGTCCACAGCTCTCTTACGAACGTATTCTGTTTATGGCTCTATCAACGCCAAAAAATAATAATCCTGAAATCAGGCAAGCTGAATGATTCAGGCTAACCCTTACCGTATTTAAAAAATAAAACACACACATATATTTGATATTACTTAAATTAACCATGTGGTTACTCATCAACTCTAAGCAGAGTCAAGTGGTTTTGTATCTATTACAATTCAACTTTCCAGGCATGAATCCCAGTTTTTAAGACTATGAAATGTGGCCTGCAGCAGATATCAAGCCAAGAGTTTGATGGTGACATTTAACTTTTAGGACTTGGCTACAAAAAACAGTGTTTTAAATGCGTCGTTTAACATGCAACACCACCTGGAGCTGTAGAGCACAAAACCTTTCTATGTGATTTTACAAAGAGTTTTTTTCCGCTTTTGTTATAACAATTTAATTTCTGACTTATTTATAGCGTTCTTCTCCTGTGTGTAGATCCACCCTTAGTTCTTGGTGATGCAACATCCAGCATATACTTTGCAACATCCGAACTCCAGTTTTGAGTACAGAGCTGATTTTCTGCGTTCAAGCTGAAAACACTTAAAATCTCTGGACAGATGGAAGTGAATATTGTCTCCTCATATTTTGGGGTGCCTGATCAATCCCTCTGAACATTTTTGAACTAACACTAGGGCACAAACAACTGAGAAATCATAAGCCTATGTCTAATCAACACTAGATTCAAGCAAAAAAATAAATAAATGCTGAGCTGGCACAAGGGAAATTGGCATGATTTTTCCACCATGCCTTATTCTTATTTGACTTTAAAATAAAATGCAAGCAACACGCTGCATTTCTAAAGCCCAGCAATGGCCCTGCAATAATCATAGGCTTCTGTTACACCAGACGTGGGTGGCACTGTGGGTTAAACCACAGAGCCTAGGACCAGCTGATCAGAAGGTTGGCGGTTCAAATCCCCGCGACGGGGTGAGCTCCCGTTGTTCAGTCCCAGCCCACCCAGTAGTTCGAAAGCACGTCAAAGTTCAAGTAGATAAATAGGTACCACACCGGCGGGAAGGTAAACGGCGTTTCCGTGCGCTGCTCTGGTTCGCCAGAAGCGGCTTAGTTATGCTGGCCACATGACCCAGAAGCTGTACACCCAGAAGCTCCCTCGGCCAATAAAGCGAGATGAGCGCCGCAACCCCAGAATCGGCCACTGTTGGGATACTGCCAGGGAGACAGAGTACATCATGGTTCCACGTCGCCTCCGGATGATCCATCGATCTCCCGTAGATACAGTATCAGTCAATTAGCGACACGAAGCTTCAGAAATAGCTTGCCACATTCCAGGGCTTGTGCACGCTCTATCAGCAGAGTTCGCACAGCGAAAGGCGCACTCAGGAGAGCATTATTTACAACTTTATTCAGCGTTGATCAGAACAAAGAAAAACATGACTGCCTGCTTCAATGTCTCAGGCACAGAGAGAGAAACGAAAGCAATAGACAAAATATAAACTTCCTGTGAACAGGAAATACGCAGACTCTGTGACTCACAAAAACCTGCTCCCTTTTAAGGTGGAACGGAAATATCCTAACATCCTCCCCCTTTCCGTGTAACCTGTAGTACCTGTGGTTCAACCCAATTGCAACCTCTGTACATAAACCTTAAGTTGTTCTCTGTTAAAAACCTTAGACAACAGATCAGCAGGAATTTCATTTCCTGGCATGTAGGACACCTGAATGAGTCCTTTCTGAATACACTTTCTTGCACGATGTAGCTTAATCTGCAAGTACTTGGTTCTTTGCTTGCAACTCTCTGAGTTCAGCAAAGCCAAACAGGATCTGTTGTCTTGATTCACTTGTATAGGACATTTCACAGAAACTCTGATGTCCTTAAACAGTTGCATCAACCATTCACAGTCCATGAGTGAAAATGACAGAGCATTGAGTTCTGCTTCACAGGAATTTAGGCTTACTGTCATCTGCTTCTTGCACAGCCAGTCAAACAGACAGTAGTTGTACATGTAGCATACTCCAGAAGTGCTTGTACCATCCGTGGTGTCACTTCCAAAACTAGCATCCGCAAAGATTTCAAGACCTCCAGTCTTCTGACTGGTGAACCTCAGCCTGTAGTGCAAAGTCCCTTTCAAATAGCGGGCTATGCGCTTCAGAGCTTTCCAATCCTGAACAGTAGGATTGTTAGCATGTCTGCTAAGCAGGTTAGTGCTTACAGCTATGTCAGGTCTTGAGCATCTAGCAATGAAATACAACTTGCCTAGAATGCATCTGTACAGCGTAGTGTCAGAAAACGCTTCAGCAGTACTATCTACCTGGTAACCTGTCACCATCGGTGTGTCTGTTGGGTTTGCATCAACCAAATTCAACCTGGTTAATACATCAGCAATTTTCTGTGTTTGGTGTACCAGAAAATTACCTGCTTGGTCCCTCTCCACCTGCAGAGAAAGATAGTTGGATACCTCACCAAGATCCTTCATGTCAAAGTGCTCCGTCAGCTGAGCAAGGGTGCTTTGGTACAAAGCCTGATTCTTCCAAAACATCAGAAGATCATCAACAAAACATAAACAATACAGTTTGTTTTGCCCCTCCTCCTTGACAAACACACACGAATCAGCTTTGCCCTGGTGAAAACCTAGAGAAAGCAATGTCTCAGTGAGTTTTGTGTTCCAGCACCTGGCACTCTGCTTGAGACCATATAAGGATTTCCGAAGTTTACAGACCATTCCCTTCTGTATCTGCATTCCATCAGGTGGAAGCATAAACAGCTCCTCCCCCAAAACCCCGTACAAAAAAGCTGTATTAATGTCATGATGGGAAACATGCAGTTTCTCCTCTGCAGCAATCTTGAGCATTAGCCGAATGCTCTCATACTTGACAGTGGGTGAGTAGATCTCATGGTAATCCTGTCCTGGTACCTGTGAAAAACCTCTGGCAACCAATCTGGCTTTGTGTCTGACAACCTTGCCATTCTGGTCTGTCTTGGCCTTGAAGACCCATTTGCTGCCAACCAGTCTCATTCCTGGGACTACTGGTACCAGTTCCCAAGTTTGGTTCCTATTCAAGGAATCAATTTCAGCCTTCAAGGCATTAAGCCAAGGCTCAGCATCTTTAGAGGTTAACGCCTGAACCTCTTTGAAGCTTGAAGGTTCCCACACCTTCTCTGAGCTACTAAGAACAGCAGTTGCTGTCTTAGCAAACTCATCAGCAAATCTCTTTGGAGGTTTGCCTTTCGTGGCCCTTTCAGACCTGCGAACTAGATCTCCTCCTTCACTCATCTCCTCCTTCTTAGGAGAAAAATGACCAATGGTGAACAGTGGTTCTTCCAGTTCATTGTCAGACACATCAGATGGTCTGACTGAGGCCTTTGCGCTCTTGTAGTCTGCTGTGTCATCACTGTCGCTGACATCAGCAGCAGCGCCGCCCACTGAGCTGGAATCCGAACTCTGATCATCATCATCATCCTCAGCTTCCTCTTCTACCTCAGCACCATCTGCTTTTTCACATCACCTTCATCTTCCTCTGGGTAACTCTGGAAAATTCCCACATTTCCCCCCCACTTAGGATTGTACTCAACACTCTTTGTGAACTTAATGGACTTAGAGTCAGTCATCCATACCCTGTATGAACCTTTTTCGTACCCCATGAACAAACCATGTGCCCCACACTTCCCAAGCTTCTTGCTCTGTGGGGTGTGTACCCACATGTCAGAACCAAAGATTCTCATGTGCTTGACGTAAGGTTTCTTACCAAACATCTTCTCATAGGGAGTACAACCAATAGGTGATGACAGTCTCCTGTTATAGGAATAAACAAACGTGGACAAAGCCTCCCCCCAATACTTCTCAGGGAGTTTGGCATCATGCAACAAGGCCTTTTCAGGCCTTGAAGCAAAGTCTGATTTGCTTGCTCCGCAAGTCCATTCATCCATGGAGATCTAGGTGTTGAGAGGTCATGCTGGATTCCCTTCTCAGTCAGGAAAGCTTCAAACTGCTGAGAAGTGAATTCCCCACCTCGATCAGTAAACAAACAGCCGATACGTTTACTGTGAGCATTCTCTAACCAAGCACAGAATGCCTTGAACCTAGAAAACGCTTGTGATTTCTGCTCGAGCATAAACACATGAATGTACCTGGAAAAAGAATCAATTAGAACCATGAAGTACCTTGCTCCACCCAAAGAGGGCGCAAGTGGACCAACCAGGTCTGCGTGGACTAGCTGGTAGGGTTTGGAAGCCTGCCTGCTAGACTCCTTGCCTTTTGGAGCAACCTTCACCTTGTTCTCTGCACAAGATACACATTTCATGTGAAACTTACAGGGCTTGATGTTCAAACCCTGAACCAATTCAGGCATCTTGGCCAGCGCCTGCCAAGACGTGACCAAATTTTCTGTGCGCCTCGTGAATGCATCCTGCATGAAGAACTTTGTTAGTTTGTGCAACACAACAAGAATCAACATTAGACACAGCAGCACCATTGTCATCATAAATTATACAGAACAAACCATCTATAAACTTTGCATGCAAAATGTCCTCTTTGCCTTTCCTGATGACACAGACGCTCCTTTTGAAGGAAATCTCAAAGCCACGCCCCGTCAGCTGTGGGACACTGAGCAAATTGTCTGCAGAATCTGGAACATAAAGTACATATTTGATGGTTGTGTGCAGACTTGCCAGTTTCACAGTCCCGACTCCTGCAATTCGCAACGTCTTTCCATCAGCCTGGTGGATCTCTCCGTCTTGAGGCGTGAAGGAGATAAAAAGGTGCCGATCCTTTGCCAGATGGCGGGTCGCTCCAGAGTCAACAATAAACCTTCCTTTGGCTTTTGGGGATGCAGTGCCAGCAAACAGAACCTTGTTTTCCACTGGCTTGGGCTCCTGCTGCTTGCCCCCCTGCTCCTGGCCATCAAACTTGCCTTTAGCCTTTGGTGAAGCATTGCCAGCAAACAAAACCTTGTTTTCCACTGGCGTGGACTTTCCACCCCCCTTCTGCTTTGGGCCATCTGCAGGGTTCTGTCTCTGTTTACTTCTGGCCTTCCGGCCTCTGCAGAGACGATGACCTTGGTTCTCATGAGAAACAGAGCTGTCAGCTGCCGACTCCTTGGCTCCCCCTGGAGGCTGGAATGCTGCCTGGGATGACGTGACAGTCAGCTCCCCCTGCAGCTTGCAACCGGTGCCCTCGGCATCCCTGCATTCACTCGCATTCTGGGAAACAGCCAGGACCTCCGAAGCAGTGAAACTCTGGGCTGGGATGAGTGGCAGATGGGCTACTTTCAAAGCATTCCACATCTGATGTGCTGTCGTGTTGCCAGCTAGCGTAGCAATTTCCTCCAGAGAGACGGACAAGACAATTACGTCTATGGCCCTTGAATCTTGGGCCCTCCATCTATCTGTCAGAGGAACTGGAGGGGCTTCACACACAGTATGCCACACTCCAAACTGTTGAAGCAAGCTC
Source organism: Podarcis filfolensis (assembly GCF_964270895.1). NCBI lineage: Eukaryota > Metazoa > Chordata > Lepidosauria > Squamata > Lacertidae > Podarcis > Podarcis filfolensis. The sequence goes on along the minus strand of NC_139604.1, from coordinate 20,182,289 downwards.
TCACACCACACAGCCCAGGTCCCATAATTGTGGGCATTCAACTTTGGGCACTGAGTGCCATCATCTGAGGCTTGTAAAAACTCCATTCCAGGGTTTTTCTTGAGCCGTGAGCCTTTATGCCTTCAAAAACTTCTTATCTCGGCAGCTCATAAATCACGAAGCCTCTGGCGCGGCTCCCAGGCCAATTAAGCCAGCCGGTCATCAAAGGCTCTCTGTCGCGGCAACAGAAAAGCCTTACTTTTGCTTTTCCTACATATCTCAACACAGTCTTTTGCAGTCTTACTCTCCTGTAAGTGCCGTGAATCTGGGCCCGAAACCTTTTGTTGGGATACTGCCAGGGAGACAGAGTACATCATGGTTCCACGTCGCCTCCGGACGATCCATCGATCTCCCGTAGATACAGTATCAGTCAATTAGCGACACGAAGCTTCAGAAATAGCTTGCCACATTCCAGGGCTTGTGCACGCTCTATCAGCAGAGTTCGCACAACGAAAGGCGCACTCAGGAGAGCATTATTTACAACTTTATTCAGCGTTGATCAGAACAAAGGAAAACATGACTGCCTGCTTCGATGTCTCAGGCACAGAAAGAGAAACGAAAGCAATAGACAAAATATAAACTTCCTGTGAACAGGAAATACGCAGACTCTGTGACTCACAAAGCCTCTGGTTCGCCAGAAGCAGCTTAGTCATGCTGGCCACATGCCCCAGAAGCTGTACACCGGCTCCCTCGGCCAATAAAGCAAGATGAGCGCCGCAACCCCAGTCGGCCATGACTGGACCTAATGGTCAGGGGTCCCTTTACCTTACCTCTGTTACACCACAGCCTCTTAGTCAGAACTGAACAGCAGAAAAATCTGCTTGAAAATGAGTGGCAAGTGACCCTACTGATGCTAGGACAGCAGTTATGCTTGGCTAGCATTGCTTGTCGCGAGCTTGTCTCAGAAACTTTTCTTCCTCTTGATCTTCCAGCAGATATCCCTACTCGTACCATGTCTTGAAACCACGCTGTACACTGGCTAAGTGCCAAGCAAGTGTTAAGTGTGATTCTGTACATTTCTGGCCCTGCTCAAACCAGGGTCTGGGCCCACCCACTTTTGGAATGCGGCCCCTGACAGCTTTCCACTGGGACAATGTGGCCCTTGGCCTAAGAACATTTCCTCATACTTGCTGTACAGTGTGTGCATGCATGAATGTAGCCACAGCGACTACAGCAATAGAATAACTTGCAAAAGCAAGGCTCTTGTGGATTTTCCCCCAGTAAAGGGTTAGATGGCTTCATCTCTCACTATGATTTCCATCGTTCCTCCTGTTACTTAGCACATCTGAAGAATGTCATCAGCAGGAAATTTCAAGTTACTTAAGAGTCCTTTCCTACGTGTTTGGTTTTCTGTCCTTTTTTTTTTAAGTTCCCCACTCCCCCAATAATGCATCCAGATTGAAAAGAGATAGACTAGCTATATGTGTCGCCTTTCCATAGGTCACCATGGGATGCCTATATCCATGTTCCTTTTGAGATGCATAAGAATCTATGCTTCCAGGTGTCATAAGAAAGCTGCAGATATAGTGCAGGATAGTGCGCACCCCGAAAATTATCTCTTTCAGCTTCTGCCTTCTGGAAGAAGGTACAGGGTTATAAAGACTAGGACTAGCCGCCTGAGAAACAGTTTCTATCCAAATGTGATTTTGGTTTTAAACACAGTGTAAGGTAGTCTCTGTGGGAGTATATTGTATTTAATTATGGGGTATCAGAGCTTTTAGGGGGCCAACCAGGCTGGGATAGCTGGGATAGCAGGCTTGTTGGTTTCTGAATGTCTGATGCAGATTTTCAGTTTCGTTGTTCTATATGGGACAATGACAATAAAGATTATCGTAACGAAACAAAGCTAAACCAAGTAGAATGAAAAGTGGCGAAGGTACCTTTTATCATATGTGGTGGTCATGTGTGAGCCCTGTGTGATCACCACAGTACCCATTTGCATTATCCTAATAACTGGCCTACATTACAGGGTTGTTGTAAGGAAAGCTGAGCCTTATGAAGTACTTTAGACTCTTAAGGAGTGCCTTAAAAACGCTGAGAGTTATTACTGAGACACTCCTGGTTCTACAACCACAAAGGTGTTGTAATTGGTCGAGAACCTTAAGCTGAATCTCTTCTCCCCTTTCCCACCCACCCCCAAAAAACCAAGAAGAATTCTTTCCATGTGAATAATAATCTACCACACACGCTGCGTTCTTATGAGGAACTGGATGAGGCACCATGCAACAATAGACATCATTTTGGCCCTCTCGTCTAAGTGTATATACTGTGGCTAGAGTTGTCAAATCAGCTTGGCTAACTCATTTATGGTCTCCTGCTTCTCAGGGTGTTCAGAAATAAGTCAGCCCTTGTGGGTTCACTGTAAAAACGCAGGAGACATTTGATAACATGTTATGGAGCCATCTACTCCAGAATCTCTAAAAGCCGGATTTGTGCCAGAGGGAGGAGAAAGTCAGGGATAATTCTACACCTTGCTAAAAGAAAACGAAAGCTCATTTTACTGAAACTTCCTCATTTGACCCAATGTCCACTCTGGACAGTGTAGAACTGGAGCTGATTTTATCCAAATTGTAATCAATTTGATTACAAGTATTTCAAGATAGCCAGAGTATGGAACACACTATGAGGAAAAGCAACACTTGTCAAGAAGCTATTTTTCAGGTTCAACTGATTTTTTTTTTAAATGAAAGATAGAGAGATATGGTTTCTGAGAGGCCTCCCTCAAGTTACACACACCAACACGTCAAACCTTTCACAGACATGTTTATTATATAGAGTGGCTTCACACAGACACAGATCAGAGTGTTGAAATGAAATTATGGATTAGACCTGTCCCTACAGTGAGCTTCCTATCTTGTTTCACCCCTTTCAACCTCCTCAATGGGATACCCTTTTCTTTCAAGCATGTGTTGTTGTTTAGTCATGTCCGACTCTTCGTGACACCATGGACCAGAGCACACCAGGCACTCTTGTCTTCCACTGCCTCCCACAGTTTGGTCAAACTCATGCTGGCAGCTTCAAGAACACTGTCCAACCATCTCGTCCTCTGTCATCCCCTTCTCCTTGTGCCCTGAATCTTTTCCAACATCAGGGTCTTTTCCAGGGAGTCTTCTCTTCTCATGAGGTGGCCAAAGTATTGGAGCCTCAGCTTCAGGATCTGTCCTTCCAGTGAGCACTCAGGGCTGATTTCCTTCAGAATGGATAGGTTTGATCTTCTTGCAGTCCATGGGACTCTCAAGAGTCTCCTCCAGCACCATAATTCAAAAGCATCAATTCTTCGGCGATTAGCCTTCTTTATGGTCCAGCTCTCACTTCCATACATCACTACTGGGAAAACCATAGCTTTAACTATACGGACCTTTGTTGGCAAGGTGATGTCTCTGCTTTTTAAGATGCTGTCTAGGTTTGCTTTTCTCCCAAGAAGCAGGCGGCTTTTAATTTCGTGACTGCTGTCACCATCTGCAGTGATCATGGAGCCCAAGAAAGTACATTATTCTAAAAAAAAAAAATACACATTCTTTGAGGGATCCGAAGGTCCCAATGCGTTTGTTGTATCTACAGTAACAGGATTTTTTAAAAAGAAAAGTTGCTTGTCCTGGGCCAAAATGACCCCTTACCTCTTCTGACACACAAATTAAGTATTGTATAAACGGACAGGGTGGGATGGGGGTCTGTAGGTGGATTGAAAAAGCTACATTGAGTGAAGCTGAAGTATAAATCTAATCGATGACGATGATGATGAGCAGCCAGTGATTTGGGTGCCAATTGAGGCTAAGGACAAACTGGTCCCTGGAGGGCTTAACTCTTGTCTCCCAGCCTCTCCTCACTTTAATTGCCCGTGGGATGGGGAGAAGAGGGGAAAAACAGAGAGAGACGGGTTTTTCCTTTTTATTTTCATCATGTTTCTCAGAATATGAGCTGCCTTTCCGCTCAGCTGCTGTTGCAACAAGTCGATTCAAACCGCACAGGTCTGTTTCTTTCTTCTGAGGATTTCAGACGATGCGCGCCAGCACAGGGTTGCGGCTTTTATTTTTTTTTTTTTTTTTTTTTTTTAATTGCGGCTTTTAATTACTATTTTGCTCGGCGGGCTGACTGAAGAGACTGGCGCCCAGGTGCGATTACGCCGTCTCCTACCTGGCCTCGCGGGCGCGCGGTTTCCACGCTAGGTGGCGCTAAAAGGCAAGGTCATAAACACCTCCTGTCGCCTCTCCAGTACAACATCCTTCTTCCTATGGGGTGGCAGGAATCTTATCAGACGCCGCGGGCTTTTTGTTTGTTTGTTTAATAATGGAGGCTGCCCTCGAATTAAATCTCTCAAAATATGGGATAGCCAGGAGTGTTTTAATTTTTTTAAAAAATGCTGTCTACAACTATATATCATGATTATGTGTTATGTCTTTATAAATCTTGTGTTAGACGATCAAGACGTGAACTTAGTGGCTGTTGCTATTTCAAACCTTATTTCTCTGCCTAGGAACGGCTCTGCAAAACTTAGAAGGTCCAGAATTGCTCGAGGATATGGAGCCAGGAGTTTTCGCTCCACTCCGTGTGTACGGATTTGTTTTGTTTTTCACTTTGAAAAACATTCTCATTTTGTTTTCCATTGAACGTCTCAAAGGATGGATTCCCCAGTTTAAATCGCACCATTTACCTGTAACATCGGGCCTTTCGTTTAACCCCCCCTACCTTATTCAAGCGCAAAACAGCCAGTCTTTATAGATTTTATTTCCTCGCGCAACAAAACACACACACACACACAAACTCCTGCAATGGTACTTTGTGCATTATTGAGTGACGAAGGCAGATAACGAAAGTAAATGGGAAGCGGGGCGTATTTGCCACGGGTTTTAGAAACTGCTCATTTCATAGATGCAAAAGCTGTAAGCATAAAAGACCAATCCTTTCCTAAGAGCTGTGAAGTTGTCCTCCACCTTCGTCTTTCCGCCCCTGATAACGTCAACCCTCTTTTCGCAGCTAAAGTTTAAAAGCCTATAAGCTGTGCTTTCTTCTTGGCCTTTGAAGTCATCCTACTTATTGGAAGAAAGCGCGCAGGAAGACGAATAAGCCGGTATGTTTCGTCTTATTATACGACGGTTATGCTCGCCGGACAACGTGGCTTAAGAGATATGGTTTTAGCAAACATTTATGCAGCCTAGTAACCACACTTACAAGGGAGAAAAGCTCCACTGAACACAGCGAGGCCTTCCTACAGATTCGAAGTAAACCCTTCCGTGGCATCCCGCTGTGTGACCTGAATCTAACTGGATCAGACTGGTCATTTTTACCTAGCAAAGGGAGACACCTTGATCATTTGACATGTTTCTGTTGTGAGCCGCCCTGGAATCTTCGGGCTAAAGACGGTGCACAACTTTAACAACGAAGAAGAACAGGAGGAGAAGGAGGAAGAATTCTGATTTTCTTGGTTTCTGTTCTTGTTCTTGTTCTTGTTTTCTTGTGTATTCTTGTGTCCTCCTTTTGTGTTGTGAATCGCCCTGGGATCTTCCGGTGAAGGACGGTATACAAATAATAAAAATTCTGATCTTTGTTTCCATTCCTGTTTTTGTTTTATTATGTATTCTTTTGTCCTCGTTTTTTTTATTTTTGTGTTGTGAACAGCCCTGGAGTTTCCGGGTGAAGGACGGTATAAAAACTTAATAAATAACAATAATAATCTTGAGGTAGAACAAGAACCACCAAGCAAGAACCTAGCCTGACCATTCCGCGTCTTCATCACGACACACGTTTCGAATATTCCCATTTACAGCATAGCTGTCAACATTTCCCCTTTTTTAAAGGAAATTCCCTTATTCCGAATAGGATTCCTCGCAAGAAAAGGGAAAAGTTGACAGCTATGATTTACAGTGAGAAGACTAAACCACTGCAAAAACTATTTTCCTTCCAACTCTAACTCCACCAGACCAGCACCCCAAATCTGAGACACTATTTTTTTTTTTTAGGGGGATGTATTTTCCTCCTCCTCCTCCTCCCACCCTCTCTTCTCTGTGTGTGTCACCTGCAAGGCGCCTCCACCGCCCCGGGAAGCCAAGAGGAGAAGCAGGGCGTGGGGAGAGAGAGAGAGCGCACTACAACGCGATCGGAACCTCTGGTTGGCTGTTGCTAGGTGACGTCGCCCGCCCTCACGTGACCGGTGTTAAATGCCCGCCTGACGGTGCCCAGCAGACGCAGACAATCCTAAAGCAGCTGCAGAAGCGGAGGCGTTGCTGCTGCTGTTGCTGCTGTTGCTGCTGCTTGCAGCGCGCACGGGGGGGGAAAGTCTTGTGCGCGCAAACGCGCCCTGGCGCTTTGGAGAGGCGATGGCAGCGGCGGCCTCCTGCCCGCCTCCTCGGGTGCAAAGGGATCCCCAGCAGTGATCTCTTTTCTTGGGCTTGGGGTTTCCAGTCTGCTTCAAGAAGGCGAACCCCCGGGTGTGTGAGGAAAGAGAGAGAGAGAGAAGGAAAGAAAAGAAAGAAAGAGAGGCGCGTTGTAACTTTTCCACGCGCGCCCTGTTGCCAAAGAGGAGACCTGCTTTTTCCTTCTCTCTCTCTCTCTCTCTCTCTCTCTCTCTCTCTCTCGTGGTCCCCCTCCCCGCTGTTGGTTTGCCCTCCTGCATCCTCGGAGCGAGGGAGGGAGGGAGCAAGGGGCGGGGAGAGAGGATCAGGATGACGGGGGTCTTTGACAGCCTCGCCTCAGATATGCATTCCAACCAGATTACCTCCAGCAGTTACCATCACCAGCAGCAGCAGCAACAACAACACCACCACAGCTTACACAAACCCCAGGAGTCTCCCACGTTGCCTGTGTCCACCGCCACGGACAGCAGCTACTACACCAACCAGCAACAGCACCACGGAGGAGGAGGAGGAGGAGGAGGAGGAGGAGGAGGAGGAAGCGCCGGGAGCAACGCGGGCAGCGGGTCCCCGTACGCGCAGATGGGCTCCTACCAGTACCACCCGAGCGGGATCAGCGCGGTGCCTTACTCCACCAAAGCCGGCAGCTACGACCTGGGGTACTCGGCCTCTTACAGCTCCTATGCAACCTACGGGGCAAGGACGTCCCCGGTCAGCAACGATCCTGGTAAGAACCAACTCCCTCCAGGAGGGTTGAGGGGGCGGTGGGAAATTTGCTTGGGAAAGTGTGGCGCCCTGCGCTGACTTTTCCGTCTAGCACACGCAGAAGAGGAGCAGCACGTGGTTGGTAAATAATAATAATAATAATAATAATAATAATAATAATAATAATAATAATTAAAAAAAAACCTGGTTGGGTTGGAAGGTATCCTGGCAGTAGGAGCGCTCTTTCTCTCTCTCCGTTGCGCGCCTGCTCTCTCCAAGGTTAGACGAGTGCGGGGAGCCATGCTGAACATAGCTACTTGTGGGAGGCAAAGCTATAATAACCCGCCACCCAGGAGAGGTTGGCATGTGGCGGTGGTGGGTGATGCCGCTGGGGGTGCCTCGTTATTCACGGTGCTTTCCCTTCCCTCGCAGCCGAGAAAGAAGAAGGCGAGCCCGAGATCCGGATAGTCAACGGCAAACCCAAGAAAGTGCGCAAGCCCAGGACGATCTACTCCAGCTTCCAGCTGGCGGCTCTGCAGCGACGCTTCCAGAAGACCCAGTATCTGGCCCTGCCCGAGAGAGCCGAGCTGGCAGCCTCCCTAGGCCTCACCCAAACTCAGGTAAGGAAAGAAGGCTCAGAAGCGGCTTGCACTCCGACGCGCGAAGGCTTCACGTCGGGTCCCCCCACGTTGGCTAGTTTATTGCATAGCGACCATTCCAGCCTTTTTTTGCCAGCGGCAGTCCGGAAGGTGTGGTTTTTTCCAGAGGAGGTTCATCCAAGCAGAGGTTCCCACCATCTTATTGTTGTTTGGTAGTGTTGCCCTTTGTGAACGCAGAAAAGCGGGTGGCTTTGTACAATATAGACCACCTGTAGCCGAGCAGCCTTGCTCAGACAGACCACGCTTGGGCGGTGCAGCAGAAGCTACAGCACGCGAAATAGTTCTGTTTCAAACGTATGGGTGGGATCTTGACACAGTTTTTAAGCCCCGTCGATCGCAGTGGGGGAAGATTTAAGCATGTCTTTGTTTTCAGTGGAAGTGTTAATGTGACTTGAACCGGATCATAGGCCAGATCCTCCTTTTTGTGATCTATTCGCAGCACAGAGTTTAGGTGCGCATTGATTAAGCGCGCCTCTTTGCTTCTGGGTTTAGCTGTTAGCCTCTCTGTCTCCAACACACTCATTTCACGAAGTATCCTGTTTCATTGTACACGTGGAAGAAAAGTCACCCCTCCTCCCCTCTTTATCTGGCATCTTTCAGGAAGCAAAGTTATTCAGCGTTATTTAAACCTCCTTTCGATCTGGATGAGCGACGCAGTGCTAAGAGCACACCGAGCCTCCCTTTCTCAAAGGCTGTTAGTGCACATTTAAGAAAGGAAGATACTATATCTGGTATTGGTCAGGGAGACAGGCGGGAATGAAACTAGGGGAAACAAAAGAATGCCATTTTAAAAGGCATCTAACATACTTGGGGAGGGGGGGGGACTTCTGAGAATGGCTGATATCAGAAATCCCTACCTCTAAACGCACACATCAGGAGGGACACACACACACACACACACACACACACACGAGACAACATCTGTGGTTACAAAGACCAACACAGCACAATTGTCCCTCTTCTCACACGCGCAGCCTGAAAACTCAGCAAAACCCAGTAAAACTGTTTACCCTGTTATTTAAAAACCGCTCTCTCCCTCCCACGTTGCCAAACCAAACCTCACACCGAAACAGTCGGTTGATTTGCTCGTTTTCCTAGCAGCCTGCGACAGGGGGAATCCACCAGCCTGCTTTTGGAGACAGCTGTCTCCTTTTCTTCTCTCTGTGAGGGGTCTGCTTTGGGAGAAGGGCTCCTCCAGTTAAATTAAACAAGGTGTGTGTGTGTGAGAGCTTTGTGTGTGTGTTTTGGGGGGCTTGCTCTCTGGTGACCGCAAAAATTTGGTGAGAGGGGCCTCTCTCTCACTCTCGTCTCTCTTCCTGCTCCTCCTCCCTTTGTCCAGGTGAAGATCTGGTTCCAGAACCGCCGTTCCAAGTTCAAGAAGATGTGGAAAAGCGGTGAGATCCCCGCCGACCAGCACCCGGGCGGCAGCAGCTCCCCGCCTTGCTCGGCGGCGTCTCCGGCGTCGACCACGCTAACCTGGGACTTCGCGCCACACCCGCAGCGGATGAGCAGCGGGGGCGGAGGCGGCGGGAGCAGCGCTGGATCCAGCCCCGGCGCCCCGGGCGCGACGGCTGCTTTCCTGGGCAACTACTCGTGGTACCACCAGGCGTCGAGCGCCGCTGCTTCCCACTTGCAAGCCGCCTCCCCGATCCTGCAGCAAGCGCAGCCTCACCAACACCACCCGCACCTCCACCATCACCACCACCACGGCGCTGCTGTCAGCGCAGGGACGATTTTCTAACCCGCCCGCGCGTTTGCCGCGCGCAACCCAGCTCCCCCAAGTGGAGTTGGGGGAGGAGGGGGAGCCCTGTTCACTCCGCGCTCCTGTCCCCAAAGGATAGAGAGGTACATACCCGGGTGCTTCGTTGGAGAACCGAGCTGCTCCCAACCCGCCCGCCCCGCTGCTACCCACTCCGGAGTTACTCCGACGCTGGTCCTTTCCAGGCGGTACTTCTTACATACCCAGCTGGGAGATGAGAGCCTTCCCTGAAGTTGGGACCGAATCAGGGCCTGTGGTTATCCTCCCGCACACACTTCAAATCAGAACACCCCTAATCCAGTAGGTGTCTTTGAAGCCGCTGGCAACATTCCCATTGACCACCATGGAATCCGGGTAAACCTGTGCTCACAAACTCGCTCCAAAAGTCTCTACAGATTTTAAGGTTATTTCCCTCCCATCCGCTCCATCTATTCTTTGATATATCCCCTTCTCTTTTTTTACCTACCTTCTATTCTTCAAATGCGGGGAGGGGGGAATTCACTCTTCTCCCATTTCGCATCCAATCGCCAGTGCAGAATTTCTTATTTAATTTTTATTATTATTTTTGTAAACTTTTTATAGGTGCCTTTGCAGATGACCTCATTTTGATGTTGGGGGAAAAAAGATTAAATAATTTTTATATGTAGATATTTAAAATTAAAAAGAACCCAGCTGTGTTTAAATTATCTTTTTTTAATGTTTGCAGGACTTTTTTTTTCACGAGGAAAAAATATGTTTGTAATAACGCTGTTTTGTGCCGATTTCTCCCCTCCTTGGCTTCTTGGTGTAAAAAAATAAATAGAGAGGGGTGAAGAGTTGCATTGGACAGCCTGTATTTGTTTATGTTTGTAAACCAAGATCTGTTAATGCCATAACGTCATCCTGTTTCTCTCTGAGCAGTTTCCATATCCTTTAATTATTCTGTTTGATACCTTTTCTCTTCGCTGTCAAAAAGAATAAGCTACTGAATTTTTCCCAGTTCGTCGTTAAAACCTTTAAAACATAAAAAGGTATTTTCTTGGTTATTTATTACAAAAACAAAACAAAATCTCTCGATGTTACTTTTACACTATGAAGAGATTATTTAAATAAATTATTGTTTGCACCGGAGTTTGTTCGGCCTTCGATATTATTCCCCCCCCCCCACTTCCGACACCTACATATTCACTAGAAGCGCAAGCCTACACGTGTCTGCTCAGAAGTCCCGTTTACATCAGTGGGCTTTCCCCCCAGGTAAGTGGGTACGGGATATCAGCCTACAGGAGACTCTGTAGTGGCGCTCCACTATCCCTAACATCCACGCTGAGGGTGGTCCATTTTATTTCTTCCTACCCTTACCCAAAACTGTATGCTAGACCCGATGCAGGTTTATTCCGTTAAGAAAACGGCCTTCTTCCTATCAGGGCCCCTTTTCCCACTTTGCTCGGGTCTAAAACACATCAAAGGGCTTTATTTTGGGGAGACTTACTCAGTTTTCCGTCGCTGCCGCCACGGTACTTGCTGCGCACCAACTGACCTGGAGTATCCTTGAATTGTTGTGTGGGTGGAGAGGCAAGCCCATTCTGTGGGGCTTGGCGGTGCCCCTGCTGCTAGCCCCTCAGCCAGAAGAAGACAGGGGCCGGGGGGCAGCCTGGCCTCCGCCGCAGCCATGAATCACTCAGCACGCTCCTCCAGGCTCGCCTAGACTCGGCCCCTCCCCGCCGCTCTCTGGCGCCACAGACATTTAGGGAGTCCGGGACAGGCTCCTGGCGGCTTCCCGCGTTAGGATCCAGGCAGTGCGGCGGCAAGGCGGAGCGGCTGATCCTCTTCTGGGCAGTGTTGGTAACGGATAAAAGGCAGGCACGAAGTTCCACGGCGCGCTACACTCACTATGCGCGCAGAGGGAATGAAAGGTTCCAAATGCGCTCTTCCCGTGTGCGTAAAAGCGCACCAGTGTGCGCGCTTCTGAAGGTGAAGTGTTCGTGATCTGGGATTAGCCAGCCGCCCAGAGAACAACGTCTTGGGTATCCTGTGTAAATGGCCAAGAATGTCTCTACTTCACGAAAAATCGCGCTAACGTTTATAAATTTATTGGGCACCTTTTTTTGGCACACCGCCTGCGTACATATGCACTCAGGGTGCTGACATTTTTTCGACACGTTATTTTATGCATTTAGGTGCTTTTGTTCGTCTGTTGTCCTTATAGCCCACCTTAAAGGTTCTTCCTGGGTGTGAGAACCAAATGTCACTTTTTTCTACTGCAGAAAGTCCAGCCTTTTGGTTTAGTAAAATTCAGCATATATACATAAAGAGGGACGGAGGCCACCACCCTCCTAATCCTGATTACCTGGGAGAAAAAGTATTTGAATTCGATGGGAACTGCTTCTGAGTAGACATGGCTAGGGTTGCGCTTTAAGTCGTTTGCAAGGAGAAAACAACAAAAGAGCATTGAGACACCTGAAAGGCCAGCAGATTTATTATGGCTTATGCCCCAATGAATCTGTCAGTCTTTAAGAGTCCACAATATTCTGTTGATTGTGATTTAAAAATAAAGTAAAATAGCACAAAGACCGACTAAGAAATAGAAAAACGCAGTGGCACAAAACTAGCTGGTTTGTTACACAGCAGGGGCAACCCCCACTTCAAGATTTTGATGAAGCTAAATCAGCTAACCACCAAAGGGGCTTCAAACTTTCTTCTTGTTGCTTTCAGTTGCTGACTAACATAAGACATCTTCGTCACAGGCCAGTTGTTTGTTTTTGACCTTACCACCTTGCAAATCCCGAATACATTGACTTGTCCTCCTGGACCCCACCCACAAGCCCAACTTTACGCTATATTATTTATTTGTTTTAGTATTTAAGAATGGTATATAAAATGCAAAAGATGATAGATAGATAGATGATAGATAGAGAGAGAGAGATAGATAGATGATAGATAGATAGATGATAGATAGATATAACACTGATTTCATTATTCCACATTGCTTTTGTAGCCCCAGTGATTCTATTGCAGGTCCATTAGATCATGGAAGCCCTCCACACCCCTTCCTAATGTAAGGACTAGATGCATGTACACATGCACACCCTTCTTGGTTCTCTCTTCCCCTTGTGTAAATCTGGAGCTTTCCCACCCCAACGTGACCTGTAAAAAGAAATACAGCAGGCTTCAAGGAGAGGGGGCTGCCTGTCTCTTCTGTTCTTTTTTCCCATTAGTACTGAGGTTCTTTGGGGCCCTACTCACAATTGTGCCAGCAAGGATCTTGCCCAGTGTAGGCTATTGTACCTAACAAGGAAGGCTGTTGCTTAGGAGGTGTACAGTGGTACCTCGGGTTACATACGCTTCAGGTTGCAGACTCTACCAACCCAGAAATAGTACCTCGGGTTAAGAACTTTGCTTCAGGATGAGAACAGAAATCATGCAGCAGTGGCGCGGTGGCAGCAGAAGGCCCCATTAGCTAAAGTGGTACCTCAGGTTAAGAACGGACCTCTAGAACGAATTAAGTTCTTAACCCGAGGTACCACTGTATTAAGCAGATAAAGTGATCAGCAGTGAGGATAGGGCCTTCTCTGTGGTGGCTCCCCAACTGAGGAAAGCTCTCCCCAGAGAGCCTCACCTGGTGCCATCCTTACATGTCTTTAGGCACCAGGCAAAAAACATCCTCTTTACCCAGGCCTATGACCTGCCAAACTGTGTGGGAGCAGGGAGACAACTGTTATTAGCTATTTTATTATTTTGTCTGTCAGTATGCTTTTTATTATATTTTATTATGGTTGCTCTGTTATGTGTTTTTAACGTTGGACACCTCCCTGGGATCTTTTGAGAAAGGCTAGTGTATATAAATTGAAATAATAATAGAGGTGTTTTCCACAGTAAAGAATCCCCTATTCCTCTGCCCCATCTCATTTCCCCTGCTGGACAGTTTCCCCCTTTCTATGCGTCCAAAAAAACCCCAACAGTGTTGGTAGGAAGACGGAAAGGGCCACCATTTTCCTTCCTCTCGCTGGTGGGGTTGGACCCACGGTATAGGCCTTGTGCGCCCCAGGGGATTCTGGTTTTCGCTGCCGGAGTGCGCGTGCGCCTGTTGCGTGAGGCGGGCGGGTGCCCTGACAAGGGCCTCTTTGCCCAGAAAGCGGCTGGCGCGGTGGCAATAGGCCGGGCCTGGCAAGCTCGGGGCTGCCAGGCCCAGGGGCGGCGACCTTTCCGCTCGAGGAGAATGTGTGGCTCTCCTTGTTCTCTGGCAGCGGCGCGGAGAGCGCGGGAGTTGGAGCAGGCCAGGCCTCTCTCTCTCTACCTCCTTCTCGCTCGCTCCTTCCGTGTGAGAGGGAGGGAGAGAAAGAAAGGAGGAGACGAATGCGGCTGCCAAACAGACAGGATGATTAAGGGGCCTAAACCCTCGAAGCGCCCGAGGCGGGGAATGTGCAGCCTGAGAGGGAATCACGCAACGGGCCTTGGCACGAAAAAGGCGGGTCGGGGTGGGGGTGGGGCGGACACAGATAGGCGGGCGAAACCCAAGCGCTGAGGCGGGGGGGGACGCTTTGCCCCCACAAATCCTGTTCTGGCATAATTGTTCTCTGAAAACCAAAATGAGGGGAGGGAAACCTGTCGCATATACATGATCTGCCAACTTGAATAAGATATTGGGGTGGGGGGCGGCCGACAGGCCCTGATAAGCCCCGCTCCACGCCTTTCGCCCCATCAGCTTTGGTGGGAGCCCGACGGACCTCAAATATTTTATTGAGGGGTAGGCGGCGGAAGGGACTTCGGCCCCTAGGAGTTGACTACTATGTCCGGCAGCCATCTTCACAGCAACCCTGCAAGCCGGGACACTTTATCGTTCCCCACATGCCGCGGGTCAAAGATGAGGAAAAGGAGCTTTTTTTCCTGTCAGTTCGTGGCGGACAACGAAGCGGGCCTGGGCTCTTCAACGGGCCTAAGTTCTCTCAAGCCACTGCGCCGGAGCCGTAAACCATGGGCGTAGAAAGAGGGGGGGACAATTGCTCCCCCTGAATCAATACAAATTTGAGATTCTGCCCACCCAACAAAAACCCGCCCCTAATAAAAATCCGTCCTCAATCGCCTTCCCCTTGAAAGAGGACGGGCAAAAGGAGGAGAGCGGGGCAAAAAGGCGGGAAAATGTATTGGGGGGGCGGCATCGCGTGCGGGGCAAGGCCCTTCCCGCTTGAAGAGGGCAAGGCGGGTGGGAAGAAGAAATGTAGGGTGCGGGGTAGGAGAAGAGATCGTGGGGTGAAGAAGGGCAGCGGCGCTTGGGGGGCGGCGGGGAGGGAGGAAGCCGAGGCGGGGCCTGCTCGTGTCTCCACAGCCGCCTCAGGCGCGGCGCAGGGAGACGTTTCCCACACACTCGCGCTCCCTCAGAGACAACGGAGGCCTGTCAAGGCCGCAGCCGCCGCCCCCCCGCGGCCTGTCTCTGTGGCGACCCCGCTCTCCTTCCTTCCAGCGACGGCGAAAAATGGGAATGGGAAGCCGACGGCGTGGAACTAGGGAAGCCGACACCCTTTCCCGCGAGTCCCAAGGCGGACCGACCAACCCACGACGACCGTGGGGGAAGAAAAGCCAAGATTCTGGCCCCGCGGCCATGAGGCGCCAGGCGGGGACGGCAGCCCAATGAAGCACTCTCGCCTCTGAAGACACGCCATCATGTCGCCGTTGGGCACGGCGGTCAGATTACGAGCGGGATGTTTCCGCCGGCCTTAACGCGGCTCGGTCTTTTCCTGTGCCGGTTTACCGCGGAGGAAGAAAGCCGCCACTGGGTTGAATGGGGGCTACTCCGAAGTAATCGGGGCGTGTGTGGACACTTAGCGCGCGCAGGCCGTGGGCAAGGGATTCACACGAGACACGCACATACATACAGGCACAGCCGATTTAAGGAGAAAACTGGGAAGGGGAATAAGGATGATGATGGTACCAGCCCAATAATAATGATAATAGTACCCGCCCATCTGACTGGGTTGCCCCAGCCACTCTGGGCGGCTTCCAACATATGTATCTTAAGGTTGGCTGGCTTCCGTCGGAGCATAATTTGGCATAATTAGTGATACTACGCGTCTGTAACTATATTTCCCAACTTCCTGCAAACAGGGTTTGGGGGTTTTTGGTTTGGAAAAATATGCCCATCTAGGCTTCCCAAGCCCTATTTTGCAACTTGTCGAAAATGGGCAGCCCTAAACACGTGGGTCCTCGGCCTCAATTTAGAAGAAACTCGCATGTTTTTACAAATAAAATCTCTCCAATAAATAATAAAATCTCTTCAAACACACAACGTGCGTTGGAGCGGGCGTTTTTTAAAGGCTTCTCCATAATCTCTTCCTCCAGGTTGCAACACAGGAGTTTCGTTTGTTTGGTGTACTGATGCACCTTCTGTCTCTCAAGGCAGTTCAGTATTTTGGTGAAATACCAACACGCTTGGAAACGAAGGGAAACAACAGTCCATTGCCATCGTTTATTACTGTTGCAAGCAGACACCCGAGTGGTAGTCTTCTGAGCAAGAATAAACTCTTCCGATCGAGGACGAAATAGCTCCGTCTATTGTCAGCTGGACTAACGGAGCTCCACTGATTTCTGGGTGAAACTGATCCTGGCTTCCGATGGCAAGGAGCCTACACCAACTGGAGACGTATCAGATTTAGCCAGGCTGCATATTTTCCGTATGCGTTTAATCACCAACAAAATACCGTTATAATTTATGGTCCAGGGGCAGGTTTGGGTGCAGCTACAGACGTATCTGGTGGCTGAATGGTACCTATCTTAGGGTTGGTCGGTGAGTGCAAATATGAGACAAGTAACTGCACCTGTGGCCCGGGGGGGCGGGACCTACAACAATCGTATTTTGCAACCTTGCATCTCATCACACTAACAGAACGGGGATATTGTGATTATTATTTAGAGCTGAATGCGTGCATGTTGCATTTCAGCGCTTAGATGAAAAAGGATCAAGCAGGAGTTGGTTGCATCTCTCATCAGGCGGCCTCAGCATCCAGGAAGCAACAGAGGTCCGACGCCTCGAGAATTAAGGTGTACATAACCGGAAATGTTTCTGGCCGCGATTGGTAGATTGCAAGGCATCACGTTCCTCCCTGGGGCTTTAAAATAAAACGGGGGGCGGGGGGGAGAACCCACCGTTTAAGCTGTCCTGCTTGAACGGAGACGCAGAGTCGAGGGAGATCGCAGCTGGGAAGACAGGACTCGGCTGGCGTTTCCAGATATATATAGATATCTGTATATATGTATATGCATGCATATGTATGTATGTACACACACACACACACACACACACACACAATACGTGTTCCTCAGGGGGCACCCGGCTTGGAGACGAATGTGCTCTAGGATCAAAGTCGTCCATCTCTCCTTTGCCATTGTTATTACTGTATTGCTGTTCTGATCCTGAAGACCCAGCCAGGTGGGCGGGGTATAAATAATAAAATTATTAAATATTATTATTGTTATTATTATTGACTCCAAAACACGTGCACATTGTCACGGGTGGGAGTGGGGCAGCATGAATATCCCCTCCACACCCCGCCACACATTTCTTTCCCTCCTTTTGGTAACCTTTTGGAATCCAGCAGGGGAGAGAAAGAGACGGGCTGGGCTGGGGGTGGAGAGAGATGCCTTAAGCAACAACGATCCCCTTTCAGACCTTTAGCCTTGTTGCTGCGTTTATTTGTCTTTAAGATTTCGCCTGGGTTTGGGGCGGGAGGGAATCTCACATGGCCATATCACAGGAGAGGGGGGGGTGAGAGAGAGAGAGAGAGAGAGAGAGAGAGAGAGAGAGAGAGAGAGAGAGATGGTGGGCCGAGAAAGAAGAGAGCTCGTTTTCCTCCACCCCACCCCACAACCCTCTTCCGCCCTGGTAAAAGCGGACAGGATGGGTGGTAGCGATGACTGGTTAGTTCAGATACACAAATAACCCCACCCTTCCTTCTCCAGAACGATCACGGCTGCCTGGTGGTTCACCCTGCACCCCCCCAAAATCAGTTCCCCTTAATTTCAGCTGCACCCCACTTCCTCTGGGACAACGGCTCGGTTTCTCGGTCGTGTCCCCCCCCCCCACGTGTCCTTCCTCCCTCTCCTGCTGCTTGTCAGAGCACCTAGTGCTTGCATCGCCCCGGGGGGGGGGCTGGGAAAGTAGGTGGGGGAAAGAATGGTGAAAGCGCAGGGTGGCGTGTAATGGTGTGCAATTAAACCCCCACCCACCCACCTTTTTTCCAATGGGGGTGTCACCCTGGAACGCAACCTGAGCGAAGGGAATAAGCTCCCTCTGTATCTTGGGCTGGGGGGGGGAGTTGATGGTCGGGGGGAGGGCCTGGGGTTTTAAAAAAAATGCCACTGGGCAGGCGATTTGCTCATTTGGCCCTATTTGAAGGGGGTGGGGGGTGAAAAGAACACCCAAGAAATCCAATTAAAGCAGCTCTGGCCAAAGAGCTATTTGAGGCATGAATATCTCCCCTAAAGCTGTAGCAATCATGTGGCATTAGACACTTCCGGAATCCTATAGCCAACTTGAAAAATCCCAGACCCCCTTTTCCCCTAATTTTTGCTCTGATCTGTAATTTTATCCACATTTGCACTAGTTTGAGCATTCTGGCTCTCCCATCTGAAAGCCTGCAATTACTATATAATTCTTCGCAATTTCACATGTCCTAATATGGACTGTAATTTTTGCGCAAGACAATTTCCTGCTATTTCAAGCATCAACATTGTCAAAGTTGTATGTACATAATAAATGGGAATATCAATGCATAGTTTTTAGCATAACATCTTGACTCCTCGATAATTATATCCGTTCGGAGCCTACGCAGAATTAGCCTGAATTGCACGGTAACTGCTGCTGCTTTAAAATTTTTAAAAATTACTCATAATTTTCCCAAAGATTACCAAGATCTCGAGTGCACAATGTCATCAGCGTAATGAAGAGTAAACATTTATGCTAATAATCTGCAATTTTTTTCCCATCAGCTATAAAGACAGAGGCTATATAGCAGAAAATTTCAGTGATATTCTGCAAGAGGAGGGCTGCGAAAAATCCTCCTGCGCTCAGAGGCTGAGTTTCGGTTCCCAGGGACCTCAAGCCCACATTTTTTGGGAGTCCTTTGGATATTTATTCTTGTGGCAAGGCTCTTCCCCCCCCAGCCTCCCCAACCTAACCCCGACCCCTCTATTCACCTCTTCCCCTCAACTTTTTCCTACCAACGTGCTGGTTCCAACCTTTTGCAATAAAGCAGAAGCGAATGGGGATTGCAGGAAAATTGACACCGAAGGTAAGTTAAGTGTGGTTGGGGGGACGCGGCGGGACGGGACCGGGCGGGGGATAACACGGCTTCCCTCTTTTTTATTTTTTATTTTTTATTTTCAGTTCTTTTCTTTCTCCTCTTTCCACCCCCCGCCCCACAACAACCCCCACTTTCATGGATGCCTCTCGTCCTTCCCAGCTCCGGCATAGGAGAAAAGGCGCAGGAGCTGATGGCGCATCAACCAATTCTTCATCCAAAACTTCTTGTCAGTTGTGTCAAGATTATTGTGTGTGTGTGTGTGTGTTGCATGAGGACGGATGGGGAGGAGTGGCGCGGGGAGAGAAAGGGGTGCTCAATCCCTGAAGGTTTATATAGTATACGAAGGTAAAGACGGGGAGGGGCGCGCGCTGGACTTCGAGGACTCTGCGAGTTGTTGAATATATATATATATTTATATATGTCCCGGATCCACCTTTTGGTTTGTGTCTCCGTTCTTGAAGTAAAGCTGTGTAGGTAACAAGAGAGAGGCAGTGGCTATCCGTGGAGAACAAGCGTGACGGTGTGGTGCGCGCAGCCACCGAGAGAGGCTGACACTGGAGAAGGGTGGGGGGGCCTCCATTTCCAACGATACGGCCCCCCGCACTTTCCTTTCACCTGCCTGCTTTTAATAGCAAAAAGAGGACAAGAAGTAAAGTTGAGGAAGCCCCCACCCCCCGTTTCCCGTCGCCCCCTTCCTTGATTGCTCTCTCTCTCTCTTCTTTGATCATTTGCACTGATTTAAAGAGCTTTCTCTTCTGTAACATTTACTTGGGCATACCCAAGGTTCGCATGTGGGTAGGTGCAGATGGGTTCAAGAGGAGGTGGTGGGGACGGCTTCGCACAGCACCCCCTTCTAAGAATCTGCTCATGGGTGAAAGACGATGGCTAAATCGTCTGCAGGGACTAGTCGAGAATTTCCTTTGGTCATACGCGAGTGGGAAACGCGTGTGTTGCGTGTGCTGGAAATAGAAAGAGAGAGAGAGAGAGAGAGAGAGAGAGAGAGAGAGAGAGAGAGAGAGAGAAAGAAAGAAAGAAAGAAAGAAAGAAAGAAAGAAAGAGAAAGAGAAAGAGAGAGAGAGAGAGAGAATGGGAAGAAGGCAGATGGATGTAATCTGGATGGGATTTATATGTTGGACTGATTGAAAATGCAGAGATGCAGCTGGGCTTTGCTGTGGGAGACTGACAAGTCCCCAGCTATTGAGGGGGTTCTTTAACACGAAAGAGTTGTGGGTGGATATGGGGATGGGGGAGTGTGTGTGAAGATTTTTTTTTTTTTAAGCAGGACATATTAAAGAGGTATCTGTTGTTTGGCAATTTTGCTAAGTCGGTCTTCATTACTTCAACATTGTGCATTTGCTAATTTGGAAGTCCGCTCTTTTTTTTTTTAACCCCCCCCCCCTTTGACAGCCCGGGCTCCGCACACCTGCAGGCAATTTGCTGCGCTCCACTCTGCAGAGCAGAGAATGGAGCGGGAAGGGATGGCAGCTCTCTCGCACCTATTTTATTTCTTTCTGTCTCACTCTCTCTCTCTCTCTCCTCCCTTCTTCTTCTTCCCCATTCTCAATGCACAGCAAATTTGGCTTTCAGTGCGTTATCTCTTTTGTTAATGCAAAAAGATTCCCTGGGCGAAAAAATTGCTCATAATTACCAGAGAGATGGGGAAACTGCATTAGAATAAATAAACCTGAAATTACTGTAATTATGTTGTGTTTGATGGGCTCGGCTTGTAATCAAGAAGAGAATACAGTGAAATGATGCTGACCCTCTTGGGTTTTGCAGCTGTACGCGCACTTTGGGGTCTTTTTTAGCTGGGGGGGGGAGAGGGGGAAAAAAGTCATTTTGATTATCATTAAGCTGCGTGTAACCTATTGCAGAAGTGTTGGGAAATGAGGGGCTGGCGCTTCCTTTCCTCAACCCCCACCCCACCCCAAAATGGGGAAAATGCATATCCCTAAATTGCACATTTTGTAATTCATTTTTATATTTTATATTTTTTGCCATGTGCAGATTTATCCGGGAGGGTTCTGTGTTTGCAGAGAGAGAGAGAACGGTGGGAAAGGCGTAATATTCGAAATCAGTTTTTAATCATTGTAATGAGGTATTGTTTCAATAGAAGCCCTTTCGGATGATTCAGAATTTAATTAATATCCTCATTACGAACATCTTCGAATCAGATATTTGATGAACTGCTTGTCAGTAACAAGGCAGAATTAATTAGGTCTGTGGTGAGATTAACATTTGCAAATGTACAGTTATAATAGGCGCTAACTCGAGCCCGCCTTCGTTGGGAGAAAACTAATAATTTCTCCATTTGGACGGTTTAGCAAGACCTTGATTGAATTAAGAGGAGCCGCAGCATAGGAGAGCAACCCAGCCAGAAGTTTGCTTGACCATCGCGGTTGGATTTCGGTTTTGTTTTCCAAATCATTCGCTCTCGCGTTCAGACAGGGGGCCTCTGGATTCGGCGTCAGGCTTTCTCCCGGAGGGGGAGTGGAGGGACGCGCGCAAAGCGGCCACCACCGGCTCCGGCATGTGTGGTTCAAGCGTCTCTGCTAACCACCGGGTGGCGGCCAGATTTTGTCTTCGGGGGGATCTAGGAAACCAGTCAATGAGGTTTCAGGAAGCCCCTGCGGGCAGCTTCTCTCTTTCTTCCCCGGGGAATCCGGCGGGCTGGGATTCTCCCACGGCCTGGCTTGTCTCTCTTTCCTCCAAGCTGCTTCAGTTCCTTCTGGTGCCTTCCCACCCCTGTCCGTCCACCCCCCCACCCCACATACACACACACACACACACACACAATCACACACCGCACTATGGTGCCTTATCTCCCTCCCGCTTTCCGTCTCTCTCCCAAGTACATTAGCCAGAGAGGGCCGCATCATTTGATCACTCATCGCCCAGAATTGAAAAATGGGTGCGTGTCAAAACAAAAATCGATACAATTTATCATTCGCTTCCTCCTCCAGCAGCCTCCCGGAAACCTGCTCCCCCACCCCCGCAACACCCACCCACTTTTGCCTCCTCCTCTCCCCACCCACTCACCCCATAGGGAACTTGCAAACGGATGCAATCCTCAGCTTGGAGGAAAGGGTGGGGGGGAGCGAAAGAGAGAAGGAACTTCCTTCTCTGTCTCAGAAACACAGAGCAAAGATGATCTTGCCAAGGCAGCGGGAAAGCCCTGGCTCTGGGATCTGGGTCCTGATCCCAGCGGTGATCTATCTAGTTTTAATCTTTCTTTTGCTTGCTTTCCTCCGCCCGCTTGGTAGGACATACTGAACTTTGCCGGCGGAGTTTGCCCGAGTGACGCATCTCACTTGCCATTTGCCCCGAGGTACCAAACTACGACAGGCCCCACGTGCCGCTCCGCAAACTCCTCTTTACTTTCCCTTCAATGGGGAAATAGGGAAAGTGTCCTCGTTCTGGCTCTGGGGTGATGAATCTGAAGGCTTATGTGGATTGGTTGTTTATTCATTTTTAATAGCAACTAAGCGGAGGAGGTGGGGTGGGCGGGGGTCGAGGGACATAATGCATCCTTCTGAGACTTCGGTGGTGTGCCTCAGAAATATCTATTGAATTTTGTCTTGTCCTGATGAGCAAAGAAAGAACCAACACACACACACACACAGCTGTTCTTCTCCAAAAGCGGTGGCGCTTTGATCTTCCAAAACCACGTGCAAGGCGCAAAAGCCTGTGCAAGGCGCCCAAAGTTTCCTAAGCCATCCCCTCCCCTGATCTCTCACATACAGAGACCACCCATAGAGAAAGACAGTAAAACCACCTCCCAAACGGTGATCCACCGCTTTCCTCAATCCCTCGCCTTCCTCGCTGCCCTCCACCCCAATCTCGGTTTTATTTTCTTGCCCAGGCGCATTTGCAATGGCGAAACTAGGCTTTCTGTTACCCAGGTCAAAGACCCAGTTTGTCATCCCCCGTGCGTGCTTGCCTACATACACACATACATGTGCGATGCCCATAGAAATCTTTCTCTCCCCGCACCCCCCCATCTCCTTTCTTCCAGGTTCTCCTTCCCTTCCCAAGAACTGCTGTCCAAACAGATGCGCGTCCCCGAGGGGAAGGCTCCGCTGGAGCCGGTCCCAGCCTCCTGGATGCTTAATAGAGAGAGGCGGCATCGCGTTTTAGGGATGGAAACGCGTGTAGCTGCCAATTTCCTCCGCTGAAAAGTTTGAGCTTGACGAAACGGCGCAGGAGGTAGTGACAAGCGGCGGCTCGTCTTCGGGGTTGTTTGGGGGAGGAATAATTAAAAAAAGAGGAGAGCTAAAATTCAGGGCAGCAAGAGGGGGCAGAAAGCTGCACCACACACACACACACACACACACACACACGTGTGCTCCAAGCTGTCCCGAGCCATACGCTATAATAATAATAATAATAATAATAATAATAATAATAATAATATACCGCTATTTGCGGTGGGAAACCTCTCTTTCTTTTGTAATCCCGCAGGACCTCAGCTCCTAGACCTGGGTGCCTCTGAAACCAGAGGCAAGCCCGTCTTTTTTTGCCCATTTCACCCCCCCCTCCGTCCCAGTTCCTCTTGCTTTCCTCTAAGAAGGCAACCGCAGACCTTTTCCCTAGCTAGCACCTGTTCTGCCTCCTGAGCGAAGACCTACCGCAAGCGCGCACTCACTGCATCCCCCCCCCGCCCCCGCAAAGGGAAAGGCGATCGCGTAGGATGGAATTAAACATAGCACCTTGCCTGGAAAGCTGCCTGGGAGGAAAGTGTCTCCATATTTCAGCCTTTAGCTCGCTGGAGAGTTATTTATAGAAGCAACCATAAATTCAAGATCGTAGTGGGAGTTGGGGAACAAGCAAAAGAAAAGCGTTGTAGTAGATCGCAGCCCAGATTAGGTCTGGGCTTCTTACCCCATGCACACATGCACGCGCCCTGTTGCGCTGCGTCGCCCCTGCGCCCTGCGTTTCCATTTGCAAGAGAGCCTCCCTTAATGCCCTGCAGAAGATCCAGCCCGGGCTTCTCACTTCAGAACTGAGCGTTTCCGTCGCGCTTTTAAGGTGGTTTGTTTCCATCCGACCACCGTAGCGCATCCAGAATGCACACAGGAACCAGGATTCTGAGCTCACAACTCACCCTTGATTTCATTCCACACACTCACAATGCCTCGTTAGGGAATGAGCATTAAAGATCGTGCGGTTTCTTCCTTTTAACCCTTGCGCGCATCAGAACAACCCAAGTTACAAATGATTCTCTCCACCGCAGGTCACGTTTCCAATCAGTCAACTGCCTTTTTCTTCGCTTTTTCACGACTACGGATAGGATGACCTAAAGTCCCCGTGTCCCTTCATCATCCGCCCCCGGCAGGAAACATGGCACGGGCTCTCCACCCCCCCGCTTCCAAAACATAATTTCACACTATCAAAAGAAACTTTTCATCATATTGTGTGTGCAAATATTTTTAGGGCAGGGCCAGGACGGTGGCTGAATCAGGGCGGCGTTGGGTGGGCTTGTGTGTGTGTGTTTTCATCCTCTTTTTGTTGTTTATTCCTCCACCCCACCCCATATGAAAAAATGAAATAAGTTAATCTCCTCAAATGCAAAACTAAACATTGACATTTTAGAGCACTAAAGCAACAGCGCGGAACCCCAAGGCTAGTATCGCATCTTCCGACGTAGAGCACCAGAGAGGGTGGTTTGGTTTGGTTTGGTTTTTTGTCCACAGGCAAAATCTCCAAGAATCTCAGCTTTCACAAAGCATCCTATATTGTAGCCACGCCCGATTTAAATTTTAAAAATGCGGGGTGGGTGGGAGAAAGAACCCAAAACAATAAAAAAGCTAGTTTTTGTGCAACGTGTTCACAGGACAATATTATTATTATTAATTTTTTTAAAAAAAATGTATAGCGACCAAAGGTTGCACTTGAAAATAAGCGCAGGGAGATTTCACATTGATAATTCCGTGGCCTTAAGAAATTGAGATTTAAAGCTGCGAAGCCCAATTGGCATCTAGTCAATTGGCTCATTAAAGGTAGCTGCCTGTACACGGGCATGGTTACTTCGCTAAAAGCAAAGAAAACAACGCCTTGGCCTCACTCTGCTTCCAAAGCAAACTACCTTGCTTTATTTCTCCCCCCCCCCCCGCTTTTTAAAAATTCTTTCTCTCAGTTATAATTAACGTGAGACGTGCGCTAAGCGGGTGGGGGAATAGATCTCTCCATAAATGCGTGTGTGAAACCCGAATGCTCTCGTTCCGGTCTGCCCCACACCTTCCCGAAACAGGAAAGCGAATGCACACAGATTAAAATTAAAATTAAACTGAGCGCCTGAGCATCTCCTCCCTAGTATGTGTGCGAGGTCTTCGGCTTTGAAACAAACAGCATGAAAACAACGTCACTTCTGCAAACCAGATCTGCCCGTAAGTTTATTATTATTATTTTTTATAGAAAAATGCTTAGGACTCTCATAGTGGTAGATTTCAAAGTCAATAAATAATAATAATTTAAACAAAAACAAAAAAAATCCCCCCTTTCCCCTTCGACAGAAGAAAAAAAAATATACACCGAGGACTAACAACGAACATTGTGGGAGGTGGCGGGGGGAATGGAAAGAAAAGAAGGAAGGAAGGAAAGAGAAAGAAAGAAAAGAAAGAGAAAGAAAGAAAGAAAAGAAAGAAAGAAAGAAAGACGACTTGTGTTCCGTTTTTCGGAGACCAGAGATGAAGGGAATGACCTACATTTCATTAGAACAGACACGAGAGACAGACAAGAAAGAGGACATAGATTCCTCCCCGCCCCTCTTCCTGGTACAAACAGATTATTCTTCTCATATTTTTTTTCCTGATTGTCCAACTAAGCCGAGGGTTTTTCCGGCGCTGCTGGCAGGCTGTTGTCCGGCTGCTCTCGGGCCGATCCGTGGCTGCCGCGTCAGCTGTCTGCACTGGGAACCAGCCCCGCGTCGCATCTGTGCCTGCCTCGCCCGGCAGCTCAGCAGCGGCTGCGCCCAGGAGGACTTTCCCAAAGACTGTCCGCGCGTGGTGTGTCCTTTTTTCTTTTTTCTTTTCTTTTTTAAATTTTTTGGCTGGCGCCTCTTCCCACGTTGCCTTTTCTCAGGCTCCTTGGGTCGTGCGTGCGCGCTTTCCCCAAACTAACCACAGTGTTCGAGCGCGTGTTTGTGTGGGGTGTTTAGTATTTTTTTTTCTTTTTCTTTTAAGTATTCTGGTTGATGCCGACGGGGAGATCGGCTTGTTGGTTCAACTTTTTCTTTCTTTCTTATTATTATATTAAAAATAAAAAAATAAAAAAACAAAAAACGAACGAAATACCAAACCCGAAAGAAAACCCCCTCCAAAAAACCCCAATCACATCAGCTGAGGCTGCTGCATAGTTTCCTGGTGGGCCGAAGGGTACCAAGACGTGTAGCTGGGGATGTAAGTGGCCGGGGTCCCAGTGGAGGTCTTACCCGACGTCGAGGTGGTGTTCCAAACTGGGGGCACTGGGGGGGAACTGGCAGACAGGGACCTGCCGTTGGCCAGTGCGCTGCTTTCCAAAGCGGCCCCTCCTTGCTTCATCAGTTTCTTGAATTTGGAGCGCTTGTTTTGGAACCAGATCTTGACCTGTCCCCAAAGGGGTGGGGAGAGAGAGAAAAACGAAAGTTGAAGGCGCCAGCAGAGAAGACAAGCTAGACAGAATCCGGGAGGCAACAGGAAAAAGGGCACCCAGTGGCCAAGAGGGTCTCTGCCCGGAGAAATATGGTACCAGGCCCAAGGCCCAAGGCAACGCTTGGCTGTGATTCCCCCACCCCCAGGGAGGGATGCTTGATTGATACCAACGCGCGTCTTTCGCTCGGGGGACCACATTTCCGGAAATGAAGGCGCACTACTAACTTCTCCCCTTTCTTTAGCGGAGCTAAAAACCACACTCCCCGCACTAGGTCATCTGTAAACACAACAAAACAAAAAGAGCTCCCCCAAAACAAATGCGTAAATGCACCACCAGCGAAGTGTGTGGGTCATTCGAGGAGCCACAAGGACAGTTTTTAAAAAATTAAAAAATATATACATGGGTTGAGAGCAGGAAGGCCTGTTAGTTTCCATCTGAGGCAACATCCGAGTTTTTTGGGGGGTTTTAAGGCCTAGGAATCCTAAAGACAATCCCAACTACAGTTACTGAAATCAAGCCGCCATCCTTAATTAAAGTTCCTGCGCCACAAGGAAGATGGGACAGCCTTGCTCCAAGAGAAGCAAGTTTCAGGAGGGTGATACATCACAGAGGCAAAAGGCCTCGGATCTCCCAGGTTCCAAAGCCCACGAGGGACCCAAGTCTAGACAAATGAAATATTTTATTTGGAGCAACTTAAACAAAAAGAATAAGAAAAATCGCATTTTGCAACGGGGATCAGTCTATTTGGGTGACAAATACACACACACCCTGTACATCTTTCTCAGATAGACAAAGGTGAAGATTTGATGGTGGTTGAGAAGATAAGGGCGCGCGCCTTTGTATGTGATTCGAGGGGGAGAGGAGCCTTCTTTTAACCCAAACCAAATAGGATCCTCCAAGACTTGAAAGATGGACAATTAAACCGCTGGAGCAGATGGTGAGATCCTTCAGAAATGGAGATCTAAACACCTACATCTTCAAGACATCACCTGGGCATCTTTGTTTGCTTGTTTGTTTGTTTGTTTGTTTGTTGGAGGGAGGGAGGGAGGGCAATTAGTTCCACTGGGTTCAGGAAGACCGAGTAAGCCAGGCATAGGATAAGGGCAGCTATCATTACTGGGGACACCATTCTCCCCAGAATTGCCCTTAAAAACGGGCATGCCACTCTCCAGTGCCCCTCCTTGGAATTTTAACGCGGGGGTTGGAAAGATAGATAAAGAAAGAGAGAGAGATCGACCGACTTTTTTATGGCAAGCTCTCGAAGAAACATCAATGAGATCAGGGGTTTCCTAAATCTTAAGCGCGCTTGGGAAGGTAGGGGAGCGAACATGGTCTGGTGGTGGGGCAGCAGTGGAGCAGAAGAAGGTCTTTTTCGACTGATGCTTCGGAGGGCCCTCTGCCCCACCACCAGGCAGCAGCAGCCCCACCACCTACCCCGCCCAGCTTCCCCCGGGATCTTGCCTCTTGGGCCTCCGGAGGGATGGCGAGCCGAGAGGGCCGCGGGCAGGCGAGGCCGCCAGGAAGTTCCTGGGGCGCAGGGATGGGGTTGAGCGGGCGAAGGATGCTCTGGGGATGCAGGTGCTGCTGGCGCTGCCTACCTGGGTCTGGGTGAGCCCCAAGGAGGCGGCCAGCTCGGCTCTCTCGGGCAAAGCCAGGTACTGAGTCTGCTGGAACCGCCGGTTCAAAGCCTGCAGCTGCAAACTGGAGTAAATAGTCCGGGGCTTTCGGATTTTCTTCCCTTTGCCGTTGAAGCGCACTTCTCCGCCTTCCACCACGGTGCTTTTCTCCGTCTCGGCCCCTGCAAGAAGCAAGAAAGCGGGCCAGTGAGGGACTGGATGACTGGATGGAGGGATGGATGGATGAGCAATGACCAGCGATGCTGATGGTGCTGATGAGAAGGCAATCCTAACAAGGGCCCAAATTTTCCTCCGTTGGCCTTGGAGGTGCCCCGGGAGCAGCCGTGTCAAGCAACCCTCCTTCACCTCCTCCTCCTTTTCCTCGCCACTCTCAAGGAGCCCCGGAGCCCGGTGGCTGCCTCTTCCTCCTCCTCCTCCTCCTCTTCTGCTGCTGCTGCTCGGCAACTCCAGAGAGGCTGCTGAGTCCCGGAGGCTCGGTCGCCGGAGAAGAAAGAAAGTTTGCTATTTTTACAGGCGGCGGCACTTTAGGTTTAATTACCCTTAATTGCATACATTGTTTATAGCGCTACGCAATAAATAATTGCCGAGCCTAATAGGCGCACATCTGGGGGGGGGGGGTGGAGAGAGGGAGAGAGAGGGAGAGAGAGATTGAGGAGAGGAGAGAAGGAATTTCTTTCTGGGTTTTGCCAGCCGGGCACGGGGCGGCTTTGTGTGCAAACTCCAGAGATCTTGGAGGTTTGGCTGGAGGAATTTGCTTGCTCTCTTGAGGACTGGGAAGGAGGAGGAAGAGGAGGGGGGGTGTAGCTTGATAACATTATTATTATTATTATTATTATTATTATTATTATTATGTTTTGCTTCCTTCGGGATTCCCTCCCCCCTTTCAGATCTTGTTCTTTTCTGGGGAGGGGTGTCGTTTGGTGCTTCCCAGAGCCCCCCCTCCCCTCCCCCTCCCCCGTTTCCTCCCCCTTTCTCCCCACAGAACCCAGCCAGCTCCCCTCCCCTCCCCTCTGCAGGCACGTACCTGTCTCCTCTAACCGGGTCTGAGCCAAGCTGGTGCTGTTGGGGTAGGACTGCACTGAGCTCATGTAAGGATTGGCCGCGTGGCTGCTGACCGAGTTGACATAGGGGTAGCCCAGCGGTCTGGAGAAGGACGAAGCTGCGCTGTAGGAGCTGTCCGGCTGCGAGTGGCCGGCCGAGTGTAAACAGTGCATGGAATAGTGTCCGTGAGACATGGGCGACGGCGGCATTTGCTGCCCGGGCGGCCCAAACTCCATAAAGACCGCCTTGCCGGAGACAGGGCTATTGAGGCTCTCTGGCATGGTAGTCATGGTCATTGCGCGCCGCTGCCTTGGGTGCCTCTCTCTCTTTCTCTCCCTGGCGATCTCTCTCTGTCTCTCTCTCTCTCTCTTCCTCCAGCCTGCCTTTTTGGGGGGGTCTCTCTCTCTCTCTCCCTTTCTCCCTCTCTCTTTCCTCTTTCTCTTTCTCTCTCTCTCTCAGGACCCAATTTAAGAGGCCCGGGGCTTTTCACTTTCCATTCATAAGAAAATGGAGTTTGTCTCTTTGAAAAAGTCTAAGGCATGATGCTTGGAGATCTACACAAACTCGCCTAAAAGCTTTGACTCAGCCAAAAGCGATGAATATGCATGAGCCCGCCGAGCTGATTGGCCCGCCGCCTGGCAGGATCGCGCGCGATTGGCCGGAGACGCTTTTCGGGGGCTCGCCTGCTGGACCCGAGCGAGCGAGCGAGCGAGAGAGAGAGAGAGAGACGCGAAGGAAGGAGAGAAGCAGCAGAAGGAAGGAAGGAGAGAAGGCAGAGACGACGGCGCCGAGCTGGACGGGGCCAGCGCGAGGGGGGCCGCCCAGAGACCCCTCCCTGGCCCCCAGGGGAGGAAGGAGGGGCGCAAAAACCCCTCCTATGGAGAGGGAAAGATCCCAGGCTCCAGGACCCCTCTGACGTCTCCAAACGATTTTGCTATCTACTACCTCTAGCAGCGCCAACAACCTGATGTCAGAACATCAGATGGATTGAGAGAGAGGAAGGGGGCTCTCTCGCTCTCTCTCTCTCTCTCGCTCTCTCTCAGACCCCCTCCTACCCTTGCAGATCTCCCCCTTGGAGGAGG
Organism: Podarcis filfolensis; assembly: GCF_964270895.1. Classification (NCBI taxonomy): domain Eukaryota; kingdom Metazoa; phylum Chordata; class Lepidosauria; order Squamata; family Lacertidae; genus Podarcis; species Podarcis filfolensis. The sequence continues at coordinate 20,152,119 of NC_139604.1, read as the reverse complement.
TCTCTCACAGAGAGATGGGAACAGATCGTCCAGCTTCTTCAAATATTATACAGTGGTACCTCGGTTTACAGACGCTTCAGGTTACAGACACTTCAGGTTACAGACTCCGCTAACCCAGAAATAGTACCTCGGGTTAAGAACTTTGCTTCAGGATTAGAACAGAAATCGTGCAGCGGCAGCAGGAGGCCCCATTAGCTAAAGTGGTGCTTCGGGTTAAGAACAGTTTCAGGTTAAGAACGGACCTCCGGAACGAATTAAGTTCTTAACCCGAGGTACCACTGTATTAGGACCAGTAACGGGGACACGAGGTGCGTGCGTGCGCGTCCAGAAATGGTTAGCACCGCCTGAAGCCCACCATGCCCGCTGCTTAGAAAGAAAACAGCAACTGCCACCGGCAAAGTTGTTGTGGTATATAGTCAGGTGTGTGCATTTGGGACTGGGATGTTCCGCGGAGGGTGCATCTGATCAATTTCGCACGTGTTAGGGGATCCATTGTGTAGCAGCTCTCCCTCGTCCCCCCAAAAGCGGCAGCTGATGTCGTTGCCCTACCCAATACAAAGGCTTTGTCGCTTATCTTAAGGAAGGAGGGGAGGAGAGATCTTCACGGTCCCCTTCTGTGGCAAAGAAGATACCCCGCAGGATGGGGATGCAGGAGACCTCAGAAGAAGCTGCTTTTCACAGGTTTACCTGGGAACCTTCGGGGTTGCTTCGGGGATGGGGCTGTCATTCATGTTTTTGGTTTGGTCAGCTGAAAAACTGCGCCGACATTAGCGCGAGCACAGAACTCTTCGTCAGACAGTATGGAAAGCAAACGCAGTGTTGGCTGCTGAGCCAAGACTGGTGAGAAAAAGCCTTTTGCTGTCTTGAGACCCCTGTTATAAACAAACAAACAAACAAAGTTCCCTTCTACCAGCTTTTGGTAATCACGATCAGGATTTCAGTGTTTGGGGTGAAGGAAGGGTTCTCAATTTTTCATCCTTAGCGAGCAGGAGGTCCACCATGAGAAGTACTTTTCGGGTTACATTTCTGAAGTCAAACTTTGACGAAGAGTTCTGTGTCACTGGGAAGCTGGCTTTTCCTCTGACAACAGGCCTGCTCAGCTTGGAATGGGGAAATAAATCAGCGGCTTTCTTTCCAGGGCAGCTAGCCAAAGGCCAGCTGTTTTGTGCTTCCGGGGGCGCGGTGGGGGGGAGCTCAACCAGAGTAATACTCCTCCCCGATCTACACACCAAGCCACCCAGAGACGGAAGCGACCTGCGTGTTGGCCTGATCCCGTTCCCTTAAAAAGTCGAAGCCCGATCCCCGCCTCTTCCCACTTTGCCAAATTCTCTCTGACCAACCAGAACCAAAGTGTTGGCTGTCGGGGGTGCGGGGGGGGGGGCGATAGTGTGTGGGGCGCTTCAGAGTCGCTGCCAGGCAAAGGCCTTCTGGGCTGAATCCCAACTGACTTTTCGTCGTCTAAATAATTAGAAAGCGCCTGCTAATTATTTCTCTCCCCCCCTCCCCCGCTCCGCTTCCATCATTTCGCTTGGGCGCGCGGGACCCAGGAGCCGCTCGGCGGCGGGGGTGGAGAGATGATGATCTTGAGGAAAGTTCACACGTGCAGCAGTATTAGTTACTGATTCCTTTGATTAAATGCTAGTCTCAAGTGCTCTGATCCACAGCTGAAGGCGGCCCTATTAGCATAACACTGATGTTTAATTTTCATACGCGTAATTAGCCATCTATTTAACACTCATCGCGGCGCGCGGCGCCTTTGCAGTCTAAAACAGCCTGGGGGTGAGGAAGAGATCGAGATCTATATATCTATCTATATATCCATCTATATATAAAAACCCCACCCCCACGCTTTGGCCTGAGCTGAACTTCTCCTTCTCCTTCTCCCTCACCCTCCTCCGCCCCTCGACAGCGGTCACACCTTGCTCCGTCAACGAGCCCACTCTATGCAATCAAGCGCACATTTTTGGCACAGGGAGAACACCAATACAAAATGAACATTCCGCACAAATTACATTGCTGATGGCGTTACAGATATTAGTGGGGAGGCCTCCCCTCCCCACGGGCGCGCTCGCTCGCTCGCTCTGTGGCTCACTCCTTTCCCAGAGCCTGAGAGCAGCTTGCTCGCTGGCTGGCTGGAGAAAGAGAGATGGTTAGAAGGAAGCGGAACAACTGAGACCTAAGTGAACGCCCTGCTCCAAATCCAAACAACACTGAGGCTGAAATCCCTTGGGGGAGTGTCTGAGCCAAACTGGAAGGGATCCACCCAGCCTGCCTCCCTTCAGCAGATCACCTTCTTCGGCGGGTCAGGGAATTGAGAGACTTCCCTGTCCACAAAACTCCCACCCCACCCCGGCGGTGAAAAGCCCGTCTAAGCTGCCGAAAGAAGTAGAGTTGCGCGTTCTCCAGCATCCACGGTTCCCTCCAGCAGCAGGAGAAGAAGCAGCGAAGCAGCTGCGCACCTGAGGAAGACCCAGCCGCCGCCTTCTCCCCGAGGATCCCTGAGCTGTAAGTGGACTGGCCGGGGAGGCTGGAGGTGGAGGAGGAGGAGGAGGAGGAGGAAGAAGAAGAGGAGGGTAGGGAGACTTTGGTCGGATTCCTCGCCCTAGACAACAACCGCGCGCGCTCAAGTTAGCTGAAGTTTCCCCAAACTGCCCAGAACTGGGGAAGAGAAAGTTGGGAGACTAAGCTGTACACATCTTGTGTGGGTGGGGTGGACATCTGGGAAGGTGGACATCTGGGGAAAGGAGGAGGAGGAGCAGCAGCAGCAGCCTGGAGTCCAGACACTTCTTTACGGGGGGGGCCGAGGGGAGACGGGTGGCAGAAATCTGCAATCAGCTGCGGACTGTCCCCATCTCCGCAGCACCTCGCGAATAATCCGGATTGATTTTCTAGCCATTGGGCGAAGGATCCCAGCAGGACCTAACGCTCAAGTGTCCTCTTAGCTGTACCAAGTGGGGATGTTTACATTGGGTGGGTGTGTTTGTTATCCCCCTTCCCCCAAGAAACACTCTCTCTCCCTCCCCCCCCCCCATGTCCCCTTAATGGAAGATTTCTGGGTTAAACCTCAAGCGCCTTAGTTTAGCCATCCTTCTGACCAAAGGCGACACACTCATAAACATACACACACAAGAGAAGGGGAATAGGGACCCCCCCGTGCGCGCGCTTGACTTGACTCGAGCTTTCTGCTACTTGAGAAATTGCATACAGAGAAACCCTAGTCCTTATCCTAACCAAACTTTCCTTTGAAGTACAGGTGAAACTCGAAAAATTAGAATATCGTGGAAAAGTTCATTTATTTCAGTAATTCAGCTTAAAAGGTGAAACTAATATATGAGATACTCATGACATGCAAAGCGAGATATGTCAAGTCTTTATTTGTTATAATTGTGATGATTATGGCGTACAGCTGATGAAAACCCCAAATTAACAATCTCAGAAAATTTGAATATTGTGAAAAGGTGCAGTAGCTATTCAATCCATAACACCTGCAATGGGTTTCTGAGCCTTTAAACGGTCTCTCGGTCTGGTTCAGTAGGAACCACAATCATGGGGAAGGCTGCTGACCTGACAGTTGTGCAGAAAGCCATCATTGAGACCCTCCATAAGGAGGGAAAGCCTCAAAAGGTAATTGCAGAAGAAGTTGGATGTTCCCAAAGTGCTGTATCGAAGCACATTAATGGAAAGTTAAGCAGAAGGGGAAAGTGTGGAAGAAAAAGGTGCACAAGCAGCAGGGATGACCGCAGCCTGGAGAGGATTGTCAGGAAAAGACCATTCAAACGTGTTGGGGACTTTCACAAGGAGTGGACTGAGGCTGGAGTTCGTGCATCAAGAGCCACCACACACAGACGGATCCTGGAGATGGGCTTCAAATGTCATATTCCTCTTGTCAAGCCGCTCCTGAACAAGAAACAACGTCAGAAGCGTCTTACCTGGGCTAAAGAAAAAAAGAACTGGTCTGTTGCTCAGTGGTCCCAAGTCCTCTTTTCTGATGAGAGCAACTTTGCATCTCATTTGGAAACCAAGGACCCAGAGTCTGGAGAAAGAATGGGGAGGCACACAATGCCAGATGCTTGAAGTCCAGTGTGAAGTTTCCACAGTCTGTGTTGGTTTGGGGAGCCATGTCATCAGCTGGTGTTGGTCCACTGTGCTTCATTAAGTCCAGGGTCAATGCAGCCGTCTACCAGGAGATTTTGGAGCACTTCATGCTTCCTTTTGCAGACGAGCTTTATGGGGATGCTGACTTCATTTTCCAGCACGACTTTGGCACCTGCACACACTGCCAAAAGTACCAAAACCTGGTTCAGTGCCCATGGGATTACTGTGCTTGATTGGCCAGCAAACACGCCTGACCTGAACCTATGGGGCATTGCCAAGAGAAAGATGAGAGACATGAGACCGAGCAATGCAGAAGAGCTGAAGGCTGCTATTGAAGCTTCCTGGTCTTCCATAACACCTCAGCAGTGCCACAGGCTGACAGCATCCATGCCACACCGCATTGAGGCAGTAATTGATGCAAAAGGGGCCCAAACCAAGCACTGAGTACATATGCATGCTTCTACTTCTCAGAGGTCCAATATTGCCCTGTTTGCAGTCCTTGTTTTGCTGATTTCATTTAATATTCTAATTTTCTGAGATTGTTAATTTGGGGTTTTCATCAGCTGTACGCCATAATCATCACATTTATAACAAATAAAGGTTTGACATATCTCGCTTTGCATGTCACGAGTCTCATATATTAGTTTCATCTTTTAAGTTGAATGACTGAAATAAACGAACTTTTCCACGATATTCTAATTTTTCGAGTTTCACCTGTAAGTCAGATTGACCTCACTGAGGTGAACTTTAAAACCAGCACTTTTAGAACTGTAGATTTAATGCAAAGTTTACCGATCAGTTGCAACTAGCTTGTGAGAAGTGTCTTTCCTGAAAGTAACCACAAAAAAAGCAGGAGTTTTATTTTTTATTTTTATTTTTTTTTGGGGGGGGGGAGGCAAGGTCGGCCTGATGGACCCGCTCCCCCTCCTGCCCGATCAACTCCTGGTTAGTTAAGTTATAGGGTTCTGGGCTCGAATTGCTTCCGTCGTCCTCTTGAAGTGTAACTGCGATCCTAAAGTATTAGGAAGCGTATCCCATGCGATCCAGTGGGACTTCTGCGTCGACGCGTTAAGGGACTGCGTCTTTAAGCCGCCCCTTTGGAAGGAGGGGCGAAGGTGCGGAGTATGTCCCACTGAACATCGCCAGACTCTTTCATGGCTAATAGAGCTACTTAGGATCGGGCTAAATGGGCATTGCGAAGAAATGGGTTTTGTGCAAATACTCCAACTTCCACGGTGGTCTTGGGAAGCACCTGTGCAGGAAGGAACCTGTCGAAGGCGAAGAGTCTGTCTCATCCAGAAATACATTAAGGTTTGCTTTTCAATCGGGGGTCGTGAAAAGAATTACCAGTTGCGCATTGAAAGGCCCTCCAGGAGACAGGCAAACTTTGGGGGGGGGGTCTGGCCGAGGGGCAGCCACTTGCAGTCTCTTGCAGCAAAAACCACAGCAGAGTTTTCCCCCCTCGCTCCCTTTAAACCTTCCTGCAATCACCTTTATAATTAGGATTATAAATGTGTACCATAAATGCCACCACCTCGCTCTAATTGCTACGCAAACAGCTTGTTACCGCAGCAGTTGGTAAAATCCTGCAGTCCTAATAAAATTAACCTGGGTTGGTGCGGAGAGAACCTCGTCGAAAGCATACGCTCTCTAACCCCAGAGGGAGATGCGGGCCCAATCCGACGCATTAGAGCGCAAGCCCCTCAAGGCTTACTCAGAAGTAAAATCCCGTTGAGCTCAATGGCTTTGACTCCCAAGTTTAAAAAACTAATAATGTCGCAGCAGCAGACAGAAGCCTCTGATGGAGACGACTGGCTGCTGTCGTTACTGCTTCTGAAAACCCCAAGGGTGTTCTTTGGTGTTCAAGGGATCTCTCTGCAGGATCCTTTCCGGCAGTTTCTAAGGGATCTGATTCTGCCACTAGATGGCTGGGTGAGTTTCTGACTCGTAACCTCTTCACAATGGCAACAGGGCAGATTCCGCCAACCTGTAGCAAGAAACCCTGCTATAGATGCGTATGTGTACACAGCAGCAGCGTTTACACGTCTCAGTGTACACGAAGTCTCCTGGGCTCCAGCAGGTAACTGGATCTCGTGGTCCCTGAGCCCCCATTTGCACTTGGTGGTTCCCCCCGCCCCATCGCTCACCCATTTAGCTTCTGTTTGGCGCTTGGATGTGGTTTCTGGACCTCAGGATTCTAGTCAGAAACAGAGTAGAGCCCACCAGGGGATGCGGGATAGCGCGGCCTTCTGGGGTGGCAGGGATAATAAACCACAATGAATATTGTACCGCCTTGGAGAAGACACCGGTTCTTAGCCTCAGTTATAATCTGTGAAATGGGAATATTCTCAGCCTGGCTTCCCAGGGCTGGTGTGAAGAGCCCACAAGAAACAGAAATCATGACGGGTAATTTTAAAGTAGCTTTAAAGTAGAGCATAAGACTCTAGGGTTGTGGGTTCGAGCGCCACCTTGGGCAAAAGATTGCGGCACTGCAAGGGGTTGGACTAGATGACCCTCGGGAGCCCCCTTCTACCTCTACAATCCCATGATTCTCGGGCTGAGTTTCCACGAGCGCAGCAGTGAGGCTTCTTTCCCAAGATGCGTGCATAGGATTGTCACTTTTCAGTGCATTGGCCAGGCCTGATCCAGGCCACGTCAGGCTGCCAACTGGAGGTGCGCTCTTGGCTGGGAGCAAATCCTGTTGACCTTAGTGGGGTTCCCTTCTGCCCAGACACCCGCGTAGGGCCGCACAATAAGTTCGTGTATGTCCCACTGATTCCAGGGGAATGAGAGACGCGCTTAACCCTTGGACCAGGATGGGGTGTCCAAGCGCGCAGCTCTGGCTGGCTTGTACCCACCGAAGGCAGAAGCAGAGACTCCGGCCCTCTCTTTAAACTCAGCTATTATTGATTCCAGAGCTTTTGAGTCGGGTTACTTAAAAGAGTTTCCTCTCCTTTCCCCCACCCAATACAGAACTATTAAACAGCAATCCTTATCCTTAAACATCGGTCTTTCATTTTCAGTTCATAAACGATGCAATCCTATACGCATTTAGCTGAGGATAATATCCCATTGAGAACTCTTACTTCTTTTGGGCACAACTAGATTTAGCGAAACTTCCGTCTGTTTAAAGTTGTTTACAGGATCATAGCAGCCCCCAAATCAGACCCATAACTCCCAATTAAGTCACCTTGGGGCTGATGCCCCCTTTGCGCGCGCTGGGGGAAATCCTGTACCCACTTCCCTGGCCAAGAAGCCCCATTGAACTCCCAGGGGTTTCTATTCGAGTAAGCGTGTTCAGTATAGGATTGCGCTCCGAGGCGCGCAGATGGGGCGCAATCCCACCGTAGCCTGGCGGTTACATTTGTTTACTTCTTATTTCATTTCTTACCCCACCTTTCCCCCAGGGAGCTGGAGGTGGCCTACGCGGATCTCCCCCTCCCCCAACTGTAACCTCACAACAACCCCGCGAAGTAGTTTAGGCCAGTGGCGTAGCGTGGGGAGTGCAGGGGGGGCCGGCCGCACCGGGCGCAACATCTGGGGGTTAGGGTTAGGGGGCGCAAATCCACGGGTTAGGGGTGCAAATTACTTGCCTTGCCCCGGGTGCTGACAACCCACGCTACGCCACTGGTTTAGGCTGCGAGGCAGTGTCTGAGAGGCGCAAGGCTCACCACGCGTCTGAGTTGGGCAGGGGGAGGCTTGCTCGTCTAGTCTGGCGGCGGCAAATCAACTCGAGTTAATATTTTTACAGCTAGGAAGGTCCCACTTGGCCTTGAAGCTCCGATCTAAGGAGTCGTGAGAAGTGGTGTTTGGTCTGAAAAGACAGTCCTGTATAGGGAAGCCTTCTAATGTTTACTGTTTTATTATGTTTTTATAGATGTTGGAAGCCGCCCAGAGTGGCTGGGGCAACCCAGACAGATTGGCGGGCTACTGTTGTTGTTGGTTTGTTATTTCCTCTTCTTTTTTTGTTTAAAAATGCCTGGCCAAGGTTCCACACCCAATTCTCTCTCTATCTCTCGTCTCTAAGAATTGCAAGCTGCCCGAAAACCCCAGCCCACTGCAAAAGGAACAAAATAAAAGCTGTCACTTTGCAAGGACTCAGGCAGCAGCAGCAAACACCCAAACAAAACCACAGCGGAAATGTCCTCGGCCTCCCCGCGGCCACCACACACAGCCGCGCACAGCCGCCTTTGAAAGGGAAGCGGAGCTGTCGCCCGCACCTCTCCGGCAGGCAGCAAAGGCTGCTGTGCGCCCTAGTCTGGCCGGGCAGGGCGCGTGCGTGCATATGTGCCGGGGGAGAGCCCTCTCTTAGAGAGCCCTTTTCATCTCCCGAGGGCTGCCAGCCAGGACAGTCCAGGGGAGCGCTTGATCCTCGAAGCGGGTGTGTGTCAGCCGTCAAAGCACCCTCCTCTCGCTTTTTTTTTTTTTTTTTGGAACCCAATTTGAATCTCAAAACGCTTCCTTTTCTGCATTCAGGCGGCGTGATTAGGAAGCACCTAATTGCAGATCATCAAACCCCTTCCTTCCTCCTTTGGGCTCTCAGCTTGGGGTTTGGGGGCAGCTGGAGATTTGATTCTGAGGCGGGCAGATCAGAGGACAGTCTCTTCCCCCCTCCCCATTCTCCCCTCCCCACCCCTCTCCAGCCAACCTACCCAATACAAATAAACAAATCTCTTCCCAGCATGTGAGGCTGCCCATCTGGGAGCAGAAGGCCGCCCTGTGCAAATTCACACACACACAAAACGAAGGCAAAACACAATGTCTTCCTAAAAGCAGAACTGAAAAGGAGGAAGAAAGGTATGTTTACTAGACCAGCTTCCCACCTAAAAGCCAGGAAAAGGGAGGATTATTATACCTCACCCACCTCCCCGCAATAAGGCAAGCAGAGAGCTGCTTTCCAATATTTGGGGTAAAAAAAATCAGTGAACGTTTTATAAATCGTTTCTAAAAAGTCACAGCGGTTTTTTGAAAGCAACGAAAGAATCCCAAAACGCGATTGTTGTACCAAGAACGCGTCTACAAGAACAAAAGCGCTTGTTTTGTTTTAAAGTTGTTGTATTTTTGTTGCTGTTGTTCTTTTCGGAAAGTGGTTTTACACCTTTTCTCCGCGGAGAGTGCCTGTGCACACTCCCTACATACGTCAAACTCTGGAAACACGCAGAAGAGAACTCTAAACCTGGAAGAAACGCGATACACACACACACACACCCGTGTTTAGATGTCACAGCTGCCAAGCGCCAAATCTAAGGGAGTGAAGGAGCGGGAGGAGACCTTATAGCGCCAAGAAGTTAAATTAATTTAAGAACGAGAAAAATATGGAGGGTGGTGGGGAAAATCTTGCTGCAGAGTTCGGCTCTTTGAGCAAACGAGAGCGATGCTCAATTGCATTTGGGAAATTGAGGCGCTGCGCTCTGCGTCTTTGTCCAGCATCTCTCTGCTGGAAGAGAAATGAGAATCTTCTTCTTCTTCCCCCGCCTCCTTTCTTGTCTTTTAGGGGACCGTTCCCCATGGCAACTTTCCCTCTGGCCTCGCCAGATTCCACCCAGCTCGTTGGGCCTGATCCAAGAAATAAATCCGATGCGTTGGAGCGTCTCCTCTTGAGGGTCCCCTGGAGTCGCCTCCAAGTTGGGGCGCTTTCCTCGCGCTCCTCCTCCTCCTCCCTGGCTCTGCCCGGCGAGTTTTCCTCGCCACGCGTGCCCAGCTGCGCCTTAGCTCTCCCCGGCTACTTGGGTCAGGATTTCTGCTCCTCTCGAAGTAATAACGACGGTGTGCTCGAACTGGGCAGATCTGAAACACACAAGCAGACGCAGTAAGTGGCCAAGGGGCCAAAGAGTAACCGAGTTTTATTTACTGGCGGAGAGATATATAATTTCGAAAGAAAACCACTCAAGGAGGCAGCTTCCGCTCTTTCCCCTAGCCAGAGAGAGATAAAACCGATTTAAAACTAAACAACAAACTACAACTTTTTTAAAAAAGAAAAGAAAAGTAGGCACCTTTTATTGTCCACGGATACTGCGGTCCATTTGTCCTTTAGGATTTTAAATTCGTAAGATCCTTCCATGAGGATTGGTTCTGCCATGCAGCAAAAATAAAACAGAAACGAGGTAAGAGTTTGTCCACTGGCCTGCAAGCCAAATCTATTCTGGACCCAGGCAAAATACCCGATATTTTATTTTTACTGTGCGTTCCCCGTCCCCCACCACATTGGAAACAGCCTAAAAATAAAACCAAAGAAAGCAGCCCCTGAACTGAGGAGGAGAAAGTGGCAACCTTCAGGCTTGAACTTGGGTGTCTTCTGTTTTTAAAGTGCGAAGAAGGGCATTTTAATCAAGCTTTAATTAAGATCCCCATGGATCATAACAGCCAAAGCGCCAGCCGCTCTCCTCCAAACAGCAGATAGGATAGAAATATTAGTTGTTGTTTTTCCCCCCCCCCCTTTAAGAGCAGGCTTTAAAATGTTCATTAAATCAGCAAAACAACAATTTTCTTATTTTCCTCTAATTGCCGCGCCATTTAGGCGCGCCGTGAGCGCGGAACACATTTTTCCCCCCTTCGCCCCCTATGATTGGTATTTAGGATGAAGCTCAGTCGCCAAGGCGAGGGCTGCTGCCTGGCTACTCAGAACTCAGCAGAGCTCAAAACGAGGGAGCAGCAGCTCCTGGGTCTACAATAAAGGGCCCAATCATTCCCAGAGAGAGAGAGAGAAGGGTGATTAACATTGCATTTTTGGGGGGTGGGGGACACACGCACAGAGACTTTAGATTGTGCTCTTGCGGCAAACCCAGCTCCTCAAACCGCGCGGCTTGCCAAAGCGCAGGTCACATCTGTCATTTTGATGGACTGAGGAATTTCCATCTCTTCCCCTCCTCTCCCCCCCTCGATTTGTTCCACGCACTTCCGTCGAAACGACCAACTCTGCAGGGCTGTTGGGAGGGTAAACACTCATCTAGGGAAGGGGGACTTCCTCCGGAGGTGGTGGTGAACTCTCCTTCTTCGGAGGGTCTTTAAGGAGTTGAGATTCCTGCATTGCAGGGGGGTTGGGCTGGATGATCCTGGGGAACCCCTTTCTAACCCTACAGTTCTGCGGTTCTATATGGGCAGGGGACCAACGCGCTGCGTAAACTTCGTTTTACTTCCGAGGATTAATGCGCGCACATCGGTAACAGTAAGAGGCTCCGAGGGTGCGACAGCCGTTGTGACTGGTTGCAACTCACTCTGGCTGGATCGGGGCTAAAACTGGAGGGTTGGGGAGAGGTGGAATTAAAAAAATCACATACCCAGTACAAACAAGCAAGCTATGCAGACCGGGGCCAGGGGAACGCACCGAATGCCTTCAAAACAAAAACAAAAACCTGGCGATTTTGAGTCAATCCGAATAGAAGGTGGCTCCCCTTTTCGATACAAACCGCAACTAACCTATTGTGAACGCCATGCCCTCTTGCATTAACAAATCGCTTTCGTTCTCTGTGGAGTGGAGAGAAAAAAGAAGCGTTTCAATTACAAGGGGGAAAATTGCGCGCCCGCCCTCAGTAGAGTATATCTGCAATCCTTTTTGGGGAGCAGAGTTTCTTTTTAGTATTTGAGGTAGTGGTGGCCTGAAAACGAAGCACACCTCACCCATTCCTCAAAAAGGTCCAAATCGCTCTCCGTCTTGCCCATATAGCGAATTATTCCCAATTCGAGACATTGCAGCCCAATTCGAGCATTCAGTTGTTGCAACCCTGGTCACCAAGGGCAGAGTTAACCCCCGTTAGCTGGTGGATTTCAGTGATGCAGAAAGAGGTGGGGGGGGGGAGAGGAGATCAGGAAGAAAATAAATTCAGGCTGCTTTGCAACTCTGTGAGTTTTTAACTTAAAGCCACCCCACCTCACCATGTTTCAGAATTATTATTTTTTTAAACTGAAGGTGGAAAAACACTTTTTCTTTTTTAAAAATCAAATCAAATCAAAAGCAATCATTGTCCAACTGCTAAGTTTTGTTTCCCTTGAAGCAAAAGCAAACAGAAGCATTTCTGAATTATAAGGAGGCACTAACAACAGGGGTGGGACGCGGGTGGCGCTGTGGGTAAAACCTCAGCGCCTAGGACTTGCCGATCGTATGGTCGGCGGTTCGAATCCCCGCGGTGGGGTGCGCTCCCGTCGTTCGGTCCCGTCGTTCGGTCCCAGCGCCTGCCAACCTAGCAGTTCGAAAGCACCCCCGGGTGCAAGTAGATAAATAGGGACCGCTTACCAGCGGGAAGGTAAACGGCGTTCCGTGTGCTGCGCTGGCTCGCCAGATGCAGCTTGTCACGCTGGCCACGTGACCCGGAAGTGTCTGCAGACAGCGCTGGCTCCCGGCCTCTAGAGTGAGATGAGCGCACAACCCTAGAGTCTGGCAAGACTGGCCCGTACGGGCAGGGGTACCTTTATCTTTACCTAACAACAGGGGTAGCCAACGTGGAGCCCTCCAGATATTGTAGCTCTCACCAGCACAGCCCCAATAGTCATGGATTATGGGATCTGAAGTCCAACATCCGGAATGCACCTGCAGTAGGTTCTCATTGTACCAACACCTGCTTTCTCCCTCAGCACCTTCAGCTGGAAGTATGTAAAGTGATAGGACCTGCTCTGGAGCAATGTGCAAAAATGCTGGAACATGAGATTGTCTTCTCCTCCCTTCTGTTTGTCTCTCTTTGTGTGATATCAATTTGGATTGTGAGGGTCGAATTCTGGGTTCCCCTCCTAACCCCCACCCCTGCCCACTTCTGTCCTAGCTCTTTGCTTTCCAAGTGCCTATGTAACCAAAAGGGTGAGGTTGGGGCGATTGCCAGGAGTTGACTTTTATTAACAACACTGAGCCCTGGGCATGGTTTTGCTGCTGTACAAAGTTGATTCACAATTCTATTCGGAGGGGAGACCACAACAAAGGAAGTGAGTGTCACTCTGCATCAAAGAAAAGTTGGAGCTTCTGATCTGCTTCTTCCAATACTCGCCCCAGTGTCAGTAAGAATCTCACAAGCGAATCTTGTGTCGTCCTTTCTCAGTTCAGCTAAAAAAGTCAAGGAGCCTCTTCCAACTCTATGATTCTAAGGGCAATAGCTACAGGAACCAGAGTCTACTTGGGGAGGGCAGACACACCCGGACCCTAAATCCTGGCTCTTATTTGTCAAATGATACTGAATTACTGGGCAGGGTTCAATTCAGATTATCCTCAAAGCTCCACTCTAATTTCAGAGAGCCCAGTGTTAAGGGTGAACTTAGCCCATAGTGGGTCCAATGGGCAAGAAGGCAGTTTCCGCACGTGATGGAGAGGAAAGTAAGGGGCAGATGGGGCTCATCCACTTGGGAAGATAGCCCACCTAGGAGAAGGAACATTCTGATCCTAAACCTCTCCTGCCTTGTGGGATATCTTCAGGAGAAGAAAAGGCTAAGGAGTAAACCTTACATAAATTGAGAGTGGAGTCCCTAAGACAGTTGGATGGTGCCTTGTACACTTCCTTCCAGCAACTCCCTGCAGCCAAGCTGGTGCCAAACCTATTGCTCTGCTTTCCTTTGGACCACATCAGCGAGGCTGAGAGGGGAGTCTTGTTCTCTGGGTAGCTCAGGACCTCTATACACACTGCCCAGGCTTGCGCTCAGGGGAGGTCACTTTGGTGCTGCTAACACAGTGGTCCGACTTCACCCCTGGAGGCACACTCCATTGTCTCTCGAGACAGACAGATGCCAACAATAGATTGGTTGCGGCACGAACTTTTGTAAGCAACAGCTTATTTCAGAAGATGCATCAGGGAGAGCAAAAGCACTTCAGCTTGGCACTCCAGGAGAGGGTCCCTGTTTGCAACCAAAACACTCAAGTCCTATCTGCAGAAATGGAGGCTAAATACGCTGCCTTCGAAATGTCACCCTGCCACAGCTTTCAGTTAAACAATGGACAGCCTCCAAAGGGCAACACAAAAGCTGTGTGTTTCAGCTGTGATCCCAAAGTCCTCTCTTGATGCTGTGGTCACCGGGAATTCAACTTCTCTCTGCAAACTCTCCACACCAGCCTGTTTAGCACGATAGATGGGAATGGTAAAGCTGACTCAAGCAGTTAAAGATCGTGATGACTTTATACGTAAGAAAATCCTCCAGCCCATGTTTCCCAGAAGGTAGTGAGAGTTGGGGTAGTCCCAGTGTTATTGGACTTTAATTCCTAATCATTGGTCATGCTGGCTAGGGCTGATGAGAGTTGTAATCAAACAATTATCTGGAAGGCACGTTGACCACGCTGCCCTATAGTCTTGCAACACGTCAAAACCTTAAAACAACCACGCAACATCCCCCACAACCAAACTAACTCGCAACAGTAGATATCCCTTCAGTCTAAAGCAGGGGTAGCTAATGCAAGGGCCTTCTTACCATGATGTCAAACATACAGGTGGCAGTGGAAGTAAGATCCTATCCCATGCAGGGCCATCTTAAGCATATCTGGCGCCCCACCTGGCAACTCCAAAACAAGGGAGGGGGTGGTGGAAAATGTCCTCTGCCTCCCTCATGGCCCCGATCCCCGGTGTGATGGCAGCGATCAAGCAGGAAAACACGCTGGCGGTCAAGCTCTCTGGCGTCCGGGCGCAAAGCAGGAGGACAATGACCAGGACCATCTTTAGCAGATGCAGAGGCTGGGGAGGGAAGCTGCCCGTCCGCCAGCCATATAGTTGGCAGGGCACAGCTGGCGGGCGTGCAGGGAAAGGGGAGGCTGCCGGCAAAGCCGCGCAGCTCCCCCACTCGCTAGGGCGCCCCTGAGAGGCCGGCGCCCTGGCGCAACGAACCACTAACACCAATGGGAAAGACGGCTCTGATCCCATGACCAACCAAGTAGGGGGCATACTCAGAAATCAGATGTTATGGAGTAAAACTTCCATAATCCCTGGCTACTGATTATGTTGGCTGTGGCTGATGGGAACTGGAGTCTGTTTGGAGGTGGGGAGTGTCAGGATTTAGTTCCATTCCACCTTAAAAGGGTACAGGCATGACGTTTGTGTATCACATGCACATGCTACATGCAACAGAAGTTCCCCGCGAGAGCTGGAAGTAAACAGGCATGTGATACACAAACGTCATGCCTGTACCCTTTTAAGGTGGAATGGAACTATATCCTAACAGGGAGAACCTCAAACAAAATGCAACTCCGGAAACTGTTGAGATCAGTAATGCACCCGAGGTTTGTGTTTTGTTGTTGTAATTTTAACAGTCTCGCTCAGCCAGGGGTGCTGCTAGATATTTAAAAAGATTCAGGGTACAGACCCATTATGAAAATGAGCACATGCTAATTTATATGTATCAATGCAAGATCAGGTCTCTCTGAGCACATTCAGGTGGCTGGTGGCTGGGGTCTCACCAGCGCTGAGCTTTGCAGCAAGGCTGGGAGTCCCTTTATGTGAAATAAACATGAATACAAATAAGGGCAGGGAAGGATAGGAGATATAGGGCCCAGCATAAAAGAGGCAGGGCTCAAGGGTCCTAGACTACTCCTCAAGAACACTCCTGCAAACAATCCCCAGTGTCTTTTGATACATGCAGGCTTGTGCAATTGTGCCGGACGTGACAAGTGCAGACTTCAGCTTTTCCAATGTGGTTGGACTACGACATCCATCATTCCTGGCTACTGGCCATGCTAATTGGGGCTGATGGGAGTTGTAGTCCAATAACATTTGGAGGGCACCACACTGGCTGTTTTAAGACTATTTCCCACTAGCATTCCCCCCCCCCTTCTTCTTTTTTAAGCTGGAAAGGAGGAACACATCTCCTGCATGTGAACACTCAAGTGCAAGGCTCATGAACCCATGATGGAGGAACCGTCTTACCATGATGCCAAACTTCCGGGTGACCGTGGAAGTAAGATCCTATCCCATGCCCAACGAAGTAGGGGCACACTCGTAAATCATTCTGACGGGCTATATGGCTTTAAAGGAGAGCAAAAGTGAAAGCATTTAATAGGAAAGAAAAAGACACTCCAGATTTCAAAGAATGAATCAAACATTAAATCTCTTCAGATATGTATTCACGCTTGTTTCAATTAACCCATTAGGGACTTCCCCCGGTTCAGGAAATTTCAGTGCTGCAAGTTCGCTGCGGGTTAAACGACGTCTTTGAGCAATGTAACCATTCTGTCACATTTCCAATGTGCTTACCTACGGAATAGCAAACACTGTCTTTAAAAAGATTGTGGCCTCCCATAAAAAGATCTCTGTCCCAGGAAGACACAATAAGGTGGGTAACTTTAGCAGTGAGTTTTGGGGCTTCGGAAGACAAGAAAGGAATCTTCTTTCACAGGGTACTAAAAAACCAAACAACCCTTTAAAAGCAAAGTAATGTTTATCATGGGACTGGACATAGGGTAACTAAGCAGGCAACGCTTTTTAAAGTTCTACCAATCATCGCATCGGTGTGAGCATTAGTGCCAAGCTGAAAGACAAACCCCAAATCATTTCTTCTACAAATCCAGGCACAAATCGGGAGGAGGCACAAATGCTATTTTGATAGCCCCCGATGTGATGCTCCCTTGTACCGCGTCGGCTCATTGGTTCCATCGAGCTCAGTAGCATCAGTTCCAACCAGCAGCCAGCTCTTCAGGGTCCGCTGAGATCCTTTTAATTGGAGACTTAATGTGTGCACTTCAGCACACAAAGGAGCCTGCCTTAAAATGAAGCCATTGCCCCTCCCCAAGCAAGCTCTTTCGACTCTGAGAGTACATCTGATATTAATAAAAACCAAATTGTTACTCTCCCTGAAGGCCGTCATCACAGCAAATAGGCATGGTTGAGCACCTCTCTCCTCAGGTGCCATTTTAATGCATTTGGACAGAACAATGCAGCCACCACAATTGCCGAGTGGACAAAATCTTTAGGTTGCATTCCCAAGTACTTTTAAACTGCCAAGTTTACAGTGGAGTTGACACCGGTAAATTAATATATATATTTTAATAGAAAAGGTCAATATTTTCCCAGAGTAGAACACAAATTTGCACAGGCTGGCAATTTGCTAACGAGCTTCAGTTTCCACAGCATTAAGATACAAGCTAAAGGGATCCCTGACCATTAGGTCCAGTCGTGACCGACTCTGGGGTTGCGGCGCTCATCTCGCTTCATTGACCGAGGGAGCCGGTGTACAGCTTCCGGGTCATGTGGCCAGCATGACTAAGCCACTTCTGGCGAACCAGAGCAGCGCATGGAAACGCCGGTTACCTTCCTGCCGGAGCGGTACCCATTTATCTACTTGCACTTTGATGTGCTTTTGAACTGCTAGGTTGGCAGGAGCAGGGACCGAGCAACGGGGATTCGAACCGTCGACCTTCTGATCAGCAAGCCCTAGGCTCTGTGGTTTACAACCCACAAAAAAACCCGGTTCAGTGAGGGTGGTTTGAGGGATCTTTTATACCGGGTACCTGGGTGAACTTGTATCGTCCATTATAACAGGCTGGGAGTAAAAGGAGTAACTACTGGCAAATGCCGTTAGTTCAAGAGAAGCATCTGAACTAAGCATGGCTCTTGGAAGTGAAACATACTGCGTCAAAGGGTATTTAATCTGGCTATAGAACATAGATGAAATGTTGCAGTACATTCTCACCTTGTGACAGGAGTACAGTGGTGCCCCGCAAGACGAACGCCTCGCAAGACGAAAAACCCGCTAGACGAAAGGGTTTTCTGTTTTTCGATGCGCTTCGCAAGACAAAAGCCCATAGGGAAATCTCCAGGACAGCGGGGAAGCGCAGCGCGTCTTCCCGACTGTCCTCGGACCTCCTCCGAAGGCTGGCGGTGGGGCGGAGAGACCTTCTCCCCGTGCCAGCCTTCGGATGGCTGTCCTGAAGACTTGCGGTGGGAGGAGGGTTTTCCTTCCCACCGCCAACATTCAGAATGCTGTTCTGAATGTTGGCGGTGGGGAGGAAAAACCCTCCTCCCACCGCAAGCCCCGGGAACAGAGGAGAAGCGCTGCGCGCCTTCCCCTCTGTTCCCGTACCTGTCCTGAAGGCTTGCGGTGGGGAGAAAAGCCCTTCTCCGCACCGCCAGCCTGGCAAGCGGTCTCCATAGGAACGCATTAATTGATTTTCAATGCATTCCTATGGGAAACCGTGCTTCGCAAGACGAAAAACTCGCAAGAAGAAAAAACTTGCGGAACGAATTAATTTCGTCTTGCGAGGCACCACTGTACTTCATTTCAGAGTTCAAGCCAAACCAATCGACTCCTTGCTCTATTATATTGTGTTTTTAAGGAAAGGGGTAGAGGACTATTTTGCTATTTTTTTAAAAAAAAGGATTTTTAAATAGTTCTGCAAAACTCAAGGTTCTCCAGAGTTCGCTGCTGTCCTCATTTCAGTGTTTGGGCTGCAGCACTGGCGGAGAAAGAGGAGTGCGGGGGGAGCGCACCTCCCCCGGCAGCGCAATCCCAGTAGGGTGCCATCGCAGCTGCCCCCCTGCCTGTGCCTTGCCCCTGCAGGCAACGTGCCCCACCCCAGGAGGCGCCCCCCGCCCCTAGGACACGTAGCAGCCCTGCCCCCGCCTGCTCTCCGCCCCCCAGTGCCGGAGCATGAAGCTCCACCACTGGGCTGCAGTGCCTAATCAGTGTGAAATATATTTTCACATTTCCCTATTTTTATACATGGCAGATGGCCGACATGTTTTGCGGAACAGAAACGGAGGTCTTCAATCAGAAGACTCTTTGGGCACTTTTCCTGGAATTTAAGAATACCACCATCACCACTTAAACGGGAACTGCATGGAATGAAAGTGGATTGGATGAAAGTCTAGGTTCCCACTTACTCCAATTCCCGCTCCACAAAAGCCTCACTTAAGAGATCCATAGAGACAAGAAATGGCAGTTGTAGTTTCCTACAACACAGACATGGGTGGTGCTGTGGTCTAAACCCCTGAGCCTCTTGGGCTTGCCGATCGGAAGGTTCTGCACGACGGCCTGAGCTCCCGTTGCTCTGTCCCAACTTCTGCCAACCTAGCAGTTCGAAAGCGCACCAGTGCAAGTAGATAAATAGGTAGCACTGTGGCAGGAAGGTAAACGGTGTTTCCGTGCGCTCTGGTTTCTGTTATGGTGTTCCATTGCGCCAGCAGCAGTTTAGTCATGCTGGCCACGTGACCTGGAAATCTGTCTGTGGACAAACACCGGCTCCCTCAGCCTGAAAGCGAGATGAGTGCCACACCCCATAGTCGCTTTTGATTGGACATAACCATCCAGGGGTCCTTTATCTTTACCTTTTACTCTTGAAATGAGCACAGTAGTATGTCAGCGTGTATATGGAAGGCATGAGAGACTGCATTCATAAACTCTGCCACGGATATACTTTTGATGTGGAAATGTTGCAATTACCTCTTTTAACAGAGCCACCATCCTGTGTTATTTGCAGTGGGCATGTGATAACACACACACACACACACACACACACACACACACACACACGGTACCTCAGTTTTCGAACGTAATTCGTTCTGGAAGACCGTTGGAGTTCTGAAACGTTCGAAAACCAAGGTGCAAAGGGCAGTCTGCAAATTTAATTGAGAAAATTGAGAAATGCTAAGCGGAAGCCGTTCAACTTCCGAGGCGTGTTCAGAATGGAAGCCCTTAGGTCTGGGTTTTCGGTGTTCGAGTTCCAAAATGTTCGTCAATGGAGACGTTCGAAAACCGAGGTAACATTGTATATATTCATTAACACTTTTCACAGTACAATAAAAGACAAGCTAGTTACACACACACACACAAATAAGAGAATAAAAGAACAAAGAAAAGATAGAAGAGATAGAAAAATGCAGGATCCTCTCTCACAAACATATCTTAACTTTTGACCCATCCAGAAAAGGGGGGTATCCTTCTTGCTCTCACCTGGGGGTGCCCCTCTCTTATCCCAGCCTCTCACCCTTTGAGATTTCCCCTTCCCTGTCTTTCACACAGGGGCTTTGATTTCCACACAGTTTATGAGCTTAGCAGAAGCCCAAGGGTCGAGGCATTTAAAGAAGCTACATTTATTTTATTTTGAAAAAAGTTGACTATACTTGCCAGTTTGATTTCAAATAAATCGCCCTATCTGCCCGTGAAGGTGAGGACTTGATTCCTTCCTCTGGGTCTATTTACATGGAGCTTTTGTTGCATCTGCCCACACATTTGCCCCATTGCTCAAGAATGTGCTGCCACTACAATAGCGCTGCCATTACAGTGAATGGCACCCCAGAGCTGGAAAGTGGGAGAGTGAAGAACTAGGTCAATAACTTTTAATGTTGCTCACAGATAACACCTTGAATGGATTTTTTTTTTTGAACAGGCCCTATAGATTAGCTACTGCTTGCCTACCACACCAACAAAAAAAATCTTTAGCTATTACAGTATTTTGTTTGATTCTGGAGCACAGCAGAGTATAGATCTCAAATGTATGATAGCTCAAATGTCTTTATGGATCTCCTAAATACTCACAGGGAGTTAAGTAATGACACAAAGAAGCAGGAACATGGAAGTTAAAAGATTTTTCTTTTCTTTCCCCCCCCCCCAAAAAAAATCTCACTAGGATTTGAGAGGTGTTTTTTTAAAAACGCAATTGTTTCACTAGAGTCACCGAAAAGAGCAGTAGAAATGAGAAGCTAGGAAGTTAACAGTTTTCTCACTTAACACATAAAAATGAACAGAAAAAAAGAGATAAGAACAAGCGATTCATTATTCCCCCATGAAGCACTAAGCCTTTGTATATCTCTCTGCTTTTCTCCAAGTGTGTGCTTGCTGGTGCCAAAATAATTTAATCAATTTTCTATTTGGGTTTGCCTGACTTTTTCTTCCTGCTTATCTTGACACACTAATGGAGACTGTCTTTTTCATGCTTTACTCTAAAGCAGCAACAGAAGTTTCCCCCCACCCCACCCCTTCCCAGTAAATTTTAAAAAGGAAATTGAAAAAGAAGTGAAAGAGAAGAAAATACTTAAAATAAAGGAATGGGTGGAGAAAATGAGAAGCAAAGAACAAATAAGAGGAACTCTATCGGGAAGTAAAATAACTTTGTTTAACTGTATACAACTGGAGCAATGGACAAAGAAGAAAATATAGTAATAAAAGGGGAAACCAGTGAAATTGATAAAATATTAGTAGAAATGGATCAATTAAAAGAGGTGTGGGGAAAAAGACAACAGGGCAGGTAAATAGTCAAAGCTGAGGGAAAATGTAAGAGAAATGAACGTACAAAATGTTGTCTATAAGGATAAAAGAAAATTACTGTAAGTTAGTATGGATATGGGATTTAACACCAGTAAGATTAAATCAAATAAACAAGGAATATTCGGTGCTATGTCGGAGGGGACTTATGTTCACATGTGGTGGGGGTGTAAATATGTACAATTTTTTTTTGGCAAAGGGTGTTTAAGGAGATAACAGAAATCACTGGGTCAAAGCTGGCCAAAAGTACAGAGGTAGCATTGTTATCGATTTACAACGGGGGTGGAAGGTTCGCAGGCTATGGAGGACTTGCTGACAAATTTATTGACAGCTGCACGAGTTATGATAGCTAGGAAGTGGAAGGGGCAAGATGAATATAGAATGGAAGAATTGTATAAAGAGGTGTGGGATATAGCTATTAATGATAAATTGACATGTGCTATTAAGGCAAGACGGGGAATATGCAGGAGAAATTATTTTGAGGAGATATGGAAGGTATTTGTAGAATTTGTACCATTTAAACGGAAAGGGGTCAAACCATCACAAGAGGTGTTGAAATTTTGGGAGGTTGGATAGTTATAATGGAATGGTCTCAGGGGTGGGGTGCACATTTTTATTACTTTGTTAAAATAAAATTTTAAACGTAATTTTTAAAAAATTCCCGAACATTGTATTTTCATTCAAAATATAGTCTGTTGTCTGAAATATACACTATTTAAATCAATCAAAGCAAAACAGCTGGCTAAAGCATGGGCTTCTAATCATCACTAGTCAGTAGATGATAATCTAAGGATGTAAATGTGTAATCCATTCATTTCGGCAGAGTTTCTAATGCATGTCTGAAATGCCCATTCAGAACAGTAGAACTTTGATATTATTGGATGTAATATTGTGAAAGGTGACAACAATACAGTATATTGCACATCCATACTGCATTGTGTTTCTGCCAGTGAAGCCTCTGATACTGATTGGCTGAGCCGGTGTGACAGCATGGAATATTGTTTACAAACCTTCTACATGCTGGGAGAGCAAAGCTGTCCATGTTTGCAGTTCTGCTTCTATGAGGGAAGGGATGGTTGCTAGTTTGGCTGGGATTAAACCGCACACTGGCCCCAGGGAGAGGAGACGTTTTGTGTGCCAGGGTGAGAAGCGGGAAGAAATCTCAGGAAGTAGGGAAGCTGGGAGCTCGGAGACAAGCTGGCTGAGTAGGCATGTGCAAAGTAGGCAATGAACAAGAAGCTGAGCAAAGAGACGGAGACAACAGCATGAAAGGCAGAGGGGAAAGGATACTGTGGGGTGGAGATCTGAAAAAGTCTCACAACATTTTAAGATCAGAGCAGGCTTCCAATGGGAGAAGAGGGGAGGGGGACAGAAATGTTAGAGGGGCCCTGGAGAAAGAGACACAAAATACAGTGGTGTTTCAGGTTACAGACTCTGCTAACCCAGAAATAGTACCTCAGGTTAAGAACTTTGCTTCAGGATGAGAACAGAAATCGCGCAGCGGTGGCGCAGCAGCAGCAGGAGGCCCCATTAGCTAAAGTGATACCTCAGGTTAAGAACAGTTTCAGGTTAAGAACAGACCTCCAGAATGAATTCAGTTCTTAACCTGAGGTACCACTGTAGTCAGGAAAGCGTGGAGTGAAAGAAACAATGGGAAATGGAGATATGAAGAAAGGAAAGTCAAAGGGAAAGCAAAATCAGCCACACCCTCATACTGAGTGCATGGGTAGAAGACAAGGGGAAAGGGAGCTGTGGAAAGCAGATGTCTGGGAGCAAATGAAGCATGGGGTTTCTAGATCAAAAATGTAGACTAAGGCTGCACTAATTTTGGGGGGGTGTTGGATTTTCGGAGCAGAAAAGCAGCTCTGGAGGACACATGCTCTTCAAACGTTGGACTTTTTTTGTTGCTGCTGCTCGGGTTTACTTTTCTACACTGCCCCTCTCAACAATTGTTTCAGCATCTTTAATAAATAAAATCAATTTGTCTCGACAGGAAGCATTACTCTCACTCTGTTCAGACAAATATGTCACAAATATGCAAACGCCTCTGCCTCTTGGCAGATTCCCTTACAGCTACCAAATATAGAGGAGTTTTCATGGGGGGTGGAAGGCTGCAAATACTTCAGACATCATCCTTTATCCTGTATCCTTTAAGAGTTAGGTAGAAACCAGATTTCTGCAGGTTGTGGTTTTCCAATCACTACATATTGTGGCCTAACAAATCTGCCCCCCCCAAAAAAAACCCAAAGTCAACATACACTGGAGGTAAAACCACACAAATATCCCTATTGGCTGCAAGACAGAAGTCTGGTTTTATTTCATTGCAAAGATGCTCTATGCCTTGTTACTGCCTGAAGGTCTGTGATGTAACAGAATGCTGATATGTTTTGACTTAGTATTTGTATTCTGCTTTTCTGAACAACACTGAGCTCAAAGTGGCTCACAATAACACAAAACAATGAGCAGACATAATTGTACCACATGCCAATAATGCTTCTTACTGACTGCTAACAAGCTAAGCTGCTAGCATGAAGAACTTACAGGTGGGGCTGTATTCTGTTGTTGGAAACTGATATAGGCTGGATCTACACAGATTTTTAAAACGCTATGAAAATGCTTTTTTAAAAAACGTTGTAAAATTTATATGGAATTTGCCGTTAGCTCATCAGCGCCTGTGTGTCCTGTACACAAGGAGCTACAACTATTGTATTGGTGAGAAGCTATTAGACATAAGAGTATGAGAATAATGTGGGATGTCTGTGTACAAATGGCAGAATGGGGGGGGGGGTTGTGATTAGGGCAGGTGAATAGGCAATGGGGGAAGAGTAGGTACAAGAAACATACACCCACCACATTTTTTATTTCCTGCTGTGATTTCACGGACGTTTGGCGAATATTCTAGTAGCTTTCAGTGTTGGTTTCTGCAGGAAGATTTCTTTGACGTGTCTTTCGCCACGGGGCACACAGGATGTGAGCCACAAAACAGCTGAGCTCAGTGCCAAATGGCTCTAAGCCAGGGTTGGCCAAAGTGGTGCCCACGGGTGCATATGCCCCCAAAGAAGCCTTCCCTGGTGCCCACAGTGTTCCCTCCCATCCTTTGATGAGATTAGACTTGAAATAAAGTATTCAAGGGCCATTTAGATTTGTCTCTTTAACCAGGCCTTGGGCTGATTGACATCCGACGCCCTTTTAAAGGGGGGGGATTACTGGTTTGTTTCTGTTCTTATTTTTATTATGTATTTTGTGTTTTTCTTATTGGAATTTTATCTTGTGAACCGCCCTTAGATCTACAGGTATAGGGCGGTATACTACTAGTAGTAATAATAATAATTTTGCAACCAACAAAATAAGTTGCAGTGTGTGCATGGTTGTGGGCTATGTAGGATATCCATGGCAGTTTAAGGGGAGCGGGTGGCGCTGTGGTCTAAACCCCTGAGCCTCTTGGGCTTGCCGATCAGGTCGGCGGTTCGAATCCCCGCAACAGAGTGAGCTCCTGTTGCTCTGTGCCAATTCCTGCCAACCTAGCAGTTTGAAAGCATGCCAGTGCAAGTAGATAAATAGGTACAGGTGCAGCGGGTAGATAAACGGCGTTTCCGTGTGCGCTGGCACATCTCACAGTCCTCTGTGCACCAGTAGCAGTTTAGTCATGCTAGCCACATGACTCGGAAAGCTGTCTGTACACGAACACAGGCTCCCTCAGCCTGAATCGAGATGAAAGCCGCATCCCATAGTTGCCTTTGACTGGACCTAGCCGTCCAGGGGTCATTTACCTTTACCATGGCAGTTTCTCTGATTTGCAAATATGCCATGGGCTGAAAAGGGATGATGACCCCTCCATTAACCCATCTTAAAGGGGTCGTGGAATGCATTAAAACCAAGAGTTTCTTTTTCATTGTGAGACCTACCAACTGAAACTTTTGGGTGCTTTACGGTTCTAAAAATCATCCTCTCAACGAGTGGGTTGTTCATATTCCTATTCACAGCTCCCCAGAGATGAATTCAGGTTCTCTAAAGCCCAAGAGTAACAGCACACAGTTCTGACGGACCACAGAACCACCGCTAAGAGCTTGACTACTTTACAAGCCGGTTGTGAGTCGGCAGTGAGCAGAAGTTAATGTCTAAATAGTCAAACCACCGGTGTAGTACACTTCTGAGGTGCAGATCCCATGCAGCATCTATGCTGACAATAGAGAGATGGGCATCTGCCTAAGTGAGGTCTCATGCTGTGCAACTGTGCTGCAAATTACACCTGACTGAAGAGGGACACATTTTCCCTCCTTGGCTTACCTTAGAAAACAATCCTTGTCTGCTCTCCCCTGTTGGAAAGATGAGATCTGACTCATCTTTTTCTTCTATTGTAGTTTGCAGTTGGGTTCCAAATGTTTGTACAAGCTTATCCCAGACCAATTCTTTGGGTGTTACTTGCATTCACACAAAACCTCCCCATCTTTTTTATTTTATTTTGGGACAAGAGTGAGTTCATCTGAAGAACTTTAACTGCACTGGGCTCAGGCAGACCAAGACACATAGGTCACTGCTAGTCTGTCATTTAACGGACAGAACAGCAGTAATGAAAGCTTAAGGGAAATGTAATCTGAATAGAGAAATCTGGTGTGTGTACAACCTCTGCGCAGAAACTGCAATGTTAAACCATCCCCATACTCTGTATGCCCAAAGATTCTGGGTTTATGTTAGCTTATTTTTAATGTGCAATTAAGACAGCACCCTTGCTGTCTTAAAAAGGAGGGCATGCCACCAAAACCAAAGGGTGAGGTGGGGGAAAGGTCTGTAGAAAAAACTGTCACCCACTGATCTTACCTTATATATATTAAAGGCTGTTAGTCACCCTGGACCTTGAGCATATTACAGACATAGTCTAATCCTATTGTGCCTGTACTAAAAACAGAAAATTCCCACCGGCCTCTATAGAGCCATGACCCTTCTTTATTCTCTGACGTGGAGTCTGAATGAATTTCATCCTGCAGACTGGAAAGATGCCCAAGGACCTGGGTGGCATAATAATATATTATTTATACCCCGCCCATATGGCTGGGCTTCCCCAGCCACTCTGGGCAGCTTCCAACCAAATATTAAAATACAGTGATACATCAAACATTAAAAGCTTCCCTAAACAGGGTTGCCTTCAGATGTCTTCTAAAAGTTTGGCAGTTGTTGTTCTCTTTGACATCTGGTGGGAGGGCATTCCACAGGGCGAGCGCCACTACCGAGAAGGCCCTCTGCCTGGTTCCCTGTAATTTGGCTTCTCACAATGAGGGAACCGCCAGAAGGCCCTCGGCGCTGGACCTCAGTGTCTGGGCAGAACAATGGGGGTGGAAATGCTCCTTCAGATATACAGGACCGAGGCATGAGCAGGCCCCTCTCATTTACTGTAATGCCCCGGTGTGTTGCCTGTGTGCAAGTGTATGTGTGGTGTGGGGAGAAAACAAGGCCTATTGAGCCTATGGGAGTCCACTTGCAGGCACTGTGTCCATGTTGGCACTGGACCCTTCCCCATCTATGGTATCCAATCAAGTTGTCCTATTAGTCAGGACTTCCTCTTCTTTCTGCCCTTGTGGTGTGTGACCCAAATCTGCTTTCGAGTATTGGGTGGTGGTGGTGGTAACACAGAACAGATGTGTGCAGGTGGGGGA
Source organism: Podarcis filfolensis (assembly GCF_964270895.1). Lineage (NCBI taxonomy): Eukaryota > Metazoa > Chordata > Lepidosauria > Squamata > Lacertidae > Podarcis > Podarcis filfolensis. Next base: position 20,125,219 of record NC_139604.1, on the reverse strand, counting down.
ATATGGGAAGAGAGGAGAAGAGAGACCCCTGGCATAGGCAGATGTTCTTGTACTAAGGAGACAACTTAGTACAATTCCATGGGTGGAATTCACCATAGTGCTAAGTGGGGTATCAAGTGTAGGGAACAAGGTCTGGTCATGCAATAAGACTCCCCATCCACCCACTACGCTTCTTCTTGGTTCCCCCCCTCAAACTCCCAGAACATATTTAGGGGTTTTGGGGGACTTGGGGGAGAGGAGAAGGGGCAAGATCCTTTGCACGAGTGGACCTCGTTCTGCACACACAGCAATGTGGCTGAATCCCAACCTTTCTAAACACACCATAATCGATCTTCAAACCACCCTGGCTACTGTGTTCGTAAATTGCCTACTATCAATTTCATGGCAGAAAATTCATTATTGTGCCTCTTTTGATAACTATGGTCAGATAGAAAAGTTGCCTTAATTAAGCAGAATCAGGGTCAGCAGCTCTTTGTCTACTGTAACCACACAAGACAAATAATGATGAGCCCAAATTGAAGGTAAAAAGATTTAAACCGGACATTAATAAAGAACCTTATGTCCAGAAGAGTAGTGGTTGCAGCATCAGAGGTTGGCTTAAGGATGTGGGGGCATCTCCATCCACAGATATCTTAAAGCCAAGGTTAAATAGTTGTCCCAGGAGAGCTGTGTGAGCAAAGTCCTTGAGTTTTTTCCTGCTTCATATCATACTGGAGTTCTGGGCACGATGCTATTTGAGCTAAGATGCTTTGATATGAGATTGTAACTTCTGATAAGGAGTTGTACTTGGTTAGCTCGGCGGGATGTAGACCTGCTGATGGACCAGTCTGTAAGAGCACTTTCTTGCCTAAGGACTTCTTTGGACTCTTTGGTCTTTTTAGGAAAGACCACATTCCATGTTCCATACCTAATAAAGAAATTAGACCTTGCAGTGCGCCCAATGCACTCCATGTCATAGCGTATCTTTCTTACAGAGGTGCCTGCCAAGCCACTTTACCACCAATTTAAAAAATGATGGTGCAGTAAATTTCTAGATAGCTTTCTTTTCCCATTTTTTTAAACCTTCTTTTACTTTTATTTTGTGTTGTGTTATCACTTTGCATACTCCTATATCAAGGCAACCAATCATTTTTTAAACACAAATAAATTTAGGTGGTAGGCAGAGATGACTACACAAATCATCCAGCACACCTCCTTTTAGAAAGTAGGCAAATCAGCACAGTGAAATTCAACTGAACGTAACATTTATTTCAAAGGCCAGTGTCTGTCTAAGCTAATCAACAGCACAAACTAGGTTTCTTCTGCATTTTCCTCCATTCATGACTTTGCACTTCAATAATTTTTTTGCACACAGTTCTGCCGATGGCTCTGGCATTATGGTGCTTCGTAAAGATACAATGGCACTTTGCAAGTCTAGTTCTGCAAGATGCTTAGCTTTTTCCAATTTTGCAGATGTTGGAATAGATGCTAAAAGCCATTTCTTTACCCAAAGCCAACCAGTAAAACCGTGGATGAACTGAAAAGCTGAACCCAAATTTCCTAGGACAAAACCCAACTATTTTTAATGTACATTAGGCCCCAAGGCCCTTTTGTCAGTTAGTGGACATGCGAAAGCCAGCATTTAAAGATAATAATAATAATAATAATAATAATAATAATAATAATAATAATAATACATCGGGGAGAGGCAGAGCTATAGAGCTACAAGTGTGGGAAAAAGGCCTCTCACAGCACACTTTGAAATCCAGTGCTACACATCGCACACTGCTCTGTGTTCTAGGGGCATAAGTGACAACTAGGGATGGGAGACAGTTTGCTTCTGCTGCCTTTTAGTGCAATCCTGTTTAATTCACGCTTTCTGAAAAAATATACGAACAATACATGAACACATGAATTTTAGGATGTGGTTCTCCAAACAAAGAAAAATGTGTGTATTAGGAGGAATATGGATTGAAATACTAACACGTTTGTGTGAGGACTCCCTTCCTTCCTTCCTTCCTTCCTTCCTTCCTTCCTTCCTTCCTTCCTTCCTTCCTTTCTGAATTCACAATCTGTTGCAAAAATCGTACCAAATCCATACCAAAAGATGGGGAAAATGAGAAACAGAGAGAAAACAAAACTAGCAGATTCACCTATCCGCAGTGACGACTAGAGAGGAGATGTTGAAAGATAAAAGGCCAACCATCTCCCCTTTCTCCACTTGGGATCCAGTAAAAAGAACAGCGACAGCAAGTGTCATTGACGTGCCACAGGAAGAGGAAGCACGAGAGCTTTCTCCAAAATGTTTCTCCTGGGATGGCATCAGGAAAATTGGTTTGGGGCTTGAAAGTCAAATGACAAAAAGCCATGCCCCAGAAAGCTTTTTCTCCCTGCAAAATTTTGTGTGACCCTAGCGAGCCACCGGAGTCTAGATGTTCAAGGTGTGAAGTGACAAAAGTGTTTTGAAGGAAAACTTTGGGAAGAGATGCTGAACTTGTAACCCCTCAACAATGAACCGGGTGAAAGAAATCTCGACTGAAGTAGGTAGCGACAAAGATTCACAATTACCTCCTTGCCTTCTTTTCTCAGCTGAAATAAAAAGTAGCAGCTAGGAGAAGATTAGTCAATAAAGCTGGGAGAGAAGGTGTTTATGGCCTGGAAGAACACAGAAAGATCTGGTGCTCTGATTCTGTTATGGACTCAAGTGTATTTCCAACTGAGAAAGCCTGAATATTGTGGGGCAGACTTGGGAGAATGGAAGAGGAACAGTTAGGAAATGGATTTGAACCACACAAGACCTTTCCTCTGAAGCAAGGAGTGCAAAAGGGCAATTCAAGTGTGCAAACTTGGACAACTGTTTCCTTCAACCACACCACCTCTAGATTTCCAGCACACTGTTTCTATACAAGCACCCCTTTAGCAAGATTGAACTGAATGTTACACTTGTAGGGGGAAAACTTCATCTAGAAGACTTCTTCCTAGAAGAGGGTTGCCATAGTTCAGAAAGTAAAAACCAGGACACCCGGAAAGTTGTTTTTTTACGAAAAATCAGAAAGTAGTTGAGCCTTTTTTAAAAAAAACAAAAAAGCCAAAAAACCTGCGCTTTTTCAATTAACTTGCCTAAGATCCAGGACAAAGCGTCACATTTCAGAAACACCCCCCAGACGTTATTTCTCCCTTTGAAATCCTGGTAATGTCCAAGAAAATCTGGCTGTATGGCCAACTCTATCCTAGAACATCAGCTTTACACACAGGAGAAGCTTTCATATATGTGACAGCCCCTGCCCCCGACACTTGATTCGGAAATGGTATAGTATGATGTCACTCTTTGCAGATTTTAAATACCCTTCCGCCTACGAAACTAATAGCTCTTACAGAGCACTACAGCAGAATGCATGTTACCTTCAAATCTATTTTCACTTAGTCTCAACCTAAAGCCTAGCCTAGCCTACGGAGATGGCTGCAATGTGAGCCAAGGCATTGTTGGCACAAGTGAGAAACAAGCTTGAAGCACATCTGAAGCACATGGAACTTGTATACTCCACGCTGCAAGCAGCTTATGAAGTTTATGCCAGCCCACGCAGTACGTTTTCTGCCCACGTGAAAAGTCTCAAGGTTGCTTGGGTACACGCTCAAACAGCACATGTTAACCATATCTATGACAGTGGAGTTAGCAAAAGTTCCTATATTTGTAGCTAAAAAATTTTTTTTGCCGGGTGTGTGTGTGGATTGCTGCTACGGTAACAAAGCTGACGACAGCCATGAACCACCAGTTCACATGGCATGTTTCTCCACGGAAGCATAGAACTAGGAAAGTTAAGAGCCCACCTTCGCACCCAAGTGAAAGGACTGCGCAAACTAGCTTTATGATGAAAAAACAGAACAAGTGTTCTGGCTACAGTTTACATGGCTGTACTAGGAATTCTGCACAGAAACCTGTCTCTCCTGGACGCAAGTCTAGTCCCTTGTTAAGCTCTGATGAGCCCTATCCTTTCGCCCTCCGACCTGGTCCAAGTTTGCAGAATTCCACCTTCTTTTACGTTTTGCGTAATTGCACATCTCTGCAGGTTTGCTAGATGTGTGCTACTAATCTTGTGTTGAGGGAATAACAGAGGCAAAAAATACATGTTTTTGTTTTTTGTTTTAAAAAGGGAACAGGGAGGAAAGGTGCTTATTTAGAAACGGCCAGGCTCACAACTGTCAAATGCAAAATTGCATAATTCTCAGAAGAGACATAACACAAGGTGAGGGGGTGTGTGGTGGGAATCAAGTGTGTGGCAGGGAACCAAACCATGGCTACAGAACCTGAGAGACAGGAAGCAACTGCTAACAAACGAATGCACAAAGACGTCAGTTTTATTTCTGATTCAGAAGCACTGAAAAGGGGCCGCCTCGCCAAATGCAACCCGTTTGCCCTGTTAATCAGCACTGATCGAGGTGGAAAGGGCATAATTTTGCCAACAGAGATGCAACCAGACTTTGGAACCTATATGTTGGATTATGGATTTTTTTTCAACAGTATCACAATGGTTTACCCGGTTGATTACATAATGCTCCTGGGAGAATTTAAACTATTTTCCTTTAGCAGCAGTTCTAGACTTAAGAGAATACACAAGTTCAGGGATTCCCTCTAATGACAATGAACGATGAAGTATAATTAGTAATATTTTTTGAAAGCCCACAATTTAGGGCTTTCTCCTTAAAGAAAGGTACATTTTTAGTTTCAAACTATCACAAATTACTATATTTTTCTTACAATAGAGCTGAACTTTTATTTAAGGTGCTCTGTTTCTGAAAGGCAGACATGATGGATTGAAATAAAAGATAATTTATTGCAATGCTTACTTTCAAATGCAGGGAGAAGCAGTGTAATTGTAATTTACAGTAGCTGTCAAAGAAAATCTATCACAGATGACATTAAAATGACTTATTTTGCCTGAGCCACTTATTGTTTAAATGTGCATAATCTGATAGAAACAGATTTCTTTTTTTAAAGTCTGCCTTTGTATTGTTCTAAGTTAATATCAAAACATATATTTATAAGTTAAAACATTTTAAAACCATTTATTGATACTCTTATCTGGGTAATTTTAACTACAAGTTTGAAATTGGCTTGATTTAACTACAACTATGTTTGCATTCATTTGTTTAGATCTAAGTAACGACTTCCAGGGAACATGCCTCGCTGCTTTAGAAACTAACTTACAGAGGCTTTTTAACAGAAAACTCGCAGAAGGTGTACATAAAGATCATTCAAATCCAGTCATTACACTTCATCTGAATTCTGGCGGTCAACTTAAATGGACGGAATAAAAGTAGGTTAGTAATTGCCTAGTCAAAGGAAACCAATCTGCTAAATAATTTTTGTAAATATATCCATTTCTCGGAATAGTAGATACGCTACAGTTCTTTGAGTTCTGGTCCCAGAATCGAATAACATTCTGGATTACAGAATCCATTCAAATGCATCCAATGTATTAACATAATGTGTTTTCTGTGGAATCTCAAAATACACGCTGTAAGCATACCAAGCACATTTGTGGAAAGAAGGACACACATTCAAATCTTGATAGGTCTCTCCTATAATGCCGGCAAGGAAGAAATCAATATATTTTCCCCACCAAACTCTCATCTTGTTTACAGTGACAAAGCCTACATATGCAACATTGCAATAGGCCAGAAAAAGCCTTGGTTGAGCAAAACCAGCATATTTAAAACAGACAATAGGTAGGAGCACAGATGATCGGGGGTCTGTTATTCTGGATGTGATTGTGACTGCGACCAATCCAAATTAATTTGCTTTTCAACTGAGTTTTGCATACGCATTTACATGCGGTGAAATACTGACCTCTGCATCAACACTGAGAGGAGGGGAAAGGCAAAAAAGAGGGGGGAGAGAGAGAGAGGCCAATGTCACTTTCAATTCTGCTCTTCTCTTTATCCTTTTAAAAAAAAAATACAGCTAGACTTAATGCGGTGAATCTAATGAAATGCATTACCCTGCGCGGAGATTTATCAGATTTTTCCAAGTGAATGCTGCTACTTTTGCTAGCACTGGCTGGAGTTCACCTGCGTGTTGGTGTGGCGTGTGGCTCTCTTTTTGTAAAGAGTTAAGTCGTACACAAAAAAAACGGGGAACAAAGGTCAGCACCCAGTCGCCACTTGAATGTGAGATTTTTCTTTTTATTCCCCTTGATGTATACTAGGCTCTGTGTTATTAGTCTTAATGATGGAAAATTGTAGTGTTGATACAAATCTTTTTTTCAAAGTAGTAGGCGGGAGCTCCATTTGTTAGTAAGTTTTTTTGTGACTAAAAGCCACGGACAGTACATTTATGTAGCGGTAAAAGGCCTAGATGCTCTTTCCATAGCAGAGCTAATTATTCCCACTGTGACCTTCCTGATCTACCCTATTCCTAGTACATCTCATCTGCACGCCTTTTCCTCTGTGTAGATGGTGTCAGAGAATATGAAAAACCCTATAATGAAACCATTTTCATGATGGAGAAAGGGTACTGGAGTTGCACTTGCTACAAAGAGGCTCAATTATATGAGTAATTGTGATAATTTTCTACATTCATAGCCTTCAATGGGGGGGGGGGAGAGGGGAAAAAAAGAACGAGAGCCACAAAGGAAAATTACTTTAACAAGAAAGTACAGAGAGTAAAAATGGAAGAAGAGACAAAAAAAATATAAAAAAATGGGGGTGGGGGGGAGGTGGAAGAGGGGGGAAAAATAAGCAGGGAGGGGAAAAAAGTTTAAAAAATAGATCTGGTAGGGAGGAATAGCAAGACAGGGGGAACAACAGAAATGCTCAAAAAGCCTATGTGCAGCTGTGTTGCACAATTAAATTGAATTTTTTTTCCCCTGCAGTTGATGAATGTGACTACTGCAAATGTTCCTCTGTAGTTAGCTATCATTTGTTGTTCCGTGACAGGAAAAGGATAATTACCTCTCAGAGAGAATCAAAGGCTGACATGCCCTTTAGACACAGCCATGAATGCAGCGCTCGAGAGAATGCTTGAATAAGAATCTCGTCTTCTGTGCCCCCTTCGACTCGAGAATAAATTTTGTTAAAATGCAAGAGCACCACCAGTAAATTTGTTGAACCCTAGGTGTTCAAAAATATGGAGCTGCATCCATCGACTCATCCCATTTGCAAAAATAAAACTACATTTTGAATTCACTTCTATTACATTCATGGACAGTAAGATAGTGAGATATGCATTAAATTTCTTTTCCCAGTAGGGGTCTGATTCAACATTTCCTATGAAAGAACAGATAGACACTATCCTTTTCCCCCAGGCTAGTTAGCCTATAATTTAAAACTGTCAAAAACACAATTTTATACAAAGTCTTCAATAAAAGCTTCTCGGATATAACCCAAAGTGGTTTTACTAAAGTTTGATTCAGACTCTGTTACAATATTTTTAAAGCTATAAATACATCAAACTGATATTTTCCTGCTCTCTTTTCTTATTTCTCTTAAAGTATTTGAAGATTCATACAGAGGGGGGGGGTGGGGGAGAAAGGGAAGACAGCATCTTTTCAGGGTTCTGAGCAATGCGTGTTTTTGTAGGCATCGAGACCCATGCAATTTCTTCCCGATAGCATTAACATATTAATTAAAGGGCATTAAGGTGCAACATTTATAAAAAAGAAAAAAATGTGTGCAAATAGTAAAAGGATCAAATAATATGTTTTAATAAAGCAGAACATGATGGACCATTGGTTTTATCATATTGTTCCAGGATCAAAGCCTCTCACAAGGGATGGACCTCCTAAAGGGAGCTCCCTTGCATTTTAATCTGTCTGCATTTTGTTATAAAAGGGGAAGGGGTTTGTAGCACTGAATAATTCTGACAACCTTTAGCAGTTCTTCGTGGCATGGATAAAAAGTCCTTGCTGGCATTATTTATCAGGCAACAGACACAACACTCCCCCCTCCATCTCCAATATGATTTTATTAAGGTAGTCAAAGCAGCTACCAATCATACCTGCAAAGGTAAGGAGCCAGCCAGTCTTAGAAATGTCTTTGGCTTTTCCTACAGGGCTATATCCACTGACCCTGTCTAGTGTAATTCACTTTTAAAAATCCTTTCTTACCCAGGGAACAACATTACAGCCTGGCAGTTCACATAGTGATATCAGACTGAAATGATGGTTCTGAATCATATAACATGTCATCAGCTTTGTACCAAACCACCAATAACCTTTGTCCCACTTGCCAGCCTTCCCTTTACTTGTCACTATAAGGCTTACCTGATTGTGTTTCCAATTACAGAGAAAGGAGCCCCAGGTCTGCAAGCTGCAATTGCTTCATCTCTACATTTCCTGGCAACCTCCACTAACTTTTGACCAGACTCATCCACGTTGCCTACTAGAATTGTTTCGGAAGTGTCACCATGGTAGCCATTGAAGTACACCTAAGCACATGCAGAAATGTAAAAGAGACATTTGTGTTTTGCAGCCAGGTGCCAGGACTTTCTTGGGTTTCTTTCACGATGTGTATCTGACGAAGTGTGCATGCACACGAAAGCTCATACCAAGAACTAACTTAGTTGGTCTTTAAGGTGCTACTGGAAAGAAATTTTTTTTTTTTGTTTTGATGCGTTTAAGGTGCAAGTAAAAAATAAAATAAGATAAAATAATTGAAATGCTGCAAGTGGAACAGAAAATTGGGTGGTGGAAGGGCGTTAGTTCTCGTCTGTTAGCTGTGATCATTCATGATAATGAGAAGGCCGTCACTGTCAAACATCAACCCGGGCGCAGGTTTTCTCCACAAACACGAGCTACGAAATTAAAGGCTGTGAATTTAAGGCTACGGTCCTGCACAGAATTAGGCTATTCAAATCACATTGGTCAACGGGATTTTAGCAGCTTTAACCGTGATGAGTAAACTAACGAGGAACATGGAAGCCAAGGCTGGAAAAACTAAAAACAATGTACCACAAATTATCCTCCTCATGAGAACGAAATGCAAAGGTCAGCCTGAGAAAGAACAATCCGTTGGATAAGCCAGAATTGGGATTTAGGCCTAAAGACCATCCTTCTGTGGACACACTTACTGAGAGGCTACTTATTGGAAATAAAATTAAATCTCATCTTGCACTGAACATCCTCTCCTCTTCATTCCTGCAACAGATTCGATCATGTAGGGCATGAGATGAGATAATGGCACAAAGGATGAGAACGTAAGGCCAACATAGGATTTTTGAGGTTTACAATGTATGTCATATCTATAGATTAGACAGCTCCATATCTGGAATTTAGGATTTACATAAATCCTATATTTATACAAACATCTATAGCTTCAGCAGCTGGGATATCTTTAGTTGCCACATTTGAAAACAGTTCTTATAACCGACTGTTACAGTGCTTTTTTATTTTATTTTTTCCATCTTATTGGGTTTTAAAAAAGAAAATAAGGCAAAAGACTGGCAATGGCGGACGTGTACACAGCATAAATAAAACGCTCTCTGGGTGCCTCCAAACTTTCTGTATTTTTCAGGAGAGATTTATGTGCTTTCTAGAACTTCAGGTTTGCACAATTAAAGTGGACTTATGAGCTGCTGCCCTAGTGCAACAAACCCGCTTTTTAAAAAATGGCTTTTTTTTGCAGTTTGGAATATGATGGGGAAATGCATTGAAAAGTGTGGGAATGAATGGATGTTTCAACAGAAAGTCATGTAAATACCCCACAAGCGAATCAGGATGAATGCTCTATAACTGTCCCAGTAACAAAGCAGAATGGATCTACTATATATTTTGGAAAGCTGCTATTTCTGTCTGTTTGCTCTGCCTCTTAAGGTATCGTAATCCAATTTTGTATGATGGTTCCCAAGTTCAAGGAGCAGATTTTCGTTTATGTTTGGGTACAACTGGATGCCATTTTGAATCAAGTTGGCGGCTGCCCCTTTAGAACGACACTGATTTTAAAACTGCACTGGTGGTTTTTGTTTGTTTGTTTGTTTCCTAGAATTTCTGAGCAATGCAGGGCACAGGGCTAATACTGCTCAATAAAGACCAGACATAGCCTAACCACTGTGTAACCTTTGTGGTAGCAGATCAGGATAAATGCTGATTAAACTGGTTATCTGGAGGTACATCGGAGAAACCAAAGTCTTAGCTTTGTCACTATATGGTATTACGCAGCTCAGATTTTATCAGCAGCTAACATTCATTAAATAGTTTCAAACTAGAGTACTTTATAGATTTCTCAGCTGACGACATCTCCAATTTTAGAATGGTAGAGTCTTAATATCTGCTGTTTAAGAACTATGCACAATAAGGTACACAAGAGACAATAATAAAATCTATGTAAGAAGCATTATTTTAATAAGCTAGCGCTTGCCAAAATGTTTCTTGTTAAGTTTAAAGGGAAACACCTGAGATTAATCCTGCACAAAGCCTGAAAGAGTCAATGTCTGTCTTCATGGAAATAGGCCCCATTGTACAACATAAAACTTTCCTCCAAGTAAACACACATCAGGGCATAACTAAAGAGAGGATGATGGTTTGATAGACATGTTACAAAGAAAATTTAGGTGAAATCCAGATTGCTTTTGGCACGTCATCTCCCACCCAATTGAATGTGATTTATAGCCTGAGGCTATGCATGTTCATTCTGAAAACAAAATCCCACCATATTAAATGATAGTTGTTTCCACTTATGCTTTTAGTCATGCTGTCCAATCCCATAACCTCCAACATTTCTCTGAGGAAAATAGGGACATCCTATTCAATCAATCAATCAATCAATCAATCAATCAATATTTTATTATTTATACCTCACCCATCTGACTGGGTTGCCCCAGCTACTCTGGGCAGCTTCCAAAAATATATAATAATAATAATAATAATAATAATAATAATAATAATAATAATAATAATAATAAAAAAAATAAAATAAAATAAAATAAAATTTTATTTATATCCCACCCTCCCCAGCCAAAGTCGGGCTCAGAGCGGCCAACAACAATAAAAGCAACACAGCATTCTAAAATCAATTCATTCTAAAATCAAATCAAAATCAAATTAATGGCAACCATGGGCTAGAGTTCTATGAGGATTACCAAAGGAGGGGGTCAGATGTGCCTTGGCCAAAGACCTTGTGGAACAGCTCTGTCTTGCAGGCCCTGCAGAAAGATGTCAAGTCCCGCAGGGCCCTAGTCTCTTGTGACAGAGCATTCCACCAGATCGGAGCCACAGCCAAAAAAGCCCTGGCTCTGGTTGAGGCCAGCCTAGCCTCCCTGTGGCCTGGGACCTCCAAGATGTTTTTGTTTGAAGACCGTAGGGTCCTCCGTGGGACATACCAGGAGAGGCGGTCCCGTAGGTATGAGGGTCCTAGGCCAAATAGGGCTTTAAAGGTTAAAACCAGCACCTTAAACCTGATTCTGCACTCCACCGGGAGCCAGTGCAGCTGGTATAGCACCGGGCGAATGTGATCCCGCAGCAAGGACCCTGTAAGGGGTCTCGTCGTGGCATTCCGCACCCGCTGAATAAAACATTAAACATTTAAAAAACCTTCCCTATGCAGGTGTGCCTTCAGATGTCTTCTAAAGGTTATCACCTTGGCTGGGGGGTCACATAACTCCATACCCTCTGACATTTCGCCACTGAAAATAGGGACAGCCTACCATATCCGCCAACATTTCTCCAATGAAAAGTGTCCTAAGGAAAAGCGGGACATTCCGGGATCAAATCAGAAACAGGGACAGCTTCTGTAAATCTGGGACTGTCCTTGGAAAATAGAGACACATTCCTATTCCTAAATATGAATAAGCAATCCTATTCATATTTAGCCACAAGCAAATCCCACTATATTCAAGACTACTTACCCCCCAGGGAAGTGCACACACTTACTAGGGAGTAAGCTACACTAGGCACTATACTATGTACTTCTGACTAAGCATTCATAAAGGTAAAGGTAAGGGGACCCCTGACCATAGGTCCAGTCGTGACCGACTCTGGGGCTGCGGCGCTCATCTCGCTTTATTGGCTGAGGGAGCCGGTGTACATCTTCCGGGTCATGTGGCCAGCATGACTAAGCCACTTCTGGCGAACCAGAGCAGCGCACGGAAACGCCGTTTACCTTCCCGCCGGAGCGGTACCTATTTATCTACTTGCACTTTGACGTGCTTTCAAACTGCTAGGTTGGCAGGAGCAGGGACCGAACAACGGGAGCTCACCCCGTTGCGGGGATTCGAACCGCTGACCTTCGGATCGGCAAGTCCTAGGCTCTGTGGTTTAACCCACAGCACCACCCGCTTCCCAAAGGCATTCATAGGACTGCACTATTAAGCATGTGACTGTTCACTGCCATACTGAGCATCGCAACTAAGAAGAAAGTCTTGCGGAACTCAAAGCAACTTTCTTCTAAGAAGGGTGCATAAGATCACTGAAAGTTTCCCCAAAGTTTCATGGGACTTGCATGCCACTATACATGTCTAGCCAGACAGAAGTCCTATTCAATTCAATGGGACGTACTCCTGAGTAAGTGTGTACAGGATCACAGTCTATGTCTTTCTGGATTGCACCCATTGGATGCAAGCCGCCAGGCCAGCTGCTCCAACCTAACAAATGGAGATAGTACAGCAATTTTATCTGGTTAATTGCTTCCATTATTTTTAATGAATAGAAAACCAACAGATGCTATCCTTTTCACTATCCAGTAAAACCTCTATACTATTTTTTTTCAGGAGTTAGGGCATTTCTCAGTATCCTTTTGCTTATTACTTTACCTCTCGGTCCTTCAGACACAAAAGGACATGATCCCTTAAGCCACTGCTACATTGCGGGTGGGTAAAAGAAGCATAGTTTAAAAATCAAATCTTGTAATTTCAGCCACTTTTCCATAGCCTTGGAAAAGCAAGACAGTATAAAGATATACAGTATAAAGTATACATCTTTTATAAAGATGTATTACGCTGGTAATGTTTTATTAATCACTGCTACAATGCATACAATTCATCTTTCATTATTTATATTTTTAAGGTGCATAAACAATAGTTACAGCAAATAAGTAGAATATAGTAGTTTTCAAAGTGTCAATGCTAAAATTATGACTGTCTATTAAGAGATGGGATAGCCCCACATGATAATTATTGGTTAAGAGCTGTAGTGTGTTGGTAGTCAGTGAAGTACAAAGAACTGGTTTCTACAATCCTTTAAACAATATGTGAAGTCCATGTGATTGCAGTAAATAAAACACATTCCGCTGTAGTCTCTAATTTTTCCGCAAATTAATAAGAGTAAAATACATTTAGCTTGTTATTCCTAGACAATTTGCGCTCACCAAAAGAGCATTTACATTTGATAGACAGATTATTATTTAATCATTTTATAGATTGTGTACACATCCATAAACAAATTATTGTAAAATGCCATGTACCGCAATTGTCCTTTTCTTTGGTCCATAATCATTGCTTCTACCTATGAAATGGCCCAGCTTATGCCCATTAGGAAAGGTTAATTATAAACACTGTCAAGAAAGTCTTCCTCAGACATATTAGATATGAATTATTATAGACTAACCAAAAGGAGGAGGATCAATAACTGCAGGAAGTAGACATTTTACTTGTGATTTTCACATTATGGTACCAGGAAAGGTTCTATGATTATAAGGGAAAATATGGGGTGAACTTTAGAAAATTATTTTTTTAATGGTACTTTAAAGGTAGGGGTGTTAACACTGGAATTAGCTTAGATCTGAGTGAAAAGGCAAATCTGAATCTACAACAAGCATACCTTTGTGGGAATAAATGCGACATTATCAAAATTACAGAAGTAAGTGCCACTGAGCGCCACAGAATTCATGTTCAGGGCATGTGTGCTGAGGCCTACAGCTTTAGAAACATGTCATCTGGTCTTAGGGTAAAATGTTCCAATGCCAGAACGCAAAGCATCAGTCACAAGGGGAAAGACTAGTAGAAGGAACTAATGGCACGAGGAGAAGGAGCTTACAAACTGCCAATGGCCCTGTAATGCAGAAAGAATATTTTGTTTCCATGGCAAAAGTGGGCTGTAGGGCACCTAATATATACTTGATTTAAATAGAAGGAAGATCTAAAAGCTGGGGGTAATTATCGGAGCCAACCGTCTTGAACAGGGGTCAGCAAACTTTTTCAGCAGGGGGCCGGTCCACTGTCCCTCAGACCTTGTGGGGGGCCAGACTATATTTTTTTTGGGGGGGGGATGAATGAATTCTTGTGCCCCACAAATAACCCAGAGATGCATTTTAAATAAAAGGACACATTCTACTCATGTAAAAACACGCTGGTTCCCAGACCGTCCATGGATTTAGAAGGCGACTGGGCCACAACTGGCCGCCGGACCTTGGTTTGCCTACCCATGGTCTTGAATGATACAGGATGCTGCCTCAGAAGCGGTAGTGGCTCAAACAATTTATTATTATTATTATTATTATTATTATTATTATTATTACACTGCCCTATACTCGGGGATCTCAGGGCGGTCACAGAATAAAATCAAGATATAAAACCACGAAATACATAATAAAAACAAAAACAACCCAATACCCCCCCACCACAAAAAACACATTTTAAAAGGGCATAGGATGTAAATCAGATCAGCCAAAGGCCTGGTTAAAAAGGAACATTTTTGCCTGGTGCCTAAAGGTGTATAATGAAGGCGCCAGGCGAACTTCCCTGGGGAGAGCATTCCACAGATGGGGAGCCACTGCAGAGAAGGCCCCGTTCTCGTGTTGCCACCCTCCGAACCTCTTGAGGAGGGGGCACACAAAGGAGGGGCTCAGAAGATGATCTCAGGGTCTGGGTAGGTTCATATGGGAAGAGGTGGTCCTTGAGGTATCGCGGTCCTGAGCCATTTATTTGCACCATTATATGCATTATATAATATATATATAATGCATTATATGCATTATATAAAATCAGGCACATGGGCTCTAGCAGACCTTCCAAGTGTCCTTATTTTCCAGGGATAGACCCAGATTTACAGAAGCCATCCCAGTTTCTGATTTGATTCCAGAATATCCCTCTTTTCCTTAGGACACCTCTGTTTTCATTGAAAAATGTGAGGGGCGGCTATTGTCGGACGTCCCTATTTTCTTCAGAGAAATGTTGAAGGACTTATGCGACTCCCAGGCCAAGGAGATAAGTAACTATACAACCTTTAGAAGACACCTGAAGGCAGCAATGTATAGGTCATTATGTTTTTATATATGTTGGAAGCCGCCAAGAGTGGCTGAAGCAACCCAGTCAGATGGGCAGGGTATAAATAAATAAAATAATAATAATAATGATGATGATGATGAAATTCATCGGAGAAATGTTGGAGGGTATGCTCCAGGAGGCAATATCGTTGTTAGAGGCCAGGATCCAAGGAACCATGCGATTGGTGCTGTGTCCAAGACTGCTTTGATCTACATTTTCTAGGAGCTTTTTATAGCAGACTTACTGCTACTACTGAAAGAGCGACACTAATGGTGTTCCACTTTGGGGAATGAGTTACTCCGGGAGTCATGACAGGCAAGAACATTATTTTCTCAAAGGCTTTTTTAATGCTTGTATTCTACTCTATTGTATTCTATTTTATTGCAGCTGCATTGTAAGCCACCTTGTGGAGATAACTGGACCAAAAAAAAAAGCAGAATATGCACCTTTAATGTGGATAAATAAATGGATGTAGCAAAGTGTTTCCTAAAACAGAAGGGACTTTCAAAAGTACTTTTGTAACATGGCTCTGCTGGTTTGTTTGTAGGTTTTTAAAAAAGGGGGGCGGGTAAACAGTCCCATGGGATGTGTCCAAGCTGTAGTTCTGTGGGTTCCAGACAGCAGCAAGGATCCAAAAAGTATTTTAGGTTGTGTGACTTCTCAAACATAGGAAGGAATCAAACACAACTGCAGAAGAGCATACAAAAAAAGCAGCTGCAAAAATTCGTGCTCTGGAGTGCCTCAGGGGGAAAATCAAGGCACATTTAATAGTTATTTGGACAATTTATATACTGCTTAATTGCAGTCATCTCTAAGCAATGAACAAGTCACTCAATCCAATGCAATAAAGGTTAGGAAAAAAAACACAAAACCCCAGTTAACATTAAAATAATGGAGTTCTGTTGTAATGCCTGCTGAAACAAGGGCGGAAAGTCTTCAGTGGGTGCTGGGGGGTTTAGCAAGGGGAAATATTCGTATCGCTCCTCCTTCATGCAAAGTATGTTTGTGGCTTGTCCATTATGCAACTTTTGTTGTGTTGGTACAGCGTTCAAAAGCAAGTAATCGGAAGATAAGGAGTCCATCAAAAGAAACTGGAAACCATAGTCCTGACAGCTCTTTTTGTGCATGTTGACTCCTCTGACTTTGAACCGAAGACCCCTTATGCCATCTCACAGGCTGCTTATGAAATTGCCCTTTAGTTGGAACCGGGGTGGGGAACCACTGGTCTAGGAGCTGAATGTAGCTCCCAGACCTCTCTGACTGGCCCTTGGAATTTGCCCCAGGCTATGCCCCTCACAACTGTAACCCCTCTTACCTAGGAGTAAGTCCCATTGAATTCAACAGGACTAACCTATGAGTAGACATGGCTAGGACTGCACTGTTGGCCACTCTGAGGACAAACAGCATAATTCCCACAAGGGCCTACAGGAATGCCCTGATGGATAGTTTTGGTTTAGAAAGGTGGCTTTAGGAAGGTAAGATTTTGAGCAAAGATATTGTGTGGAAGGGAGAATACGTAAGCTTTTCTTCACCTCCTATTTTTCCATACTAGATCTTCCCACTAAGCTGTCCCATGGGATGTGGGTGGCACTATGGTCTAAACCACTGAGCCTTGGGCTTGCTGATCAGAAGGTCGGCGGTTCAAATCTCCGGGACGGGGTGAGCTCCTGTTTCTCGGTCCTAGCTCCTGCCAACCTAGCAGTTTGAAAGCACGTCAAAGTGCAAGTAGATAAATAGGTACCGCTCCGGCGGGAAGGTAAACGGCGTTTCCGTGCGCTGCTTTGGTTTCGCCAGAAGCGGCTTAGTCATGCTGGCCACATGACCCGGAAAAACTGTGGACAAAGGTCGCTTTCCTCGGCCAGTAAAGCGAGATGAACACCGCAACCCCAGAGTTGTTCACAACTGGACTTAACTGTCAGGGGTCCTTTACCTTTACCTTTTAAGCTGTTCCATGCCCACCTAATTCAATAATTCTACAGTTGATGCATGTTTCCTCAGTTGATGCATCATTTCATATTTTGGCATTTAACGTGTAGCTTGCCTGTGATTGTCAACATGGAAGACTTGAGGATTAGGCCTATACGTATTTTGAACAGCAAAAGTCACTTGTAGTTAAATGGGTGACATTACAATGGTTGTTTTAGGGTTGTGCAGAATGCAATGCGTTATATTTTATTAAAACCCCCACAAACTAATACTTATTACAGTATGGAGATCAAAATATCTAAATCCACATCTATCTAAACTATTATCAAACATGAACTGACTAAAGAGGTTAAAGTGAACAACCTGTGCAACGTTAAATTAAATAAATTTTACGGGGAGGAAGCAAGGGATGGTGTCCAACTAAGTCTGAGTAGAACCATTAAAATTAATGGACTTAATTATATGAGTCTACCCTGAGTATGGCTAATGTTCAATATCATCCTAGTAATGATCACTGCAGAATTTGGAAACTCTGAATGGTTATGCAATTTTTTCTTGAGCATCGCAAAATCTGTCTAACTTGATGGGGGGTCACTGCGTCCATAAGGCAAAAATGACAAAAAAACTAAAAAATCCTCAAAGGAGTATAATGGACTACAAACACGACAGAGGCACCACAGATGGAATAAAAGTGAAATCACCGTTAGCATCAAGGAAATACCCGTTGTTCCAAAATTTACAATTACACTTGAAGTTTCCAAAAATCCAGGAAGTTTAAAAACATACATCTTATTTAAAAGATTAAAATTTAGGACTTACATGCATAATAAAGATATAATAGCCAACATTAATTTAGTGAGTTGTAAAGGAAAGGAGGTTATGAAATATTGACAAAACCCAATTATTTTCTCTTTTGATAACTGTACATATTCCTATTTATGCTTTGAGCATAAACTGGTTCTTACAAGGTTCATTTTCAAACCAAGATTCATACCACAAAAATGGAACGCCCCTATTTAGATCAATGGCTATATTGGATATCTATATATCTATATACACAGTGGGATCCACAACTCAGATAAGTGAAAGGATTGGGTTTTAAACTTAAGTCTTAAGGGAAAACCAAGCAATTTGAGTTAAGGGAGCTGCGAGTCAGGTTGTGCAAAGCCAAAGAATTGGGCTATAAACTTAAGTCTCGAGGGAAATCCAAGCATTTTGGATTAACTGAGCCGCAGATCAAGTTGCGTATTTGTGAGCAAAGGGGTTCAGGGCTCTTATGCCACAAATGGAACACAATACTACCTTCAGGGATTTTAATAAATGTAGGGAATACGGCAAGCAAAAGAGTTGCTGTCCAAATAGACTGACATACACAGGCCAATGTAGCCTCTAATGACAGAGTAAGATAATGACAGGCCCCACTCAAAATCAGCAGGAAGAGGGAGATCAATCTTGGCAGAGTGAAGGAAAAATGCTGGCTTTCTTCATGTTAGCTCATCTCATACATATCTGTCTTCAGCTGCTGCCCAGTACTGTGGTGCTCTGCATTAACTACACAGTGGATCAATAACAATTACACCTTCTCAAAAACATGACACATAGCAGGATTGGGTTGACATTTCACTTAGGCCAACATTGATCTCAGTGCATCTGATTCCAGCCCTAAATTCAAGTCAGGCCTGGGTCTAGTTGGAATAAACACAGTGTGTGTGTGTGTGGGAAAACAAAAGAGGAAACCAGCTGCTTGGCTTGGATGTAAAACGGCACATTTACCCCGTGTACGCTACATTTGCAATCTACTATTCTTCCTGTTGCTACTAGAAATTCTGAAAGTTGATCAAAGGCTATTAAAAAAACAGCAACCCCAAAAACACGGATTACTCACCGTGACATCAATGTTGATAATATCACCATCTTGGAGAGGGCGGCTTAAGCATCGTCATAGGAGGGGAGAAAAAACAACAACACATAATGGTGATAGGCAGTTCTCAATAAGGAAATATAAGAACACACACACGAACATGCACATAATCACATATACACCTAAACAAACATAAGAGGAGCGAACATAATTGAGCAGAACAGGGAGGAGGTAGATGGAATCGCCACTTTTGGTCTTTAAGCTCCCACCGGTTCAAAAGAATCCCAAACAAATAAATGGGATAATATATCATAATATAAAATAATATAAAAGGCAAGAAAGGAAAATTATAACCATCATTATCTTATCACAATTACAAGACTGATGGTTGGCACCTTTTACTTTGTGAAGAGGCAATATTAATTAATAATTAGCTATATATTGGTGTATAATCTTTTTTTTTTTAATCCACCTTTAGGTAATATAATTTTTCTTTTGAGTGATTTTCTCTCTCTTGGATGATAACGCCGCATAGCCTGCTGGGAAGAGATGGCAAAGCACTAATCATTGTTTTTATTACTGCACACCTTCCTTATGTGCCAACATCATTTTCTTACAGCATGACAACCAGCTGTATTAAGACTTTTTTTTGGTAGCATTCAATAAAACTGCTGCGGGCACTGGGTGCAATTCACTAAGCGTGGCTGCTGTGAAATCTCTATTAAGGAAGAAGCTTCCGTTCAGACCCATTGAATTAAACATTGATTTGTGGCAATGGCATTGGGTGGATTTAAAGCACCGTGCATTTATATTGTATAAAATATAAAAAGAAATACACACTGTACTTGCAAAATATTTCAATTCTGTAATGGGAGGGAAAAGAAACAAGAACTCGGAGTACCTGTCAGGAATCCCATGGCACACCACGTTGTTGACTGAGGTACAAACGGATTTTGGAAAATTTCCATAGCCCAGAGGTGATGGGTAGGCATCTTGCCTGATTATTTCATGGTGAACCAAGCAATCTATTTCTTCTGTAGTCATGCCAACCTGAAAGATTGTGATTTAAAATTTGCGATGAATTAAGTGCCTAGTGGGCCCTGCATATGGAACACGATAAAAGGAATGCTTTTAACGAGAAACTAGAGCTACCACACAGCTTGTGCCCCTGACAAAAATTAGCTTCCTTGAAGAACGGTTCAATACCAGGCACCTGTTATGGGAGGCACTTGGTCACTTCCAGAAGAAAAGCAAATGGGTAGCTCGGGATTTTGGACCCTCAGGAAAGACTGCTCTCTAACAGGAAGCCCAGTGGCCACAGGGACATCGAAACATAAGGAAGTTGCCTTGTACTGAGTATTTATTTACGTAGCTCACCATCGTTGACACAGGCTGTTAGTATCTCTCCAGGGTTTCAGCCCTACCAGGAGATAACGGGACCTGGACCTGGGACCTTTTGTATGCCAATTAGCTTCTGGGCCCAATTAAAAGTGCTGGTTTTGACCTATTAAGCCTTTAACTGCTCAGGACCGCTATATGTCAAGGACCCTCATATAAACTGTCCCGGACTCTGCTTTCATCATCTTAGGCCCTTCTTTGTGTGGCACCTCCACAAGGCCCAGAGGGTGGGCCTTTTCTGTGGTGGCTCCCCATTTGTGAAATGCTCTCCCCAGGGAGGTTCACCTGCCGCCCTTATTATATATTTTTAGGCACCAGGCAAAAACGTTCCTCTTCAACCAGGCCCGTGGCTGATTAATATTCTACAGCCTTTTAAATGTATCTGTGGGAAGGAGGGGGCGGTTATTGTTTTATTGTTTTGGTTTAACTATTTACTTGTGTCTTGTCTTGTATTTTTTCTCTGTGAACAACTCTGAGATCTCTTGATGAAGGGTGGTATATAAATTTAATAATAAAAAAGAAAATAAGATAAGATATACACTGCTCTACCACAGAATTATGGTCCTGGAGCACTCTTTGACTTGGTCTGCCTTTGTAGCAGAATGTCCAAGTAATAGCATGGGTGAGGGTAATTTATACTTCAGGTAGTGGAGTTCATTTATGAATCCTACTCTAAATAAATCAGTCCTCAGGTAGCTTGCTAGGTTAGAACCTGTATTACTGTTACGTTTCAGTTACAAAGGAGGTGCTTATGTAGGGAACTTTCAAAAGCGGTATTCTCCCACCTGTAGCCATCTGAAACAGTACAGGCTATTCTGCCATATGTGTTGGTTGGCATCCATCTGTCTTGGGAGACAATGGAGGAGAGCACCTTTGGGGTTGAGGTCAAGCTGTTGGAAGGTTGCAGCACCTGTTGTGGCTGTAGAGGCAAGTTTAGCTGAAGGCATCTGGTTGTGCTGCTGCAGAGGCACCATGGCGTTTCTTCTCTCTCATTTCTCCACTGGTCGCTGCTATGGATACACAACTTGACTGCCTGTCTCCAGGCACTGTGGTCGTCTGCAAGGAACTCCCGTATGGCAGGGCTGATGTGGCCTGCCTTCAGGTCAACTTTGCAGACATCTTTGTGGTGCAGAGTTGGTCTGCCAATTGGCCTGGTGAAGGAAGCCAGTTTCCTCCCAGGAGCACATCCTGCCATCTTCCATTCTGTGGACGTGACCAAGCCAGCGTGGATTTCGCTGAGACAGGAGTGCGAACATGCTGGGAACGTGGGCTTGAGAGAGCACATCTTTGTTTGGAGTTCTGTCCTGCCGTGTGGTAACCAAAATTCTCCTGACGCAGCGCATGTGGAAGGCGTTGAGGCATGGCTCCTGATGGTTGTAAGTTGCCCACGACTCACTTCCATAAAGTGAAGTAATACCATCTCAAGAGGTACAGCCTAATCTTCCACATGTGTAGACCACACCTTAATCTGGAAGAGATTGTGCAAACTGAGGATTCTCTCACTTGACCTCTGTTCTTCCTGGAAGGTCCTTATAAAGTGAGAATGGCAGCATTGACGGCAGCAAGAATATTATTGACACAAAAATGGAAGCAAGAAGAATCACTGACAAAAGAAGAATGGAGGATGAAATTGATGGACTATGCAGAATTGGATAAACTAACTGGAAGAATTCGAAACCTGCGGGACCAGAGATTCACAGAAGACTGGTGTAAATTTACGGACTATTTGAAAAGTAACTGTGATGACCAGATTACGTTTGTAGGTTTGCAAGAAGTTTTGTGAGGTAAATTATTTGAATTATTGCAAAAAATGGCTAAAGAGGTGGATTGTGAGTTAAGATAATTAAAGGCAATAGGAATTTAAGAAATGCAGAAGAAATGATAAAAATGGTGGATCATCAAAGGTGCTGACGGAAGTCTAAAAAGATTGTATAAGATGTGAAGTTCTGTGGAATGTATAATAAGTGGTATGTTGAAATTAATAAAAATTATATATATATTAAAAAAGAGAATGGCAGCATTGTGGGGTTGACGGATGCTTTGCTGGTCTTGGGGTCCCAGCTAATTCCCAACAATGCCACCATCTTGGGAGCCACCCCCCAACACTGGCTAAATTTCATCCTTACCACAAATGTACCCTTTGCCTTTCCAGGCCACTTCCACGCATCTGCTGAAGTAGATTCCTTGGTGCAGGGTCCTGCGTTTTTGTTACGTTACTCTATAAAATGCCATGTATACACTGATAGTGCTATATAAATAATGAACCGCAATATGGCATTTGCATTCTCCTGGAGAGCCATTTTCTCCTCAACAGCTTTAGACAAAAGAATTTCCTGTTCCAAACTTCTCTCTACAATCAAAATTATTTTCCTCTGTATATGCTAGCACCACATTCAGAATTGCCATGCCACTTTAATATTTCTATTCATACTTGGAAACAGCTTGTATAGCAATGTAAGCAGCCCTGACTACAATACAATTTAAACCTGTATTAGCATTTTCATTTTGACACCCCGGTTTCAGACACCTATCATTTCCAGAAACTTCCATTTTTCTGGCTTGGATTTTCCAGATTCTGTTTTATACTGGAGCTGATTATTTCCAGTAAGAATTTGAGAGGAAGAAGAAGAACAAGAAGAAAGCTCTGGACCATTTTTGAATATGAGTAAAGTGGAGGAAAATATACACTTTAAATATTATCATTACAACTCTTTTCCCCAGAACAGAACCAGCTGTGAAATGGCGAGGGTTGAAAGTTGAAATTTGGTAGGAAAACCTCCCTCATTGTCAAGAAGTGCCTTTGAGTGTTCCTGTGAAAATTGGTTGTGATTTGAATGAGCTATAAGCCTATGAATACGACACTTTAGCAGAGGCACTATGATAGGTATAACTTTCAGTCCCTTACTTTGGTTTCTAGCCATATGCAGCAGCTCTCAATACAGCAAAAAGATTTAGGAAACCAGGTCATGCCATAACTGTGCATGGATTCCTTCTTCCATGTGAAATGGACATAACAGTTGAGGTTTGGGAGTTACAATGATGTATGTGGGAGCACATCAGGTGCTGCAATGGGTCTAAGCCATTCAAGGAATTCTGTTCTTTCACTCTGGATAGAATTCCACCACCGCGGAAGATGGGCAATGATCTCACTGCCTTTGGGCAGAGAGGCAAGCTATAAATAAATGAGACAGACATACTTTGTCTTCACTGACGTACAGCACTGAAAACTCATGACCCAATGATGGCTGTTGTGATTTTAACAACAGGCAGTTCAGCAGGTTCAGTTTCTTTCCCAACACTGCTACAGATCCAAGCAGGGTTTGAGATGTGGACCTAGGAAACCAGGGCTCCATCTGCAATATACATTTAAAGCGGTATCGTGACACTTGAAACCATCATGGTTTCCCCTCAAGACTCCTGGGAACTGCAGTTTGTTAAGGGTATTGAGAGGTGCTGGGAGACACCAGTTCACCTCACAAAGCCACAAGTTTCTGAGTGGTTTAACAGCCATTCCCTCTTTCAAGGGAACTCTAGGACAGTGGTAGGCAACCTAAAGCCCAGGGGCCAGATCCGGCTCAATCGCCTTCTAAATCCGGCCTGCAGATGGTCCAGGAATCAGCGTGTTTTTACATGAGTAGAATGTGTACTTTTATTTAAAATGCATCTCTGGGTTGTTTGTGGGGCATAGGAATTCGTTCATCCCCCTCCCCAATATAGTCCAGCCCACCACATGGTCTGAGGGACGGTGGACCGGTCCACAGCTGAAAAAGGTTGCTGAACCCTCCTCTAGGATTTGTAGCTCTGTTGGGGGGTGGGGGGAAGTCTCCTAACTCTCAGCACCGTTAACAAACTGCATTGATTCCTGGGGGGAGGCCAAGCTCCTGTTTCGATCTCTATCTGTTTCCTCTTTGGTAGTATGTTTTTATGAGGCTGAAGGGGCAATTTTCAACAGAACAAGAGAAGTGTAGGGGAAGGTTTGTCCATCTTACTTTTTTTTTCCTTTACAGAAGAGCTTTCCAAACTTTTCAGGTTGGTGACGGAGTGCGGAGAGCATTCATGAGACACAGCTACACACTGCAGCCCACACAGAGTTTAGAAAGCTTTGCTTTATGGCATTCTTATCAATTTCTTCCAATTAATTCTAGATATCACTCCCCCTAAGAGCAAACTCGGTGTATCTGAATGCCAACATGTATGCCATCAAAATGAGAGAGTTATCAGCATGCCTGGGTGGAGTGGAGAGGGGATTCTAGCTTGATGCCTTGCCCGCTGGAGTGCATGAACTCAGGGTTGTCATACGTCCGGAATTTCCCGGACATACCCAGAAGACTGTAGTTGGAAGCAGTGTCCAGGCCGAAGTCACCAAAATGTCAGGGAAATTCCAGACATATGGCAAGCAATGTTGGCAGTGTTGTTTTTGCTAATTTCCCTAGAAAACAGCTCAAAATAGGCAATTTTAAAAAGCGATTTCGCTTTGTGTCTGGATTTTGACTTTTTGAAATATGGCAACTCTATTTAACATCTCTATGAGACCACGGGGAGAGAATGTCTGGGGACCTGGAGTGTGTCGTCATGAATATGTTGAGGATGCGTAGCTCATTTTCATCTTCATCTGATATCAAGGAAACTGTTGATGTTCTGGATTGGAGTTCTGGTAGTTGTAATGGGTGGGGTGAGGACTAATCATCTGAAGCTTAATCAATACAAGACAGAGATGCTCTTCCTGGTTGTGTGGGAACAGGCTCTGGAAAAAGGATTCAAACTGTTTGGGACGGGGTAGCACTCCGCCTGAATAACTGGTTTGGAGGTACTCTTCAATTTACCCTTGCTCCTGGATTCTCAGGTGACCTGAGTACCTTTGTCCAGCTTAAACTGGTGCATCAGCTACGCCCATTCCTGAGGAGGTCTGACCTATGCAGTTGCATCTAGACTGAATTTCTGAATGCATTATACATGGCCACATTCACACATCACTCTAAGCCATGCTTTGGCGCTATGCAATGGCATAGTGTGTGGGGCACAGGGGCGGCTGCCCCGCGCGCAAAATTGTTAGGAGGCACGAAATTTCAACACCCAGTGCTGTCTCAATACAGCTGCACGCTTCCCTCGCTGGGATCCGTTGGAAATGGCTTCTTCATGTGGACCAGGAAGTGACCCCTCCAGACAACAGAACAACTCTTCTTATCTCTGCGACTGTGATCTCCTGGGTGATGCAGAGGCCATTAGGCCGTTGAATGTGCATGCATACTCTGTCAGTTTCCCTCCCTCCCACCCTCTCCGTGTGGCCCTGGGCCCTGGCAACCAACGCTACACCACTGGCGCCATGTGGATGAGTCAGAATAGGCAGTAGCAAAGTGTCTGCATTCGCACTCCCCTCTTCTCCTCCTGCTGGCTAAGAGGACTTCTTCAGAGTATAGTTTCAAATTTTAAGAATCCCAAATTAGTGTTGTGTTCAAACCTGGTTTAAAGCTAGTTTAGCAAGCCAGCTTCATAACCCATGGGTTTGAAGTTGGCTTGTTAGGAAACAGTTATTTTTTTTCTTCCCATGTTCAGCCTGTACTCAACACTGATGTTTGGAAGATCAGCAAAATGTGTCAAAACCAGCCTTTCACTATCAACCTGGATAGCTCAGTTGGTTAGAGCTTGGTGCTGGTAATACCAAGGTTGCAGGTTCGAGCCCTGTTTGGGACAGCTGCTTATTTGGACTAGATAACCCTTGGGGTCCCTTCCAACTCTGATCTATGTCTTTTCTTTTATCACTAAAACATATTTCTCCTTGGGCCTCTTCATTCATATCTTTTGCTTTTTGCTTTGGTCCCCAAACCAGGTGCTCGACTTACATTCCGGGCTTATCACTTCATCCATACGGACGCCATGTTCTTGTTCTCTGTCCTGGCTCCCATTTCCCTGTAATCTTCACCAGAAACTTCTTTGGCTTATATTTAAAGCTCAATATGCTCTCGCTATCTCTTCTCTTCTCTCTACGCCACCTCCATATCTTCACGGCAGTCCTGATCCCCATCTCTTGTTGCACCATATTGAGTGCCCTTGAATCTGTTGGCAGTAACTCCACAGGGTATGCCCAAACACAGTCAGCTGAACAGACATTTCTATTTTTATAATGTTCAAGAGAGCTTCTGCAACGGAGAGATCAGGTCCACCGGTTGCATCTTCTACCACACGGTCCGTTTCCCATGAATACC
The DNA here is from genome assembly GCF_964270895.1 of Podarcis filfolensis. Taxonomy (NCBI): domain Eukaryota; kingdom Metazoa; phylum Chordata; class Lepidosauria; order Squamata; family Lacertidae; genus Podarcis; species Podarcis filfolensis. The sequence goes on along the minus strand of NC_139604.1, from coordinate 20,098,659 downwards.
AATGAAACACAAACTGCAAGATTATCTGTCACAAGTCTGCCGCACTAAGAAGGAGGCCTGCAATTTCAGCGATTGGACTTGATGGCCTTTTGGTCCCTGAATTTTTATATATTCATTACGGCCACAGATGTAACAGATTCTCCAGGCTGCAATCCGGGAACGGTGTCCTCATCAGGGCCAGCCCTACCATTAGGCTGAACGAGGCAGCTGCCTCAGGCAACAGATTTTGGGTGTCATGAAAGAGCAGCAAACTGTTAAGTCATTTAATTTCTGATTATTGTATAATTACTGCCAGGAAGGGGGGAAAGTGCCTGTGGGAATTTCTGGCCCAAGTGCCAAAATAGCTCAGCCAAAATAACTTATGCGACTTGACTTGCTTCGGCTGTGCCCCTCAGTTTACACTTAATCCGGTGTCAACACGACTTGCAATCTGACACTGTGACGGGGGTTGTTTTGTTTTTAACGGTATAATGCATTTATATTTATGTTTCTAATTTGTTGTAAAGCGCTTGGAGGCCTTCCGATAACAAGTGACTAACAAGTCTAAATAACAATCATAGGTCTTACTCCTGAGTAGGGATGCACAAGATTGTAGCCTTTGTGTTACTGGTATTAACCCTGCCTGCTCAAAGGAGGTCCTGATAAGTTCAATGGGATTTACACTGTGTACACAACATACCTTTAAAGCACGTCTCTCCCCAAAATAACCCTGGAAGGTGCAGTTTATCATGGCGCTGGGAGCTGTAGCTCTGTGAGGTGTAAACTAGTTGGATGGGTGGGGAAAACATGTGCTTTAAACACATATAGTGTGCATTAAATGTATGTTGTGGTACACGACTTATTCCCAGGTGAGTATGCAGAAGACTGAAGCATAATTGGGTCAAGCAGTGACTAAAGTTGGGTGCAAATGTCTGGCTGCATAATTCACTGAAATCCACTAAGGAACCAAAACTGATTTCCAAAAATACAATCTGTATTGAAGTAATGCTGACATTGCGCAGCGTTAATCCAAGCAGTATGACAAAAAATATTTATAAAGGGGAAATATTAATATTTTTTAATTGCATCCTGCTCTGGAATCTGAGTGGACTAAAATATTTTAAAATAAAAATATACAGACACGCACAGACTGTATATTTTTTTGTTCTCAGAAATATACCATACTTTTCCATGTATAAGACTAGGGTTTTTTTACTTTAAAATAAGGTTAAAAATATGGGGGGCGTCTTATACACGGATAGTGCATATGCCCATTTTCTAAATTTGGGGTCCCCAAAAGCAAGGGGCGTCTTATACATGGGGGTGTCTTATACACGGAAAAATACGGTAGTTAAGCTTACTCACTCGTTTCCATAGTGCCCGAAGCAACATGGAAGGCACTTGTGCTCATGCATGGAGAAGCTCACTAAATTCATTTCTACCCCAGCTCCAGCTTCCAGGGCTATGTTGCATGATCTGCTGGAAGTTCCCTGAACTCCAGAAGTTGCTTTTTTTTGGGGGGGGGGGCAGGGAAATCCTGCTGCTGCTGCTGGAAAAGCACACATGGGACACCCCATGTGGTTCTTTGAATCTAACCTCCTGGAATTAATATGCGCAGAAGGACAAAGTTACAGCTCAGCTAATTATACAATTTCCCAGTGGGCTACAGTGAAATCTGAACAGTGCAATTCTATACACCTCTACTTGGGAGCAAGTCCCATTGGGCTCTGTCTGTATCTTCTTTTGCCACTCCTTCCAAGTAGTGTCTCCATGCAACCAAAATTATATTTCCTATTTTTAGGGCAGATATTTTTTTTTAAAGCAAAATACCCTCAATTTCTCAAGATCTTGTAAAAGGTTCTTCATAAAGCTCTTCTCTTAATAAAAGGGAAGCAAACAACATAAAAATATCCTAAAGAGACATGAAAAAATAGCAAGTGCTCCTGACGTTATGCCACGGCCTGCTTTATAAATGAGTCTGAAGCTCAAAATATGCCTGTTTAAGGCATAGAAAGGGGAGGCAGGAGCAGTAAAATTGCTAAGAAAGGAGTGAGCAGCCCAATCCAATTTACATAAATGCACAGCTGAAAATTAGCAAGTATGAACAAAGGGATTTTGCTTTGTGACTAAACAACGCTGAATCTCATGTGCCTTAGGACAAACATATGCAACATGGCATGTTGGAATATATATATTCAAGTAAATTGTATGTCAAACCCTGATTAAATGCTATTAGGGTTACATGTAGAGCTACAAGTGCTTTATTTACATAGCATCTAATACGTTATACACACTCCTGGTGGAAACCGGAATCCAAAGACCTTTTCTTCGTTCATACAGACAAGCTCCAAGTCCCAATTTTTCCAGCTGTCAAGAAAGTTAGTTTTCCATATTCTCCTTACAGGCATGGATCTTAGCCCACCTTTCTGGAATGAGGCAACATGAATAATAATATTTTTTTTAAAAAAAAAAACCCTTTTGAGATACAAAACATCTGAAGGCAGCCCTGTATAGGGAAGCTTTTTAAAGGTTTAATGTTCTGTTCTGTTTTTATATATGCTGAAAGCCACCCAGAGTGGCTGGGGCAACCCAGTCAGATGGGCAGGATACGAATAATGAGTTGTGGTTGTTAAACAAATGTTCTCAGCATATAAGCTTAGGTGAAACTATTCATTCTGAATTTAGGGCTCTTTTAATGCAGAGCTGAGAGCACGGTTATGCTGAAACTCTCTTTTCACTATTTCTGCAAACTTTTTTTTTTTTAAAAAAGGATATTTCAATACAAACCAAGAATGGCATAACTCAAAACATGCCGGACAAAAAAGGAGAGGACTGGCCAAGCCTCCATGTGGCGGTCGTTACCTTTAAACTCTTCCCAGCTAGAAGCAGGACGTGACGGGCCAGTTGACAAGCCTGGCGAAGCCCTTGAATCTGATCTTCGTTCTTAATTTCTATGTAGTCTCCCCAGCTTGGTACAACGCCTGTCGTCACATAGTCTGGTTTCTTTATGTGCTTGGGAGGGGGGGGGGGAAGGATTGAAAATGGAAGATCAGAAAAAAAGAGAGAATGACAATGGGATCATTTTCTCAGATAGAGCCCCCTGCTTCATGGCAGCTTGGCCTTTCGTTCGCCCTAGCGACCTTCCTAAGCCATCAGGGCAAACCCTCAAGGCTGCCTCAGTGTTTCTGCCACTGCCCTTTTGAACTTAACGTTGTCCGTTGCCAGCAACTCTTGATAGTCTGTTAACCTTACAGCACTGAAAATTCAAAATACCGCAGCTGCTTCCCAGTCGGAGGCTTAAAACTATCAGAAGGCTCCTCAAAGTAGCCCAACCGGCTCCTGTTTCGCAGCCCCGTTTTTTAAAAAAACAACGGCGCTGTGTTTTCGGACAAAACCCAGCGAAATTGTTCGGTTTCTTCGTGGCTATGGGGGAAATCGAGGGGGAGGAATCCCAGCTTTTTAAAATGTAAGCCACAACCCACCCCCATCCACAAAACAGCACAGGTGGGAATTATGTGGAAAAGATTAATAATAATAATAATAATAATAATAATAATTATTATTATTATTATTACTATTATTATTATTTATTGAATTTATATACCGCCCTACACCCAGAGGTCTCAGGGTGGTTCACAGAACAAAATCAAAATATAAAACCACAAAATATATAATCGAAATAAAAACAACAACCCAAGAACCCCCAAATTCAGGGGGGCGACTCCAAATTCAGGCAACTCTTTACTTAATTGCTTCACTGGACTTTACTACGCAACCGCACACATCTTTATACGCACAAATATAAACACACATATTATGGGCCGTGTTTGCACAATGTGGTAAATAAACCATAGTGCAACCTTTCCGTAAGTCCTGGACAGCAAGTGTAATCAAGAGGGATGGAAGGAATTGTAGTTTCAATAATCTAGAAGACACCAGATTGTGGAAGATGTCTATAGTTACTGGTTTGCCATACCCTCCAACATCTTTCTAATGAAAATAGGGACGTCCCATTCCATAATGATAATTTTACTATTTATACCCCGCCCATCTGACTGGGTTGCCCCAGCCACTCTAGGCAGCTTCTAACATACATAAAAACATAATAAAACATTAAACATTTTTAAAAACTTCCATATATAGGATTGCCTTCGGACAGCTTGGTGGGTCGGATAACTCCATACCCTCCAACATTTCTCCAATGAAAATAGGGACATCATAAGGAAAAGCGGGGCATTCCGGGATCTAATTGGAAACTGGGATGGCTTCTCTAAATCAGAGACATCCCTGGAAAATAGGGACACTTGGAAGGTCTGTGAGAGCAACTTTGTGCTGTTTTTTTTTAAATTAAAAAATTATTCATTTAAAATATTTTAGTCCGCTTACGAATGCTGCCCATGGCCTTCCCAAATAGCTTATTGTAATAGCTTATGATATTAAAGAACAAAAGAAACGAAAATTTAAAAATCCCTGCTCATGCTGTGAAGAAAAGAACCACGAACTCCGGTTCAGTATTACAGCTGACACAGACATTGTGGTTTGTTTTGCTCCCAACAAACCATGATCTGTAGTCAAGGTTCATTTTTGGACCGTGGTATTGCCACCCACTCTCCCCCACTCCTGTATCCCGAACTGACAGCACACCATTTGTATCTTCACAAAGTTGTGAATGGGCAAAAGGGATAACCTTGGGAACTGGCTATTTATAGATGGAGATATTCTAGGACTGTGGATTTTATTGTTGCTAGAGAAGGCAGAAGACTGTGTGAGTGCGTGAATTAATGAATAAATAAAAACGGTTTGGGCCCTGGCAGTGAATACAATTACCGTATTTTTCGCTCTATGAGACGCACCAGACCACAAGACGCACCTAGTTTTTGGAGGAGGAAAACAAGAAAAAAAATATTCTGAATCTCAGAAGCCAGAACAGCAAGAGGGATCGCTGCGCAGTGAAAGCAGCAATCCCTCCTGCTGTTCTGGCTTCTGTGATAGCTGCGCAGCCTGCATTCGCTCCATAAGACGCACACACATTTCCCTTTACTTTTTAGGAGGGAAAAAGTGAGTCTTATAGAGGAAAAAATACGGTAGATTTGGGCCCCGGGCAAACCCTTGTTCAGCATTTACGTTATCCTGCGGGCTTTGCTTCATTCGTTTGAAGCTATTTGCTCTCCAGGGATGTTTATTGCAATGCATGCTCTCTTCCTGTGTAGTACTGCAGTTTGGATGTGTGGCTTTACCTGCAGGACAGATGGGACTGGGGTGTAGAGTTAGTCTTGACTTTGGACAGAGGGTGAGGCCTATTTCTCAATGAAGTGGTAAACCTGTGACTGGGCTTCTGTTGCAGAAGGCAGGTGGAGACTCGTGTGACTAAATGTGCCTCCCAAGAAGCACACCAATGAAAACCTCTACATAGACAGCAAGCCTGTCAGGATAAAGGCTAGGCTAGAACTCTTCTCTCCAACATGCTAGTTTTATATATATAGGGTTTTTGTACGGGGGAACATTCAATCATATGATTTATCAATCTTTAGCCTTAAACTGTAGAGCCCAGACATTCTATATACATTGGACGCTCGGGTTGCAAACGTGATCTGTGCGGGATGCACGTTCACAACCCGCGGGTCACAATTCGGCGCTTCTGTGCATGCGCAAAGCGCGATTTAGCACTTCTGTGCATGCACAAGCGCCGAAACCCGGAAGTAACCCATTCTGGTACTTCCGGGTTCGGTGCGGTGCGCAACCTGAAATCGTGCAACCCAAAGCATCTGTAACCCGAGGTATGACTGTATAAATCAAGGGCGGGGAATCACAGGCCGACAGGCCACTCTCGAATTGCCAGGGGTTCTAGTTTTGCCTACAAAGGCACTTCTCCAACACCATGCCCACCTGAAGATGCCAGCTGCTGGACAGGAAGACAGGGCTCAATCTTGCCTTGCCTGCATGCCCTGTTCCCAGCATGAAACGGTATCAAGCCATAGAGGCAGTAGGATGCAATCTCCACACATCAGCTGATCAGCAGAGATTCAGATCTGCTCAAAAGCACTGTTTGCCGCAGTTCACATGCTTTTCCTGCAAGCAGGCAGGCAGCAGTGGCTGCCACTGGTTCAGAGAAGAGCACGAGCTTCTTCAAATACAGCTTTTGAGAAGCACTTTAAGGCAACTCCTATGCTCCTGTTGCAGCTGAAGTGCGGGGGCTGCATTTCATTTCAAGGAAAATGGGGACGGATGCTTCAAGCAGCACTTTTGCAGTGCAGCCCTAAGCAGATTTGCTCTCAGCAGTTGTGAAGGGAGAGCCATCCTGCAAAGCACTGAGCTTGGGTGTACAAGAGGGATCTCTCTCATGCAACCAAGCCCAATGCTATGCAGGATCACTGCCCACCCCACCCCCGCCCGTCAGCAGCTAATGCAGGTGAGAGAAATACTTTTTGGTGCAGTTGTGCAAAATAGTTCCCTGCCGAGAGTTCTCTTACACACCCAGACTCAGCGCTAAGCAGGATCTCCACCCCATACGTCCCGAAAATGGCATCTGGGGGGATTTTTGGAACTTGGCAAAATGTCCGGGGAAACCTGGACATATAGCAACAGGGGTGATTTCTTGCCAAAATAATTTTTTCTTTCTCAGCGTGGGCCTCCCTCCCTGGTGCCCTCTGATGTTGCGCGCTCTCTCTCTCGCTCTCTCTCTCTGGATTCAGCTATACAGCTGCAAATAAAATGTTTTAAGTGTGCTTTAAGTAAGTGCAATATACAATGTGACACTAGATGGCAATGGTGAGCCTTATGGAAAATTCAATGTATTTTTAATAACGCTTTTAAAAAAAAGCATCTTCAGTTTTTATGTGTGTAGATTCCACCTCTCTCTCCCTTCCCTCCTATCTCGTCTCTCTCTCTCTCTCTCTCTCTCTCTCTCTCTCTCTCTCTCTCTGGAAAGAGAAGCTGCTGAATTGCAACTCATTACCAAACTTAAAACCATGGAGAGACCTGGCCTGAACAAAGACATTGGATTCTTATCTCATTATACATGACAAAGCCATTTTTCACCTTCTCACCCCTTGCTTTTTCCTGTAAGACCTATTGCAGTCGTTAAGAGTCGTCAACAGGCTCATCACAGCTATCTGCCAACCACCCATTCCCACCACCCTTCTGAGTAATAACCCTCCCCACCTTCTCACTATATAGAAGGATCTGGCAACTTCTGTTTCAGTGTATCTGAAGAAGTGTGCATGCACACGAAAGCTCATACCAAGAACTAACTTAGTTGGTCTTTAAGGTGCTACTGGAAGGAAAAAAAAATTATTTTTTTTGTTTTGACTATGGCAGACCAACACGGCTACCTATCTGTAACTCTCTTTCTCAGTGTGAGGCTGGCTCACAGCGCTAGCCACCTGACGGAGATGTTCAATGGTGGGAGGGGGTGCCTCGATGGGGGGCGGGTGTCCGGGTTTTTGCTCTTTGGAATATGCCGACCTTACAAAGGCGAGAAACAAAGCTATGTTTTGCAAGCAAAGGCCTGCTTGCAGTTGTCATTTGCAATCTTCAGGCTTGCTTATCCTGCCTTTGTAAATGGAAGGGGGAAAAACAAGGAGTTTGCTGTCCCTATGCTCGGAGCTTCCCAAAGCATGAAACACAGGGCTGACTGCGGTTCCCAAGTGGGAACCCCAATTGCAACAGGTGGACGGGCCCTGCCCACCTGCCAATAACGTGATGTCACGGTAACGCCATGTGACTAAAAGGTAGTAGGAAGCCCCTGCCCACCGATCAGATTTGGCCCACGATGCTGATTCTGATAAGGATTTGCACCGTGGAACCCAATATGTAGGCAGCGCAAAATATAAAAAAGGCAACTGCCAAAGTGCTGCTCTTTGCAGACACAGGACACGCATAATAATAGACACAAAAATTTAAATACACTTTCAGTGAGGTTGTTCTCACTATTCGCTATCTTCCTTTTGACATTAAAATCAGAAGGCAGATTGGTTGCTCTGGCATGCAGGTCTTAGCACTGTGCTTTGTGTATGTAGCTACATATTCCAGCCTTTTAAATCTGAATATTGATTTTGGTATCCTCCCTTTAACATGTTGCATGGAATGGTTTTTTTTTTTTGGATGGAGGTGGGGGCAGATTATGGTTGGGGCTGTTGTTGCCTATTGTTTTAGCTGCACAGTGTAACCCATCCTGGGACCTTCTTGCGAAGGGTGGGTAAGAAAAACAAATAATAACAACAATAGCTACAGTAGTAATAGTAAATAATATAGCAAGGGAGCAGGCAAATCAGAACAGAACACAGCTTATTTCTTTGATCTGCATCACTGAAGGCATTTCAGAAAACAGGCAAGCTTCCTGGGTTCCACAATCTCTGCAAACCGGTTTTCGGCATTTCATCTGGCACCACATTTATAGATAAATTCATGCACCTGTGCTACTACTACTTTTCTGAAAACATCTAAGATGTAGATACTAGTTTCCTTTCCAGAATCCAGAGCTTGCATAACAGAAGCTAGTAATAGCCAGAGGAAGCAATGTTAGACTTGGGATATCGGGATTATAAGAGGGTCCTGACAGAGCCCTCACGTCTCCTTCCTACAGCCCAGTGCCTCCTTACCTGGTTTTGGGAAGGCAGTGCAAGAGCTGCAGGGGTATGTGTGTCAAATGTTGCCCAGGGCTGCCCCCAAAAAGGCTCCGAGGGCCAATTGCGGCCCCTGGGCTGCGTGTTATATTGCCCTGCCCTAGCAGGTGGGTAAAAGCGGGGCAAGGTAGGTATACAAGCCCCACCCTAAACATTCCCCATGTGCCAGCTCCACTTCCGACCTTCAGGTGTTGAGCTCAAAGGTCTGAAGGGAGGTTCTAATCGTGTCATAGGAGTTCCCAATCATGGGGAGGCTTCTAATTGCATTTAGTTGGAAACTGCAACTAATCCAGATGTGACTGGAAGCGGCTGCCAGGACCTTATAACACCGGTCCTAAAGGAGCTACACAGATTCCCAGTACATTTTCAAGCACAATTCAAAGTGTTGGTGCTGAACTTTAAAGCCCTAAACAGCCTCAGCCCAGTATACCTGAAGGAGCGTCTCCATCCCATCATTCAGCCAGAACACTGAGGTCCACTTCCAAGGGCCTTTTGGCGGTTCCCTCACTGCAAGAAGTGAGGTTACAGGGAACCAGGCAGAGGGCCTTCTTGGTAGTGGCCTTGTGGAATGGCCTCCCATCAAATAACTAAACAACTTTTAGAAGACATCTGAAGGTAGCCCTGTAACTGGAGGTTTTTTAATATTTGATGTTTTATTATGTTTTTATATATGTTGGAAGCTGCCCAGATGGGCGGGGTATAAATAACAAAATTGTTTTTGTTGTTGTTGTTGTTGTTACCAAATGTGCTTTGAATCTCCCTTCACATTGAGCAAAGACCTCAACACAGAATGCAGGAAGGTCTTTGAAGGAGCTGGGACACTGTAATGGGAGTTGTCCTGAAAGCTCTTCTTACTTTAAGACTTACACTGAACTAATTTTTGAGCAAATCATCATGGGATCAGGTCCTAAACATAGTTCAATGAGAGTAAGCCCTATGGAAACCAATGGGACTCGTTCTGAGTAAATACCGCATAGGACTGGACAATGCGTATGTCAAATCTATGAAACAGCTTGAGTTACTACTTTCAATGAACACTGAAATTTAAAAAACGGCAACCTCAACCCATACTTTCCAGGTTGCCTTTTAAAACATGCCATCTCTGTATTCCAAGAAGCTAGTTTCAGCAAGTAACAGGAAGGTTTACTTGATAAGATACATAGCAGGGCAGCTCACTGACCTTTTAATAAGCATTTCAGTTTTTAGGTGGAAGCAAATAAACAAAGCTGGAAATGGACAGAAATGTTTTTAAGTTTGCTATTTTTAAAACGTACAGTGATATTCCCCCCCCCCCTCAAGTGCAGTCAATTCACATTGACTTGACTTCTAACCAATTGCAAAATATCTTTCTTTTTTAAACAACGAGGCTAACAAAACAAAACAAAAATCGCATTTGGGTTTGCGGCAGCTGAAGGAGCATCAGATTTAAACTGGCTGAGAAATTGATTTGTCGCTGTCCTTAGCATAGCAGGGAGCAGGGAACTTGGCTCACCAGCGTTCCAATATCAAATCTCAGCCCTGGTAACAAAACCATGATTCAAACTCCCAGCTGTCAGGGATGAATGTACTTGATCACTCGTGCAGTCAACCTTTATATTGACTGGAGAAAGGATCAGATAATAGAAATTACAGTACCTTAGGAACTGGATGAGCCAGAGAAACCATAGCTGGCCAGACTATGCTATAGGGAGCATTTCTTTGTCTCTGGAAAAAGAGATATCTTCTTTGCTGAATGCTTGACTGATTGTGTAAGTAGATATGATCAACTGCTGAAGAGAAAAGTCGCTGACGGCCAGTCGTGCAACCTGTGGATTGATATAGATATATATATAATATCTACATAAAAGGAATCATTAAATAGCATTTTACGACGGCATTGCTGTTACAATCATACTAAAACTACCAATGAAACCCACAACAAAACCCTATGCCCTCTAGAAAGTTCTGCTTTGCTAAATCTTTTTAAGCGTAGCTTATTTACACTCACAGAACAGTATTTGCTGGGAAGGATGTCAGCATCTTCTATCTAGTATAAATAATAATAATAATAATAATAATAATAATAATAATAATAATATTTATACCCCACCCATCTGGCTAGGTTGCCCCAGCCACTCTGGGTGGTTTCCAACACATATAAAAACATTTTTAAAAATCAAACATTATAAACATCCTGATACAGGGCTGCCTTAAGGTGTCTTCTAAAAGTTGCATAGTTCTTTATCTCCTTGACATCTGATGGGAGGGCAGGCACCACTACTGAGAAGGCCCTCTGCCTGGTTTCCTGCAACTTCACTTCTCACCGTGAGGGAACTGCTAGAAGGCCATTGAAGCTGGACCTCAGTGTTCAGGCTGAATGATGGGGCTGGAGATGCTCCTTTGGGTATACAGGGCCAAGGATGTTTAGGGCTTTAAAAGTGAGCACCAACACTTTGAATTGTGCTTGGAAACTTGGGGCTGGAGATGCTCCTTCAGGTAAACTGGACCTAACTCCAGAATAGAAGGTTATCTAACCTTATTAGCAGACGATTATAGCTTACTATAAGACACATTAGTATGCACCCATAAAGGGAGAGCAGCAAAAGTCCTCCATAGTTTCCAAACAACTGCTCTTGGAACAAAATATTTTCTCCTTACCTCTAACATGGAACCCAGTTAGTTCCTGATGATGATACACCAGTTTCCCCACTCCGTATTAATTTATCCAGGCCAATCAAAACTAATGTATGGAAGTACTTTTCCCCCTGTGGTCATGGTTAAACAAAGGAGCCTTATCTGAGTTTCCTTTCTTTGATGATTAATGATCTCCTTCTTACTGGAGACTTTTTACTCATTTATTCATATAATCATTGTTGGAATGGGTCCGAGGGTCATCTAGTCCAACCCCCTGCAATGCAGGAATCTTTTGCCCAATGTGGGGATCGAACCCGCAACCCTGAGGTCAAGAGTCCCATGTTCTGCCAACTGAGCTGTCCCAGCAGTTGTATCACATATCTTCAACATAAATATATCTCGCTTTCATTCATCCTTTGCACCCAATACAGGACATCTGTATAACATGGTCATACAATTTTATAGAAAAGGGACACATTATTGGTTGTTATATCGAATTCTACCGCCTGCCCCCCATCTAAGTTACACAGTGAAAAACAACAACAAAGGGAGAGGACGGAGTTTGGGGAAGAAGTAGCAAGGCCTGAATGAATGGTAAAGTAAGAATGATTTGGTCATTTAAAGCACTGGGAACTGTAGTTTGTTAAGGGTTCCGGGAACTGAAGCTCTTTGGAAACTGAAGCTCCCAGGATTCTTTGGAGGAAGCCATGCCTGTTAAAATGCTATAAATGCATTTTAAATGTGATTTGCTAAAAATGTTTATACAGTGGTACCTCGGGTTAAGTACTTAATTTGTTCTGGAGGTCCGTTCTTAACCTGAAACTGTTCTTAACCGGAGGTACCACTTTAGCTAATGGGGCCTCCCGCTGCCGCCGTGTGATTTCTGTTCTCATCCTAAGGTAAAGTTTTTAACCCGAGGTACTATTTCTGGGTTAGCGGAGTCTGTAACCTGAAGCGTATATAACCTGAAGCGTATGTAACCCGAGGTACCACTGTGTGTATATAGGTGTGTGTGTGTGTGTGTGTATAGTTTTAGGAAATGTTGGGGGAAAACTTCTCTCTGTTTGTTTTCTTCAAGGCTACCAGCTTTTTGGTTCTACCTTTTCCCCCCGCCCCCTACAAAATACAGCCTTTGTAACTATGGTACAGACATTTCCCCTCTACATTTGTAAAATATTTGGCTTCTTTTATACTCCCCACCCCCCCAACCCTTAGTACTCCATAGAACATGTGAAATGCAGAAGCCTGTCCTTTGCCCATTTATTTTAATTAGAACAGTGGGGCACTCCTTTCAGGAGCCCAAAAATTACAGAACAAAAGCCCTGGCTGAATAGGAGCTGCCATTTTAAGAATTTCTGCAGGGTTCATAATGTTCTTTCCAGATTTTGACAAGTGGCAAGTAAGCGAAAATTGCTTAGATTTGTATAGCACCTCAAGGGACAACAGAGGCCCAACACATTACCAGCAACTTTCTACTCTCCATTATCCCAGAAGTATAGTATATGGACTAATGGCGCAGGAACACAGAGGGATGACTTAAATCCAGCTCTCACAGACGAGCCTGAAATATACTGAGCGCGCTCTGTCTGGTACGGTAATTAAGGGGGGGGGAAGGGCTACCTCTTGTGTGGTTCAGAGAGATTTTGGAAGGCCTGTTACGTCGTGTAGGGACTTGGGTAAAAGGCAGGGAGCCCAAGAGACTCATTAAAACACCTGTCCTGAACATGTGCAACAGTTCACAGGTCTGCCAGGAAGCCAGAGGTAGATATATAACCGCTCACGGAAAGATGCCCATGTGAGCCATGGAGGAGACACATAACTAAAAATAAATAAATCTCCGTCACGGGGATTCGAACCGTCAACCTTCTGATCGGGAAGCCCAAGAGCAGGCATAGGCAAACTCTGGCCCTCCAGATGTTTGGGACTACAATTCCCATCATCCCTAGCTAACAGGACCAGTGGTCAGGGATGATGGGTATTGTAGTCCCAAACATCTGGAGGGCCAGAGTAAATTCTGCTGAACACAGTGTGACTAACTTGTGTGTAAAAAACAAAACAAAACATGGCATTGCACTGCGAATAACTTTAGACTCTGTTATGAATCAGGCCGCGCTGATTCGTTCATCACAGAAGTGCATTTCAGCGTTTCCCTATCTAAGGAGTTTGCTGTCAAGCCAGACCATGCATAGACATTTAAGAAGAAGCAGAAAGAAAGAAATTAAGTAACCTTTCAATTAATGACAAGCTGGCTCCCTCAGCCAGCAAAGTCCAAAAATTAGAGAACCGGACTGAAGTTTAAATCCCTGCTTAGACTTAGATCCTGCCTTTGTCAAGTCATGCACTTTTTGGCTGAGATACTGTAAATATAAGTAAGGGTGGTAAAGCAGCTCACAAAGAGTTTATAAAGTGCTTAACTCCCAAGTACCCAAACAATTATTATTATTATTATTATTATTATTATTATTATTATTATTAAAAACTTCCCTATACAGGGCTGCCTTTATGTCTTCTAAAGGATGTATAGTTCCTTATCTCCTTGGCTTGGGGGTCGCATAACTCAATACCCTCCAACATTTCTCTGATGAAAATTAGGACGTCCTAAGGAAAAGCAGGACATTCTGGGATTGAATGAGAAACCAGGACGGCTTCTGTAAATCCGGGACTGTCCATGGAAAACAAGGACACTTGGAGTGTCTGTAATAATTGTTTGTTATATGCTGGAATTAAGGGATACGACGCAATAAAGGCCTGATCCTATATCCTGCTGTGCACAAGATTGTGTTCGCAGCTTCAAGGGCAGATGCAAGAGGCAGGGGTTTTTTTTTTGACGTTTCCTTGCTTCAGGCAAGAGGGAGAACTGGCTCTCCTGTTTCCAAACCAGAAGAACTCACCACGGCTATGCCAAGCACAGAGAAGTAATAGAACAGAGAGGGGCTTCGGGAGGGATAGATGGGAGGCAGGCTGCTTCAGCTCCATCCTAAGGTCCATGTAGCCAGTCCTCAGCTCCCTCTTGTGACTGCTGCAAGCTGCAGCAAGGATTTTCTTTCCCTCCTTGCTTTCCAACGCAACTTGCAACACCAGCTCATTTGTCTCATGCAGGATGCTGCAGCAGCAGGCAGAGAGCTACACCCCAGCGTAGGACCAGGCAGCACAGCACACAAAGAAGAGCCTTTGCAAAGAAATGTGTTAAGATAAACACGCGTAAAAAAAACGAAACCAGAATTATTCCCCTCCTCGGGGTTTTAACATAAAAGGCAGTCTAAGCAAGCATGATGAGGGCGAAATCTAATACGCGGAGAGGGTCTTCAGAACAACGAAAAGCCTACTCTGCCTCGGCTTGTTTTCTTTACAAATAATGTACTTTTAAAAATCTCCAAATCCACTCAAGTTTCCAAACTTCTAACATTCACAGCCCATTTGATACACTAACATCATCCATCACTGGAGACAAGAACTGCTGGCTGTGTTTCTCAATCTAGTTCCTACAGACTTCACCTCCACCCGACAAGAACACTTTACGCAAATCTAAGCCATTGTCAAATTCTGTTTACTCCTGTTTATTCTACAGCTGACAGCCTCTCATGCATTAAACTGTTTAGTGCCCTAGATGTACATCTCAAAGAAAGATGAAATACTGCTTTAAAAACCAAATGTGGTATTATATATACTTAAGCCCACTGATTTATCAACAACACCAAAGGCCTGCTTACTGGGCACAGTTTTAGTTTTAAAATGCTTCTATGGGGGAATGGGCTATGAACCACAAGGAAAAACACACACACCAAAATTAGCATTCTGTACTACTAATCTTAAAAGCAGTGCAAAATTGACCACCTACCACTGTTCCCTAGAGGCTGCAAATCTATAGAGGAAATTGTGATGAATAAATCACACCTTTACAAACTTCTATAACAGGAATTAGAAGCGTACATAATAAAAATCCCATCAGCCGTTGGGTTCTTTGGCTGTTGTCATTTTTCTACTTTGATTTGAATATTGTTGTAAAACGGGTTCGTGTCCTTCATAAAAGCTATACCTTTGTTCTTATACTTTTCAGGGATACTAACTAGCATTCAGTAATATAGTTCTGCTGGGGTGCTTCCTCTTCAATAACTTGCAGAAAAAGTAGTAATCTTTTTATTAAAACAATTCTTGGTTCTCTTTTAACTGACTCAGTTAAAGGGGATGAATGAAGAACTCAGCTGATGATGATTGGAGTGGAAAGAGTATTTTAATTTTACAGCAAGCTACATGCCCCACATTTATTAGCCTCTTTACTGCAGGTCTGTTTTAATTATTATCTGTTCATGCATGCTACAGTATATAATGAAATGCTTCCATTTCACCCATTGAGTAGTAAGGATTTTTATGTGTATTTCCAAAATGACCCTTAATTAAGCTGATTTTAGTAATTCAGATGTGACTTTTCTTCCGGTCAACAAGATCCCCCACCCCGGAGAGAAAGGTTGGCAATGACTCCTTTTAAAGTGTTTCTTATTTAATAGTTGCAGGAATAATTGCTTTATGTTCCAGAGAGCAGTAACGTAGTCCATCAATAACTGGAACTAGAAGCCCACGTTATTTTCAACACACATTAGTGCAAGTGCTCTCATGTTTCATCAAACTATTAAAACCTGTTTGGTTAACCTCAAAATTAAGCTGCTGAAAATTTGCCACAGCAGAGATGACAGTGTAAATAAAGGCAACTGCTAATTAAAATATCATACACACACATACACACACCCCACACTCAACAAAGAATTCGAAAATTGTGAAATACTAACCAATTGTAATACAATTTGCAAATGCCAATTAAATACCCCAAACCAAAACATTTATAATTTCAAAAAGTGGACAATATCAAGTACAAAGGCCCATTAGGCTACTATTCTTAAGAAACTGATTACTGGGTGAAGAAAATTTGTCTGAATCAAGCATTAAATTATTAGCGATTTCCCACTAATGTCTGATCTGAATTCAAAATTGTCTGACAATTTTAAAAGAAATTACTAATTTGCAAAACCGCATTTCAAGATGTTTAAGATATTTAGTACATTAGAAGACTGCACAAAGGGATAAGCAACGAAGCTCATCTGTGCCTCCAGGTTTTTCAAAAAAACAAATAAATCTTAAATGTGGATAACACTTTTGCAACAGGTTGAGAGAGAAAACGGACTATGGACTCTAACAAATTGAACTGGAATGTGTGAGGCTTTTATTCTTAAGTCTAGTTAAGCGGTTCAAATTTCCCAAACAGAGACACCAAATGTTTCACGCAAAGATAAGTCACAACACAGATTCTTAGAAGGCAGGACCCCAAGCGCTCAATGATAGACTGATGTAGCTGTATCTGTGTTGTATTCCGGGGGGGTTGGGGTTGGGCTGGGTACATGTGCTTGAAAACCACACCGCGAAAGATTAAAGGGTCTTTGCAACTCTCTGTAACCTGCGCAAGAGAAGTGGAGCTCACATTTCACACGCAATAACCTGTGCGCTGGCAGAAGAAAAGAACAGCACAAGGGAGTGCCTGGGGCAGAAGCTTAAACTGATTGGGCAAATAAGGAAGACAAGAGCCCTTGAAATTAAACAAAAACAAATTCAAACCCCCCACCCCCAGCCAGGCCTGACAGATGTGGGTTACATCAAAGCAGTGAAAAAACTCCACCCCCCTTTTGGGTAGCTAAAACCACCTCATTATCTGTACACCCAGGAGCTAGCATATTTTAAATCAACTTTTTGCATGTGATAAATATCTATATATGTGTGGTACTTATATATATATATATCACAGAGTGAGAGAGAGAGAGAGTACAAATGTTTCAGAAAAAAGGGCCGTGGGTGAGCAGGCTTATTTAAACAAGGCGGCATTCACATGGCCATGTCTACACACCCGTGCTGGTCACGCCATCCTCAACCCTTTACTTCCAGGGGTTAACTACTCTGGCAGCCAAATAAAACACTGCAAGAGCCATGCAATTACAGAGACAGTCAAAGGGCAGGCTCTATTTTGAAATCTATTTGCACAGACAAGGCCTTCCAATTTAACGTACAGGAAACAAGCTGGTAAAGAGAGTCTCCTTCTCTCCAGATGCTTCGCAGCCCTTTCCCCTCCGTGGCAGGAAATCATGGCTACAGGACAGGCCCCTCAGAAGAAATGTTTAGCCCCAAGGAAGACAATTCTCATGTGTTTCTCTCCGCTCTCTCTCTCTCCCCCCCCTCCCCCCCCCGCCCCACACTTCACAAATCCTAGCCTCTTAAGCCTACAGGTTCTCTAAAGGCAGGGACTCCCACCCACCGCAGTCTGTTCCCCTCTTGTGAATCCATCCTTGCTGTGCCATGGCCACCCTAAAGAAAACAATCCCTGGGAATCCTCTGAAACTTTCATGCCCCCATGGTCTTCTTAAGTTTTTCAGACTGCAAGCAAGTCTATCCAGTGGTGTAGTGTAGGGGGTGCAAAAATGTTAGGGGGTACAAAATTTCAACACTCGGTGCTGTGCGCTTCCATTGATGGACTCTGTTGAAAAGAGCTTCTCCATGCAAACCAGGCGGCGACCTCTCCAGACAACGGAACGACTCTTCTTTTCTTATCTCTGTAGCTGCAATCCCTTGGGTGACGTATACGCCATTAGGCAGCTGAATGCACATGCGTGTTCCATCCATTTTCCTCCCTCCCACCCCCTCTGTGCAGCCCTGGGCAGTGGCAACCCACGCTACACCACTGAGAGGCTGCTTCATCTCCTCACTGTTGCCACTGTCTGCATGCTCAGGGAGGGCAGCAGCAACGCAGAGGAAGAGCAACAAAACCAGGAGGAGTTGCAGCAATCATGGTAGGAATAAGAAGTCCTGTGGCTTACCTGGATGGCACGGGAGCTAGGCAAGTTCAGGGCTGTGTGGACGCAAGGAGGCTCGTCTGGTGTTCCTGCCACTGCATCTATCCAGCCCTGACTCCGCTGCTGCGCTGTTCTAGCGCTGTTCAGGCAAGCTGCAGAGCTACTAATATCAGGAAGGCAGCTCTGCCTGACCCCTTGGGCTGCTACTACTGGCCACAGGACCTCTGGGGACTGAGGGAGCCTCCTGCAAGGATATGAAGCCCCTTACACCAGCTCTGGACATACAGTGGTACCTCAGGTTATGGGATAGCCGCATAGTTCTGCATTGTAGGGAGTTGGCCTAGAACTAGATGATGCTCAGGGTCCCTTTCAACTCTACAATTATATGATTCCATGATTTGGAGGAAGGTGATGGGCAAGAGAACCTGTGCTGCCCAAAGGACAGAGCCCTGGACTTTGACCGGGGTGCCACTGTTGCAATTGACTGTCAATGTATAGTCTTAGCCTAGTCAGTGGTTGCTGGCTACCACTGGCTACCTAAACTTTTTGGAAAATGGGGATTACTTCCTAGTATGTATGCTTACTAGAAATACAGGATCAGTCTAAAAAAATAGCGACCTAAATGGCTGGAAAGATATGTAAACACACGTGTTCACCCACCCATCCATGATGTTCATCCACACCCACATGATGAATTTGACAACGGAAATGGAATGCACAGGGAACACAGACTTGGCAGCAAAATTAGCAATCTATACCACACCTGTGCGCTGTGGGTAAAACCTCAGCGCCTAGGGCTTGCCGATCGCATGGTCGGCGGTTCGAATCCCCGCGGCGGGGTGAGCTCCCGTCTTTCGGTCCCAGCTCCTGCCCACCTAGCAGTTCGAAAGCACCCCTAAGTGCAAGTAGATAAATAGGTACTGCTTTATAGCGGGAAGGTAAACGGCGTTTCCGTGTGCTGCGCTGGTGCTGGCTCGCCAGAGCAGCTTCGTCACGCTGGCCACGTGACCCGGAAGTGTCTCCGGACAGCGCTGGCCCCCGGCCTCTTAAGTGAGATGGGCACACAACCCTAGAGTCGGACACGACTGGCCCGTACGGGCAGGGGTACCTTTACCTTTACTTTATACCACACCTGTGAATCAGTTCCAGTGTAGTAGGGATGGGGAACCTGTGGCCCTCTTGATGTTCCCATCATCCTTGGCCATTGGCCATCCTGGCTGGGGCTGATGGGAGTTGGAGTCCCAACAACACCTGGAGGACCACAAGTTCCCCATTCCTGAATGACAACATCTCCTTGCCCATGAATGAACTGAGTTTATTACAGTGGTACCTCTGGTTGCGAACGGGATCCGTTCCAGAGGCCCGTTTGCAACATGAAAAGAGCACAACCCGCAGTGGCACATCTGCGCACACGCGGGTTGCGATTTGCCGCTTCTGCGCATGACGTCATTTTGCGCTTCTGCACATGCACCAGCGGCGAAACCTGGAAGTAACCCTTTCCGGTACTTCCAGGTCGCCACGGGACGTAACCTGAAAGAACCTAACATGAAGCAAACGTAACATGAGGTATGACTGTACTTAGGAAAGTAATCTAGAGGCCGATCATTGAATGAATTGCATTGTATGATATACTTTTAAGTAATTGTTTAATCTGCAGTTTCCAGAGACTTGGGGGGGGGACCTTTATTTATGTAGAAGATTTCTTACCTGCCCTTCCCCATGTAACCTAAAGCAGGCTATAATCACACAGTGTTAAAATCCAATAAAACACTTTGCTGATAGTATAAATGCATGATAGTGTTGAGACAAGATCAAGCTCAGCATTTTCAGTTGATAAACTATTTGGCATCTCAGCGAGGCTAGTTACCCTGAGGTCTAGTGCGTGCCGAAATTTTAATCAGAAGAATATACTCTGTTTATATAATGTCTGAAGCAACTTGCCCTAAGTGAATTTTTGTTGCCCTAGGATAGCTTTCCCCAATGTGGTGCCATTCAGATGTTTTGGGCTACAACTCCCACCAGTTGCAGGCAGCATGGCCAATGATGGGATTTGTAGTTCAAAACATCTAGAGTGCCTCACGTTGGGGAAGGCTGCTCAAGGAGGTGAATGGCCCTTCTACCATAAAGGTAAAGGTAAAGTATCCCTGAACGGTTAAGTCCAGTCAAAGGCGACTATGGGGTTGCGGCGCTCATCTCGCTTTCAGGCCAAGGGAGCTGCCGTTTGTCCACAGACAGCTTTCCATGTCATGTGGCCAGCATGACTAAACTGCTTTGGCACAACGGAACACCATGACGGAAACCAGAGCGCATGGAAATGCCATTTACCTTCCTGCCGCGGCGGTACCTATTTATCTACTTGCACTGGCGTGCTTTCGAACTGCTAGGTTGGCAGGAGCTGGGACAGAGCAACAGGAGCTCACTCCATTGCAGGGATTCGAACCGCCGACCTTCTGATCAGCAAGCCCAAGAGGCTCGGTGGTTTAGACCACAGCGCCACCCGCGTCATTCTACCGTATTACATGCCAAACAGCAAAGCAATACACTTTACATGAACAATACTTGACTGGGATGCTGCTCAGAAATACACTTCTATATCATCAGTTTGGTATAACAGAATTATCTCACCACTGCGTTATAAAAGTGCCCATCTAATCAAAAAGCCAAAAATAAATGGAGGGGGAGAGGAAGATATTGTTAAATAATCAAAGTCATAAGTACTATAAAACCTATTAATAACATAGGGAGACTATTCTAGTTTTTAAAGATCACCAGTTTTGCAGTTCCCCCTCTTCACACCAGTGGCTATAGGGAAGGGGCACAGCTCAGTGGTTAGAGCACCAGCCATGCACAGAGAAGGTCTCAAATTCAATCCCGGGTAGTGCTGGGAGAGACCCCTGCCTGAAACCCTGGAGAGCAGCTGCCGCTCAGTGTAGGCAACACTAAGCTAGATGGACCAATTGTCTGACTCATGTTCTAAGATTGCCCTTGCCCTAGACAGGTGACAGAGACCCAAGAGCTTCTCAGTGTGTCTTCGAGAACAACCTTTCCCAACCTTAGGTCCCCAGATGTTTTTGGACTACAACTTCCATCCGTCCAGCCAGCATGGCCCAATGGCAGGGACGATGAGAAGCCCAACGATAGCTGGGTTGGGAAAGGCTGTTCTGGAATGCAGAGACCCTCACCAAGCCAATGAACCCCTAACCCAGTGGTTCTCAAAGGGTGTGTGGTGCGCCATATTGGTGGGTCAGGAGAGGATGGAAAGTATGCTGGGAAGATCCAAAGGAATGAGGGTTTGTTTATCTCAAATTAGACTTAATATAAATGAGATTGCCTGGCCACAGCAAGCTCACACCTCTCACTTGAATTTCTAAACATACTTAAGGTACATGTGTAAGAGACTCGTTTATAATTATATTTTGGGAATGATTTGTCATCTTATGTAGCTGCGTTGCGTTAAACTTTCTGGATGTCCCATGATCCTTTTATAAAGCAGTTGTGTTCTACGTTATAAATCAAGTGTTGCTAGTTGTTGTTTCTTTTTGTTTTCCTATGTATTTCTTCTCAATTAAAAAATAAAATAAAATGGTGTAGCTTGAGCAGATCTTTATTCCGAAAGTGTGGCCCAGAGGGTAAAAAGTTTGAGGACCACTGCCCTAACCTGTATATTTCCTCCCAAACTGACTTCTCTCCAAGATTTTGACATGGCTGAAGGAGGTAGCCCTGGAATTTTGGGACATCATGGAATTCTATAGCTGGGTCAGTGCTAGATACTGTACATTTTGTCTAACGTTCTGGACGGAAGGCAACTTTTGCAGGCGTGGTCCAAGTCCAAAGCAAGTCCTATCCCCCAACCCACGCTTTGGAGCTGCTTTGATTCCAACCTGAGCCAAGGAACACTGGAGAGGAAACCAGGCCTGTCTATATTCCTACCTTGTCCAGGAATGGCACAAACCCCTGTTATTGTACCATTTCTGATATTCATGCTGCAGGTTGACCACCCATGGTGTTCAATTGGCCACTGTCCTCACCTGGGAGGGATATTCCCATGAGCACACACGTCGATGCGACTATGAAGCCATGTTTTAAATCGGTTGTTATCAGGATTCCTAAACAGGGCGAAACTAAGCAGAATTTGCCTGGACGCTATTCTTTGTGAATGTGAAGTTTTGCAGTTGACTCAAATAATGCCCAGCTCACCTAATATCGATCAGCAACATGCACATTTTGCAGCTGTGTAAACTACCGCATATTAAATCTCAGCCGTCATTTTCGTAACCACTGGCGTGGCTTGTTTTTCATTTCCCCGACTCCATTTTCAACATTCATGCTGTGGTCGCAATATCTCCGAGAATAATGCAGTCCTTGTGCTGCAAGCATAAGAGACTAGGTTGCTTTATTTTGCTTTTTTATGCTGCATGGAGGAAGGTAAGTTGGAAACTCTGCAGAATCAGTACAGGAAGGATGACAGCCTAAGGGTACTCTGGCCCAATAATAACAACATTCAAGCAATAGTGCCTGGGTCATGACAAACCCTGACCCTTCCCCAGAGCTCTTTTTCCCAGGAAGTTGGCTTGGAGCCACCTTTTATCAATAGCAATTGATACCGTGCAACTTTAACAAGCCTAGAGAAAGTCGGAAGACGTCTCGTTTTACACCCTTAAAAATAAATCCCCAAATCTTCGGCCGATGATTGCCCCAGCGGTTGTACATTTAAAAAAAGAGATTGGGGGGGGGGGACCAAGAAAACAAAAAACAGTAAGATCAGTTAATTTAGTGTGTGTGTATGGAGAACAGCCGCAGCGGAGTATTGCAAGCATCTTCCATTCATCCTTCAACCAAAGGGGTTTCATTGTCTATTAATAAAAGTGTGGATAGATGTAATGCGTTTTCTATTTTTAAAAAAGGGGATTCTTAACCCTTCCCCCTTTTCTTTAACACCACAGGCATTTCTTTGATGAAAAGAAATCGTGTCTCTACAGCCAGTACAGTAAAAAGGGTTACGAAGAAAGCAGAAAATCTAGAATTCACATCTCAATATTCTTTTTGATAAAATTTCCCACTGCTAGCATGGCATAAAGAGAAAGCCTAAGTCAAGAGCCAACAAGAGAGCTCCATGAAACAAGTCAGATCCAAATGCTGGACAGAGAGATTTTTTTAAAAAAAAGGTTCGCACATGGTTAACACCAGGGGAATACAGGCCTCAAACGAGCACATCTGGCAAATTTCAACTTAAAAAAAAGAACAGTTAAAGAAACATTCCTATTAACTTCCTTGCACTTCTGTTATAAAGGGGAAAACACATAACTTTATGTCTACAATTATAACCAGAATGTACAGATTTGCTCATATCTTTTGTGGATTATCCAATTTGAAGTGATAGCAACTCTCCTGACCCCCAAATCTCAATTTTGACAGGAAGCTAAGCATTCAACAGATTTAGTATTTAGATTTTTTAAACACAGACAAAAGCCCACTAATGAGCAGGCATTAAGATAAATAATTGTTAACAGGCACATCTCCCAAGTGCAACCCACTGGGAAATATTTAATGCATGCTTACACAACTCCCACTAATTTCAATGGTGCCTGTATGGGCAACATTCCTATTGGTTTGTGTCCTTTACGTGTTGCATACAATGCTTCACTTACTTTTTTTGCAAAGCTAAAGCAAAGAAGGACTCATAACTGCCACACAATTGTATTCTGTGTACAATGCACTAATATGTACATATTGCTTCCTGCGCTATATGTGTACAGGAAAATAACCTGGTTTAAAAACAGTAATAATCCTGTCAGTGTTCCTGGTTTTTAACATAAATCCATAAAGAAAATCCATGAAGAAAACGAAGAATCTAGCATAATAGTTTTCTGCACTCTCCTATGCAAGCTACTCTTAGCATTCTTTACATACTGTATAAATAAAATAGATACCAACCCTATAGTTACTCACCAATATTTCAGACCCTCCAAGTGTCCCTATTTCCTAGGGACAGTTCCAGGTTTACAAAAGCTGTCCTGGTTTCTGATTTAATTCCAAAATGTCCTACTTTTCCTCAAGATAACCCTATTTTCATTGGAGAAATGTTGGAGAGTATAGAGTTATCTGACCCACAAGTCATCTGAAGGCAGCCCTGTATAGGGAAGTTTTTTTATGTTTAATTTTTAAAAATGTTTTTATATATAGTGGAACCTCGGTTTTTGAACGTAATCTGTTCCGGAAGACTGTTTGACTTCCGAAACATTCGAAAACCGAGGACCAATGGGTGGTCTGCAAAATCTATTGAAAAAATGGAGAAACGCACCTTGGAAGCCGTTCGACTTCCAAGGTGTGTTTGAAAACGGAAGCAATTACTTCCGGGTTTTTGATGTTTGGGTTCTGAATCATTTGGCTTCCGAGACTCTCGAAAACTGAGGTTCCACTGTATGTTGGAAGCTGCCCACAGTGGCTTGGCATATGGGCAAAGTATATATATTAAAATTATTATGATGGAATAGGACGACCCTATTTTCATTGGGGAAATGTTGGAGGGCATTATATTTTAATTTCAGTTTTGCAGCCATGTACCTGAGAAACTACAACAACCATTGCTTGAGCCATAAAGCCAGCCTTACCTCAACAATGGAGAAAAGTATAAATTATGTCAGAATTTGTTTTCTGAGAGAAATCTTTTAATAAAATACTGCTTGTTTGGAAATGGCATCTAGCAGTGAGCATTTTCCTCCACCGTGTCAGGTTTGGTTAATTACCTGCATTATCTTGTTTTATAAGCAGCGGTTGCAGGAATCTGAAAACACAATTTTATACATTATGGGGGTTAGCCTCCCATTGAGAGAGAATTTACAAATGCAAGTAACAGCCACAGAAGCCTCAGCATGCCTATGATCAAACGATACATTTTAGGTATCTTTCATGCTACTACAAAATTAAATATTAATCCTTCCAAAGTTTGAACAATGACATTGATTCCCCACTCCCTTAGAATGGGGAAACTACAGGAGTTTGGGCTAGAGACATTTTGGGGAGCCCTCAGGGTCTCTCTGCCAACTCCACCCCTTCTCCTGTAGGCTCCTCCCTTCTTTGGGCCCACAGCCCATCCTCCTCTGTTGGCCCATAGTGATGGCCAGTGTTTGAAATTCGCCAAGTGCTAGGTGCATTTTGAACCTGGCTATAGGCGATTGGCTCAACATCAAAAAATACTAAGGTCATGGCCACTGGTCCCATCACCTCCTGACAAATAGAAGGGGGAGAAATGGAGGCAGTGGGAGATTTTACTTTCTTGGGCTCCATGATCACTGCAGATGGTGACAGCAGTCACGAAATTAAAAGACGCCTGCTTCTTGGGGGAAAAGCAATGACAAACCTAGACAGCATCTTAAAAAGCAGACACATCACCTTGCCAACAAAGGTCCGTATAGTTAAAGCCATGGTTTTCCCAGTAGTGATGTATGGAAGTGAGAGCTGGGCCATAAAGAAGGCTGATCGCCGAAGAATTGATGCTTTTGAATTATGGTGCTGGAGGAGACTCTTGAGAGTCCCATGGACTGCAAGAAGGTCAAACCTCTCCATTCTTAAGTAAATCAGCCCTGAGTGCTCACTGGAAGGACAGATCCTGAAGCTGAGGCTCCAATACTTTGGCCACCTCATGAGAAGAGAAGACTCCCTGGAAAAGACCCTGATGTTGGGAAAGATAGAGGGCACAAGGAGAAGGAGACGATGGAGGAGATAGTTGGACAGTGTTCTCGAAGCTACCAGCATGAGTTTGACCAAACTGCGGGAGGCAGTGGAAGACAGGAGTGCCTGGCGTGTTCTGGTCCATGGGGTCACGAAGAGTTGGACACGACTAAACAACTAAACAACAACAACAATCGGCCAATTGCGACCAAGTGAAGATACCGGGGTGCCAGGATGGCACCTGACATCTCCACCACCTGGAGGAGCATGCCTGGGGGGTCCTTGGATCTTGACTGCTTTCACACACTCACATCCTGTAGAACTCTATCAGTTATATTTTAACTGCACAATCAGAATGAATTTCAGGAATCAAAATGCTTTTTCTGTGCAGTCTGAGCAGGAGGGTGAGAAACGTTATAGTTAATTGCCGTAGCTTGCCTTCACTTAAATACCAGCCTACCCCTTGCCCTGCTCACAGCTGTGAAGAATTTTCCTATGTTAGGAATGGTCCGTGTCACCATTAAGAAAAAGAGATCAGAATATGCCAATATGTATGTGGATTGTCCCTGGATCAAGTGACTTTTATTCTTTAAGTTATCAAAGTTCCTAACTTAGCTAAAGGTTGTCAATAATAATAATAATCAATAAACAACAACATATTAATTATACCCCATCCATCTGGCTGGGTTTCCCCAGCCACTCTGGGTGGCTCCCAGTAGAATACGATAAAACATCAAACATTAAAAACTTCCCTAAACAGGGCTGCCTTCAGATGTCTTCTGAAAGTCAGATAGTTGTTTATTTCCTTGACATCTGATGGGAGGGCGTTCCACACTACCAAGAAGGCCCTCTGCCTGGTTCCCTGTAACCTCACTTCTTGCAGTGAGGGAACCGCCAGAAGGCCCTCGGAGCCGCACCTCAGTGTCTGGGCAGAACGATGGGGATGCTCCTCCAGGTCATCTGAACTAGCCAGATGTTTAACTGGTAATCAATTACAGTCAGTCCATCATTTGAAAAATGAGACTTTAGAGCTGTCGTGCCCCCAAATGGCAACCAGACCTTCCATTTTGGCGACTGTAACCATGGTTTAAGGAACCATTTGGCTCTTGGTTAGTATACAGTGGTACCTCGGGTTAAGTACTTAATTCGTTCCAGAGGTCCGTACTTAACCTGAAACTGTTCTTAACCTGAAGCACCACTTTAGCTAATGGGGCCTCCTGCTGCTATCGCGCTGCCGGAGTACGATTTCTGTTCTCATCCTGAAGCAAAGTTCTTAACCTGAAGCACTATTTCTGGGTTAGCGGAGTCTGTAACCTGAAGCATATGTAACCTGAAGCATATGTAACCCGAGGTACCACTGTATCTGTCTTTCTAACATTGTTGACTGCCTCTTGTGTTGCAATGATTGGCACCCCAAGCCACTATTTGGGGGGCTGTGCCCACCTCTTTATGTGCTCTTTTGCAGGTTTCCCCTGGAGATCAGCAGGTCCGCACATTTCCCCCTCCTGATGCAGAAATCAGGACGCAAGCCTCCCCAGTCTTTATGGATCAACTCTTCTCCAAGCATGGTCCAAAAGAGCTGCAAAGCAAGCTTCTCCCCTCTCTCTTCCTCATTCCCTTGTCCCATTCGCCTGTTGCATGGACAGGAGGGTCTCAAGAATAAACACACCGGGTGTACAGTGGTACCTCGGGTTATGAACTTAATTCGTTCTGGAGGTCCCTTCTGAACATGAAACTGTTCTTAACCTGAGGTACCACTTTAGCTAATGGGGCCTCCTGCTGCTGCTGCACCGCCACTGCACGATTTCTGTTCTCATCCTGAAGCAAAGTTCTTAACCTGAAGCACTATTTCTGGGTTAGCGGAGTCTGTAACCTGAAGCATCTGTAACCTGAAGCGTCTGTAATCCGAGGTACCACTGTACGTGGCATGAGCAGCTAATTTCCAACTAGAACAGCGATGTCCCCCAAACTTTAGATGCTAGACTAAGTAAGATTGGGAGTCACCCCACTATTTTTGGAAGAGATATTCTGACAAATGCACAGATAGACAAAATGCGGCCTGGCGTTTATAAGATGTAGATGGAATCCGAAAATATATTTTTTTGTATTTCATACCACATACTGTGTAATGAAGACGTTCCAGACAAAAGTCCAATTTCATCTGAAATTTGGTAGCTTCGTGAACATTGTTTGTTTTCATGTCAGGCAGCCGCTAAAGTGTGGCATTCTTGCATACGTAGCATATTTATTCACACGAGAGTCTGGCGTTTGATTTGATGAATATATTTAACAGGCAGGATTACGGAACCTGCTTGGAGCAGTTCACCATAAAGGAAAGGAGCTTTCCTGCGCAAGATACACAGGTCCTCCCCCCTCCCCCCCCTATTTAGCATAAGAGAGTCCTTGTTTATCAAAATAGTGATGCAAGTAAAATTGTTTACATTTTCAACACTATCAACATCCATCATCTATGACAAAAAAAATCAAGAAAGGAACGCTCAATCATTGTCAATCAAAGGTGCTAAAATATACATAAACCAAAGCATGCAAAATGTATTACATGCAAAAGGAACACAAGGTTACCAACATATCAAACAAAAAACCCCACACAAATAATTATAAATCACTCATAGACCTATTTACGCATCTTATAAAGCTGTCTGAAGGTGGGTAACCATAGAAACCCCGCAGACTAAGTTCACCATTTTAAAGTTTGCATTTATTTTAAAACGCTGCAAATTATGTCCCTGTTTTATAAAATTCGTGGGGTTTTTTTATTATTATTTTAGAGCCCAATGGTTTTCTTTGTTTCCTAACCATTGCCCAGAATGATTTTTCCATCTCAATTACCGATAATTTGCTTTTTAAAAATTGCATTCAAGCAAAAAGATAACAGTGTTATAAAAAAATCAATATATTTTAGCCTTGCAAATTAATATTGCTAACTTAAAATGGAACACAAAATGATACACATATAAATCACTCTGATTTTAGCGTTTTATTACAAGTGGATTTCAACACAGAGACTCCCCCCCCCCAAATGCAGTGTTGTAAGGAGGGAGGGAGGGAGGGAGGGAGGGAGGCAGGTTACCGAA
Source organism: Podarcis filfolensis (assembly GCF_964270895.1). NCBI lineage: Eukaryota > Metazoa > Chordata > Lepidosauria > Squamata > Lacertidae > Podarcis > Podarcis filfolensis. The sequence goes on along the minus strand of NC_139604.1, from coordinate 20,069,847 downwards.
ATTATCTGTTATAGCTAAATTGATAATAGTATTTTCAATTTATGGTTCTCCCTGACAATTAGAATTTACACGGTGGCTTAATATTTAATACTATTATTAGTACTGAACATTCTATAATTTACTTCATAATTTGAATTAGAGAAATATTTGTAGTTCAGTGGCTCCTACACTTAAGACGTAATGCTCAGTGTGTATTTCATTATGCAGATGAGCAATGAAGGTTGTCCAACACGATTTAAATGGGTCAACACTATTTTCCTATTCCCATTAATCATTCAGAGAGCTAAAAGGGAGGGAAAGTATTGAAAACTAAACCAGAAGATTTTTGAAAAACCACCCTCACCTACTGCTTGCTAAGTATTGTATCCACATCACTGAAAAGAATAACTGGGCAGCCAATATTAAGAATTAGAAAAAGAGGCATTTGCGGTCACACGGAAGAGACCAAATTTCCTCTCAGGTCAGCGAGACAAATTGTTTTGGCGTATACACACATGGAAGTCCATTAGGTTTTCAGAGGACATTTGCATCAGTAGCAAACTTAGCACAGAGCAAAAGTGGGTGGCAGAGTTTATCTGGTAAGAATTCAGACTGTAGTCAAGAACTCCCATTGCAGTAAATGGGGTCGGTTCAGAGTTATTACCAATTGTTCACAGAATGCATCAAGGCTGCAGGCTCCATTCTCCAACTAAGTGGCCGGTTGCACGCAAGGCCAATTTTTATACACAGCAAATTGTTGGGAAAATTGTAATTTGTAAATGAAGAAGTACTGCTGTGAAAAGGTGAATCTCTTCTGCCAAGTGTGAGGAGGGGCACTAAACAGACTAGGAAGCAAAGGAGAATTATATAGGGGGGGGGAATTAAACGCTGGTTCACCCAGGCCATTTCAGCCTTTGGTTGCTGCCGCCTTCATCTCAGCAGCAGTTGATGGACTACAACTACCATAAGCCCCAGCCAGCATGGCCAATGATGGGAGCTGTAGTCCAAGAACATCTTGGCACCATGTTGGCCACCCAAGCTCTAAGTCAAGCATGGGGAACCTATTGCGCCCAAGCCAGCTCACCAAGAATATGGGGCCCTCTTTTTCACAGCCACACAAGTGGATCCAGAGTTCATGTAAGCAAAACTCTGCTTATGGGATGCTCCCAGTTAGGGCTCGGCAATATATCGTCCCAAACCGGTTTGAAGTCCATATCATGATATCGGTTTCACAATTATTGACTTGGCAACATATCATGAATCATGATGTGCTTGTGTGTGTATGCTATGCAAAAATCTCAATATGGGAAAACTCATGAAGCCAGCCAGTGCTTCTCTCGAAGAAGAAGAAGAAGAGGAGGAGGAGGAGGAGGAGGAGGAGGAGGAGGAGTTTGGATTTGATATCCCGCTTTATCACTACCCAAAGGAGTCTCAAAGCGGCTAACATTCTCCTTTCCCTTCCTCCCCCACAACAAACACTGTGAGGTGAGTGAGGCTGAGATACTTCAGAAAAGTGTGACTAGCCCAAGGTCACCCAGCAGCTGCATGTAGAGGAGCGGAGACGCGAACCCGGTTCACCAGATTACGAGTCTATCGCTCTTAACCACTGCACCACACTGGCTCTCTCGAGTCCTGCAGAGCCCGTTAACCCTGCTGGCTTAGCTCTCCCTTGTCTCCTGCAGGCGGGAGCGAATCAGAAGAGCAGGCGCCAGCAAAAGTCACAAAGTGGGAAAAACCATGAAGTCAGCCCATGCTTCTACTTAGCTCCATCCTTCTTTCAGACATTGTCATAAATCGGTATATCGGCATGTTTAGCTGGTGATATATCACAGTGTTGAAAACCAGGTATTGCCCAGCCCTACTCCCAGTGGGTGCGGGTGGCACTGTGGTCTAAACCACAGAGCTTCTTGGGCTTGCCGATCAGAAAGTCGGCGGTTCGAATCCCCGCGACGGGGTGAGCCCCCGTTGCTCTGTCCCAGCTTCTGCCAACCTAGCAGTCAAAAGCACACCAGTGCAAGTAGATAAATAGGTACCGCTGCAGCGGGAAGGTAAACGGTTTTCCATGTGCTCTGGTTTCCGTCATGGTGTTCCATTGCTCCAGAAATGGTTTAGTCATGCTGGCCACATGACCCGGAAAGTTGTCTGGGGATAAACACTGGCTCTATTGGCGTGGGAAGCAAGATGAGCGCCGCAACTCCATCGTCACCTTTGACTGGACTTAACCGTTCAGGGGTCCTTTACCTTTACCATGATATGATGTGCTTGTGTCTGTATACTATGCAAAAATCTCAACATGGGAAAACTCGTAAAGCCAGCCAATGCTTCTCTCGAGTCCTGCAGCCCGTTAACTTTGCCAGCACAGCTCTCCCTTGCCTGCTGCAGACGGGAGTGAATCACAAGAGCAGGTGCCGGCAAAAGTCACGATGCGGGGGAAACCGTGAAGCTAGCCAATGCCTCTACACAGCTCCATCCTCCTTTTGGATACTGCCATAAATCGGTATGTCATGGTGTTTAGGTAAAGGTAAAGGGACCCCTGACCATTAGGTCCAGTCGTGACTGACTCTGGGGTTGCGGCGCTCATCTCGCTTTATTGGCCAAGGGAGCAGGCGTACAGCTTCCAGGTCATGTGGCCAGCAAGACTAAGCCGCTTCTGGCGAACCAGAGCAGCACACAGAAACACCATTTACCTTCCCACCAGAGCGGTACCTATCTATCTACTTGCACTTTGACGTGCTTTCGAACTGCTAGGTGGGCAGGAGCAGGGACCGAGCAACGGGAGCTCACCCCGTCGCGGGGATTCGAACCGCCAACCTTCTGATCGGCAAGTCCTAGGCTCTGTGGTTTAACCTACAGCGCCACCCGCGTCCCATCATGGTGTTTAGCTGGTGATATATCACGGTGCTGAAAACCAGGTATCGCCCAGCCCCACTCCCAGTGGAGGATGTGGAAGAAGCAGTTCAAGCAGATTCTGCCTTCTCCCTGCAGCCTGTGTCCCCTAAAAGGATCTGCTATGGAGGATTGTGGTAGTGTGGCGGATGATGCAGAGGAAAACACTGAGAGCTGCCTCCTCATTGGTCCCCTTCCTTCAGCAGACCTTGCCTGGACCTTGGTGCCTTCCATGCTGAATCCAACTCGTCAAGCATTTTATTTGTACCCTGCCCATCCTCCCAATAGCTCAAGACACCACTCTCAGGTTATGCGATTTCACAGCTGAGCACAAAACATGCCCATGCTGTCATCTGCGTGATGGCATCCAGAGTGGAGCAGCGGTTAGTGTGCCGGACTTAGACCTGGGAGATCCGGGTTCACATCCCCTCTCAGTCATGAAGCCCATTGGGTGACTTTGGGCGAGTCAAGGTCTCTCAGCCCTAAATTTCCTCACTGGGTTGCTGTGACGAGACAACGGAGAGGGGAAGAAGCGTGTATACCATCGTGAACTCTCTGGAGAAAAGGTGGAACATAAATGTAATAATAAACGAACACGGGGAAGGTGCACAGCTAAGACTGTGTCTCCACCTAACCTGGTAATGTTTACTCTGACAAGCAGCATCTCACCCTGAGGATTATCTAGTCCAACCCCCTGCAATGCAGGAATATGCAGCTGCCCCGTACGGGGATCGAACCTGCAACCTTGTCGCTATCAGCACCATGCTCTAGCCAACCGAGCTATCCATGTCTTTCAGATCGCCTCCCAGCTGCTCCTGAAGAACAGAAGAAAAGGCCTGGTGGATCAGGGCAAATGCCTATCTAGTTCATTATCCTATCCCCACAGTGGCCAACAATTCACCTTCATACTGGAGATGTTGGGACTCAAGTGTTCAAAATTAGCCAGGTGCTAGTCACGTTTTGTGACTAGCACAGGCCCAATGGCGACCACGTGGATATCTCTGGATGACAGGCTGGCGACTGGGGAAAGCAAAATGTCACTTTGTTGTTGTTGTTGTTTAGTCGTTTAGTCGTGTCTGACTCTTCGTGACTCCATGGACCAGGCACTCCTGTCTTCCACTGCCTCCCGCAGTTTAGTCAAACTCATGTTAGTAGCTTCAAGAACAGTGTCCAACCATCTTGTCCTCTGTCGTCCCCTTCTCCTTGTGCCCTCCATCTTTCCCAACATCAGGGTCTTTTCCAGGGAGTCTTCTCTTCTCATGAGGTGGCCAAAGTATTGGAGCCTCAGCTTCAGGATCTGTCCTTCGAGTGAGCACTCAGGGCTGATTTCCTTCAGAATGGATGGGTTTGATCTTCTTGCAGCCCATGGGACTCTCAAGAGTTTCCTCCAGCACCAGAATTCAAAAGCATCAATTCTTCGGCGATCAGCCTTCTTGATGGTCCACCTCTCACTTCCATGCATCACTATTGGGAAAACCATGGCTTTAACTATACGGCCCTTTGTTGGCAAGGTGATGTCTCTGCTTTTTAAGATGCTGTCTAGCTTTGCCATCGCCTTTCTCCCAAGGAGCAGGCGTCTTTTAATTTCGTGACTGCTGTCACCATCTGCAGTGATCATGGAGCCCAGGAAAGTAAAATCTCTCACTGCCTCTATTTCTTCCCCTTCTATTTGCCAGGAGGTGATGTCACTTAGGGAAGGATTTGAAATATTTTCCCAGAAGCTTGAATTAGTTCTATTCCAGATTGTTTTATTTGTATGTTTTAACGTGTTGCAAACCACTTTGAGATTTGTTCTTTAAAATATAAAGTGGTATAAAAGTGGAATGAATGAATGAATGAATGAATAAATAATAATAATAATAATAATAATAATAATAATTTAACATCCCATAGGTGGGAGGGAAACAGAGCCTAGACACTGCATTGTGGTGACCACAGCCCAGGTTTAAGGTGCCATTTGGTGATTAGATTATATATCTGAGTTTCTAACACTGCTGGGACCTTGTGTACACAAAGAATGTGAATCTATCACTGCCCTCTCTTATCCACTGTAGCCAAATAAATACTAGGGCCACCTGTACACAAGTGGGAGGGAAGAAATGTACATATTGTACCTTGTGAAGCACATTGTAGGTATTTCGCAAGGGAGTACATGGGTCAAGAAGATTATCTCACCTGTGTTGCTTTTCCTACTTGGAAGCAGTCCCGAAACTCCACACAGAGTCATAAAAAGTAAATTGCATCAAATCACCGGGTGCAATCGTATGGAATGATCATATTTGATCGCGACCCCTGCTAGGTTAACTGGTGATGAAGCAGCTGTTCAAAGAGACTCGCCTGAGTTTCAACAAGAGAGAAATAGAAGCCCCTACATGTGCGCAGGGACGCCAGGCTGAATCAGATGGTAGATTTAACAAGACGGGCGAAAACTGAGAAGCCACCGCGGAATATTGTTTCTTGGCAGAGGTGATGGAAGGAGCCCTGATCTCATTAAGTTTGCAGTGCGGTTGAATTCCTACAAAAGACCAGTCAGGCTAATCCAAGCCTTGTCAAGAACATCACGCCCTGGGGGAAGCTTCACAAGGTTGATTCCCAGGGCAAACTGGCCATTTTAACCCTGGAGTGGGCAACCTGCAGCTCTGCAGATGTTGTTGGATGAGAACTCCCATTATCTCAGACCGATGGACATGCTGGAGCGTATCTGGAGGACCACAGATTGACCATCGCTGCTTCAACCTACACAGATTGGCAGTCATTGCGAAGCCCACTTAGTAGCACATATGCGTGGAAGGTGTTGTTGTTTTTTAAGTTTAAATTACTTTACTTACTAAATCCAAAGGTCTGGTACATGTGTTATTCCATGCAGCAGCAAGGAGATGCAGAGGAGTTGAACAAGCCAGGGCTAGGGGACCTATTAGCCCCCCCCCCCCGCTGCCCCAAGATTACAATTCCCATCATCCCCATCCAGAATGGCCAGCGGGATGGGTTGATGGGATCTGTGTAGTTCAGCAGCACCATGTGTGGAAGTTTATGACTTGGATTTCTGTTTCCTGTGGAGTTGCTCGGATCGGAACAAAACAAAACAAAACAAAACAAAGCCAAAATCTAAGGGATTAAATGTTCACCACTCCGATGCATTGCCTGGAGTGCGCTGGAACAAAGATACAGGAATAGCCACACAATCAGAACTGACAGAGCCCAAATAATAAGGGAGCAAGCCCATGCAATCAAGCATTTCCCTAATCACACGTGGAAAGTTTAAATAATAAAAAGGCGCCTTCAGCTGACCAGATGCAGCCCCGCCACAAAGGCAGCAGATATAGAGCAACCGCAGAGCGCACCTGTTTCTTCAGCCCCTCTCTCTTTGAAAGAGAAAAGGCCCAGCCTGGGGCCTGTCACAGCATACCCCTATTTTCACAGCAGGAAAACACAGCAGGGCATTAGAGCTGTGCTCACGCCCCCCCCCAGCCCCTCATTCACACAGAGAGAACACCTCCTGACAAGGAATGGCTCACCCTTCCCTGCTTCAAGGCCAGAAGGCGCAGAATTGCTGTCACCTTACCACCAAGCTGTGGGTTGATGGCAGGGCAGAAACCTGAGAAGGCATCCAGCCTGGCCTGGTTCTCTTTGGGAGAAGACTGTTCTGCAGAGGAGGAAGGGAGAGAGCTCAGGCAATCTGAGCAGGAGACAGGCAAAACCCCCACCCCGAGATTACTAGTTATAAGGTTCTACGACATGTGCACAAAGGCAGTCATCGTCAACACTCGGGCATGGTTTTCGCAAGTTTCCTTGATTTCTGGAATTGCAAGACGTTCAAAGCACCTCAGAGATGGGCAGGGGGTAGAGGAAGAAGGCAGTCAAACGACAGGTAAAAAAGGTAAAGGACCCCATGACGGTTAAGTCCAGTCAAGGGTGACTATGGGGTTGCAGCGCTCATCTCGCTTTTCAGGCCGAGGGAGCCAGCGTTCGTCCACAGACAGATTTCCAGATCATGTGGCCAGCATGACTGAACCGCTTCTGGCGCAACAGAACACCGTGATGGAACACATAACGCATGGAAACATCGTTTACATTCCTGCCACAGCGGTACCTATTTATCTACTTGCACTGGTGTGCTTTCGAACTGCTAGGTTGGCAGGAGCTGGGGAAGAGCAACAGGAGCTTACCCCGTCGCAGGGATTTGAACCACTGACCTTCTGATCGGCAAGCCCAAGAGGCTCAGTGGTTTAGACCACTGTATACACAGCTCTTACTATTTTACTTCAACATTTACCTCCAACATTTCTCTGATGAAAATAGGGACATCCTATTCCATACTAATAATTTTATTATTTATACCCCGCCCCTCTACTCTGGGCGGCTTCCAACTTATATAAGAAGAAAATAAAACACCACAAAACTTCCCTGTGCACGGCTGCCTTCAGATGTCTTTTAAAAGTTGTGCAGTTTCTTAACTCCTTGCCTCGGGGGTCACATGTCTCCAACATTTCTCTGATGGAATGGGGACGTCCTAAAGAAAAGCGGGACATTCCGGGATCAAATCAGAAACCTGGACCGTTTCTGTAAACCCGGGGCTGCCCTCGGAAATAGGGATGCAGTGGTACCTCAGGTTACATACACTTCAGGTTACATACGCTTCAGTTTACAGACTCCGCTAACCCAGAAATAGAACCTCGGGTTAAGAACTTTGCTTCAGGATGAGAACAGAAATCGTGTGCCGGCGGTGCAGCAGCAGCGGGAGCCCCATTAGCTAAAGTGGTGCTTCAGGTTAAGAACAGTTTCAGGTTAAGAACGGACCTCCGGAACGAATTAAGTACTTAACCCGAGGTACCACTGTACTTGGAAGGCCTGTAACTTTAGCAGTTAGTGTTGTGCTGCAGCACATGGCAACACCTACGGAAACGGGCTTGGGTGAATTCAGCCGCTTGGATCCTTTTAATCAGCAGGTAGGCAATTAATCACCTCTCCAGCGGGCTTCCCTGGGGACCCTGCTCTGTGACCCTTTTCTGTCCAAACAGGTGTAAGGAAAAACGGGGGGAATGCGCTTCGTCCCACCGCATCATCAGCATGTATTTGATATGCAGCGCCGCATTCCCCTCCCCTCCCTCCGCCAAATCAGGCTCTTTTCTTTGTTGGAAGGGGACTGGGCTTGCATGACGGAGAATCCATTACCACTCGGTTCAAACAATATGAAACTAATTTTGGTACACAGGAAGAAACAAATGGGAAACAGTCGCAGGGGTAGCCCGCTCCAGCTACAGAAAGTGCTTTGTCAATGAGGCCGGCAATCAGCGTTTGTTTCGGGGCTCGTTGCGGCTCGCGGTGCCTCTCAGTAGGCCTGCACCTGCTGTTTTGCACATGATTTGAGGCAAGAGCGCAGCGCAGATTGCTTGCACAGTTGCTCGCTGCCCTGTGTCTCGTCCCAATTAACACCCCACTTCTGAGAAATAGCGCAGAATTAAGCCCTCTTCTTCACGCTTTACTCGGGTAAAGAGGGAAAGCAAGTAGAGAGTAGGGGGGAGGGGAGACCCCCCAAGCACATGGCTTCGTCAGGATGAGTGCTGCTTCATGCAGAGGCTTCCCTGTATTATGGAATCCTAAGCAATCAGAGTCCGAGGATCCAAGGAAGACTCCAGGTGTAGAGAAAAACAATGGCGCCTTCATTATACAGTACACCTTTAGGTGCCAGGCAAAGACGGTCTTTTTTAACCAGGCCTTTGGTTGATTTGATTGACATCCTATGCCCTTTTAAAATGTCTTTTTCTCGGGGTGGGGATTATTGGGTTCTGGTGGTTTTTTGATTATGCATTTTGTGGTTTCATATTTTGATTTTATTCTGTGAACCGCCCTGAGACCTCTGGGTACAGGGTGTAAAAAGGTAAAGGACCCCTGGACGGTTAAAGGTGACTATGGGGTTGCGGCGCTCATCTCGCTTTCAGGCCGTTTGTCCAAAGACAGCTTTCCAGGTCATGTGGCCAGCATGACTAAGCCGCTTCTGGCGCAACAGGACACTGTGACGGAAGCCAGAGCGCATGGAAGTGCCGTTTACCTTCCCGCCGGAGCAGTACCTATTTATCTACTTGCACTGGTGTGCTTTCAAACTGCTAGGTTGGCAGGAGCTGGGACAGAGCAACAGGAGCTCACCCCGTCGCACGGATTTGAACTGCCAACCTTCCGACCGGCAAGCCCAAGAGGTTCAGTGGTTTAGACCACAGCGCCACCCGCATCCCTGTCCCTCTGGACAAACATGACTTGACTCAGGCTCTGTGCAGCATGTAGCATAATACTGGCACCCAACAGATGTCCCACTGTAGCAATGGCTATGGTAGCAGCATGGGTGTTATCACTGCTTTAGAAACTGAAATTTATTAAGGAGGGGAGACCAAGGAAACTTGGTTCCAAACCCTCAGCGGGGAGGGGGCATGACTAAACCGCTTCTGGCACAATGGAACACCGTGATGGAAGACAGAGTGCACACAGAAATGCCATTTACCTTCCCACCACAGGTACCTATTTATTTACTTGCACTGGCATGCTTTCGAACTGCTAGGTTGGCATAAGCTGGGACAGAGCAATGGGAACTCACTCCATCACGGGGATTCAAACCGCCAACCTTCTGACTGGCAAACGCAGAGGCTCAGTGGTTTAGACCACAGCGCCACACACATTTTTTATATAGGGTGGTATATAAATTCAATAAACAACAACAACAACAACAACCCACATCAGAAGGCCACACTAGTTATGCCCAGACTTCAAAACTGAAGCCCCACAACCCCTCTCTTCTTGCTTTGTCTCTTCACACAAGCAAAGCATGAAGAGGGCTTCAGGTAGATGGTTTGACTTGAATGATGGTCAGAGGTGCTGACCATCCCTCCTTCCTTCCTTCCCTCCCTCCTCTGATGAAAAAATAACAACACAAAGTTGGAAACTCCAGTCCATTTCAGGGGCCTAATCAGGCCCGCTGGATGGTTTAATCCGGCCCCCATGGCAGTTTATTTCAAGGGGTAAAATCCTTTAAAAAACCCTCAACAATTTCAACCCTAAAAGAAGCTCAGCAATATCAATCCTAAAAAAAGGTCAAGAACTTTGGTTGGCTCTTTGGTCAGCCCCCACGGCCTTTCACTTCATCAAATCTGGCCCTCTTTGAAAAAAGTTTGGACACCACTGCTAATCAAATAGGCAAACGAGATGCGCTTGTCTACATTTTCATGCATCTCTGTGCCATGTGATGCTGATCATCTTTGAAAGAGTGTGCGCTGAAACAGTACCCAAAAGGGGTAGGGACAGAACAGGGGAATGTCACTTATGTACGTTCAAGTGATGCACACGGCGGCCCGAAATGGAACTCCTGTACAAGCGGAGATTCCCCAACAGCCCACAGGGGAGCCGCAGAAAGAATGGGGTTGGTTAAGGGAGCCATGGACTCAAATAGCTTGGAAACCTCTGAGATAGACACATGGAGCATAACCTGTGGCTATTAGTCTTGATAGCTCAATGGACCCTCCATGTACAGAGCCAATATACCATCCTCCAGAATACCGTATATGTATTCTGACAAAGAACAAGAGAAGATCATCACCTGTGTCACCTGCATATTGGCACCCAGCATCAGGCTGGCCACTCTTAGGAGCCAGTGTGGTGCAGTGGTTAAGAGCGGTAGTCTCGTAATCTGGTGAACCGGGTTCGCGTCTCCGCTCTTCCACATGCAGCTGCTGGGTGACCTTGGGCCAGTCACACTTCTCTGAAGTCTCTCAGCCTCACTCACCTCACAGAGTGTTTGTTGTGGGGGAGGAAGAGAAAGGAGAATGTTAGCCACTTTGAGACTCCTTCGGGTAGTGATAAAGCGGGATATCAAATCCAAACTCTTCTTCTTCTTCTTGGATACACCACGGCCTTATACCTGAGGTAATATGTGGTTGCCAATGCATAACTGGGAGCCTTCAAGTGTGCGCCTGATTGCACATTGGCAAGGGAAAGCAGGCTTTGGCCTCTACCACCCATAAGCCAATAGGGGCCAGAGCTGAAGCCTCCTGAATTGGTTGTGCATGGTGCTTTGACGACCCAACTTTGGGACGTCAAAGCACCAATCACCTGACATCATTGTGATGTCACATGATTGACAGTAGCCAGACCCACCACATACCACACTTGACCTGCAGATCCAAAAAGTTTCCCCATCCATGTTGTAGTGACCTGGGGAGGGTAGCTGCACTGCTCTTACCCACCACAACAGCTGCCACTGACCATATGCCTCCATAACACATCCTCAGACCTTCATCAAAGGCAGTTGCTGTTAATGTTAAGGATCAATAGGTAGGCAATCACATATTTCTTCAGCACCTTCACATTAGCCTGGGCTTCTTAAAAAATACACATAACTGAGTTAAAAATTGGGGTTGAAATCTTAAACCTACTTACCCAGGAGTAAGCCCCACTGAATTCAAAAGTATCTACTTTTGAATAAACTTTATTAAGATTGCATTATAAACTAGAAACTTCACCACGTTTACCCTTGCACTCCTTACATCTGCAACATGGCAAAACTATGTAATACTGTTCTACCTTACACATATGCTTGGCTCCTTGTTTCATCACACACACACACACACACACACACACACACACACACTGGTGGAATCTACACACATATAAAAAAACGCTGTGAAAATGCTTTTTTAAAAAACATTTTGAAAAATATATTGAATTTGCCATAGCTCACTCTCGCCATCTAGTGTCATATTTGTATATTGCAACACACTTAAAACACTTTATTTGCAGTTGATTCCACACATACAAGACTGGCATAAACATTATTTAAAGACCTGTTTTGACTGTGCATGTGTAAGACAGAGGATATTAAATTGTTTAAGCTATGATCCCTACCGGCTCCTTGGGCAGTGTCTTGGGCAGTTGTCTTGGGCAGTGTGTCTTCCAAACACTAAAGTGCATTTTTTATTTTTCTAACACCATAGACCACTCAAGCTAATAGCAAAGAAGGAAGAGGTGGCCATTTGAAAGTTTTATGGAATCACTCTTAATACCTTTCTTTGTAGCAGCAGTACAATCAGTTACAGGGAGAGAAAGAGGGTGCTTGTTCAAGTTCAATATGCACAATATTATTTCCCCTCAGACCTGCTCCTTGCTCCAAAAGTATGCATGTTTTACTAGAGACTCAAATCTCTTGCCCTTGTCTGAAGTTTGGTGTGGTATTCAAATCAGTCCCCCTTCGACCTCCATGCGGCATTTTAGTTTAAGCACAACATCTGGACCTTATAGGCAAGGCCAGGAGCTTTTCCAGAGTTCAGTGGGAAAGTCAGAGCTGTAAAGTCATTGTCAATTAACTCAATGAATTAATGGCTCAATCTGTAGGCCAAAAAAATTAAATGAAAACTCAGAGTTTGTGATCAAAACTGACATGGTAATAAACCCACTGACAGATTCATACATGCAAGAAAGCATTGCAGTAGATAGGGTTGCTGTGCCACCTGTTCACTTTTCACACAAAGGATATGGGAATTGTAGATGTTGAGCAAAACATGACCTATTATTTTATGAAATAATAACCGTATAATTGTATGACTTGTTTTATTGTCTTTGGTCTACTGAGTTTGCAATATTTTATCTTATTTTAGGGTACACCACTTCAGTAATGCTCTGCTGCAAAGCGGTGAATGAATCTGCAAACAATCAAAACAAAAATCCGACAATGGCAGGTAGAGAGCAGGTTGGCTATGGCAGGATAGCCAGAATGGTGTCCTTTAGATGTTCTGGACTACAACTCCCATCAATCCTGATAATATGCCATGCTAGCTGGAGCTGATGGGAACTGGAGACCAGCAAAATCTGGAGGGGACCAAGTCAACTATACTCCAAATAAACCCCTAATTTCCTTTTTTTTTTAAAGGATATTTATTGAAGTTTTACAAAAACATAAATTTAAAAAATCATATAAAAAGAAAGAAATACAATAAAAAAACATAGAAAAATACATAAAATAAGAAAAAGAAGAGTAAAAACAAATCCATTTTTGTAACCCTAACTCATTATCTTATTTCCTTGGCCTCCTCACACCTCCCCTTTTTGTATCCCCATTTAAATAATCAAATCAGCAAATCCTTACCCTCTTTCGTTTATCTTAACTCTATATCTTAACATATTATAACTCTATATTTTCATCCATTATCAGTTCAATTTTGCATACTCTTGTTAACTTTGTTGCTAATGCCACTTATTTTCAATCCAACATCATTTTAACCCCTAATTTCCAAGGTCAAACACTTTCTAAAAACTACTCTGGTATATGATAGTGTAAGTCAACAACAGCTGCATTTTGAGGATTTGTATCTCTTGATAGAATTCTATGACTAATTTTTATAAACAGTTCATTTATGTTTGTTGCAATTTTTTGCCCTGGTCTTTCCAGATATTCCACGGATGGGATCTGCAAAGTCTTTAGCATCTTTTTCCATGGCTTCTCTTACATCGTTAAGATTGCATTTATTCCCAGCAATAGCAGCAACTATGTTGGGATGTCCATTCTACTGGAGTTCGTTCACACAGCTCCTTAACGTTGAAAACGTTTCCTCTTTTGCGATGATGTCATAAACATAAATAGCTGCTGCAGAAGCTCAATAGTACATTGGAGCTAGAGCGTGAAATCGTCTTTACCCGGCTGTATCCCATATTAGGAATTTACGCAACCCATTCTGATACTGCGCTGTCTTTCTCATAAAAGATGCTCTAATTGTTGGATTGATGTTGGGATCAAAGCTGTCTTCTACAAAGCACTATATAGTGCTTGATATGCCCACACCAGTGTCCCTCCAGCAGGCAAACTCTGAGCTCTCTCAGAGCCATGGCTGGAGAAAAAGAGACAGCTTGCTTCTAAGGAACAAAGCCAACCATACCCTCCCCCCTGGAAAAAGGCACAAACTGAAGAGCCATTGTCGCCCTCTCCCTCGGTCAAAAGTCTTTCTCTCTCTCAAAAAGAAAAGAAAGAAAAAGAAAAAGGCATGGGAGATGACCTGACCAAAAAATCGTGTCTTTTCTCCCACCAAGTTCCTAGTTACAGGTAAAGTCTCCTCCTTTTCCACTTTGGGCTCCACAAAATGGGCACCATCTTAGAGGGTCCATTGACAATCCTATTACAGTGGTACCTCGGAAGTCGTACGGAATCTGTTCTGGAAGTCCGTTCGACTTCTGAAACGTTTGGAAACCAAGGTGTGGCTTCCGATTGGCTGCAGGAAGCTCCTGCAGCCAAACGGAAGCCGCGTCAGATGTTCAAGTTCCAAAGAACGTTCACAAACAGGAACACTCAGTTCTGGGTTTGCAGCGTTTGGGAACCAAAACGTTCGACTCGCAAGGCGTTCGGGATCCAGGATATGACTGTACTTCCCTGCACCAGATTCAAAATTATCTCAGCTAAACTGAAATGATTCAGACATTATTTTTATTTTTATTATACCCCGCCCATTTGACGGGATACCCCAGCCACTCTGGGAGGCTTCCAGCATATATAAAAACACAGTAAAACATTATTATTATTATTGTTATTGTTATTGTTGTTATTATTTTTTCTATACTGCCCTTCATCTGAGGAGCACAGGGTGGTTTACAGTATAAAAACAAACAAACAAAAATACCCACCCGGCCCAGTTTAAAAGGGTGTAGATTGTTTAATTAGGCAAAAGCTTTGGAGAAGAGGAACGTTTTTGCTTGGCACCTAAATATATGTCATAAGGGAGCCAGGAGAGCCTCCCTGGCCTAAGTTAACTCATTTTAAGATGAGGCCTATTGACGCTCCTGGCCTTTTTGCCCTTCCAACAATTTTGAGGGCTGAGCTAAGTTACTCTAGCAGCATCCTGCAGCCTAGAATCCCTGCAAACTGTAACTTCTCAAGGTTTGCAGGTCGTGGGACCAAGGACCAGAAACCCTGGGAAGTTATAATTTGACCCTTGACTCAAGCCCCTATAGGGCACATGTGTATACTATTTAGTTCAGGAGCCTGGGGAAGATGACAGAGATGGTAGGAAAAGGGGGCCAATTGGTTAGGGCACCATTTGTCCCTCTCTCTGCTGTCGCTTGGTTTGCTGAAGATGTAATGCAGATATTCCTCCATTTAGGAGCTGATTAGATGCGTGGTCAGAGAGATGAAGCTGAACCATGCCCTGATTGACGAGTGTGGCAGAACATGATGGAAAGGACAAGAAAATACTGACCTACCTTTTCCCTTTCCCAGACATGTCTGCTCTCCTCCAGAGCTAGCAGAAATTTAATAGCACCCATAAGAATCACATCAAGAGAGCCAGTGTGGTGTAGTGGTTAGGAGCGGTAGACTCGTAATCTGGTGAACCGGGTTCGCTTCCCCGCTCCTCCACATGCAGCTGCTGGGTGACCTTGGGCTAGTCACACTTCTTTGAAGTCTCTCAGCCCCACTCATCTCACAGAGTGTTTTGTTTCGTTTTTAATGAAAATCTTTTATTAAAGATTTTCTTGATTTACAAAGGTATGTGCAATGTCTCTTGTATTTTTTCCCCCACATAACAATTATTCTTTTTTACTAATCGTTTTCATTTGTTGAGGCATTAGGAAGAATAGGGGGAAAGAGGTGATGGGGGGAAATATGAGTGGGGGTGGGGTCGGGTGGTGATGTTTCTATTTTACTTAATATATGTGGGGTTTTGTGTCAGCGTTGCTTGTGCGGGTTCTCTGCTGTTCACTTGTGTTCCACAGAGTGTTTGTTGTGGGGGAGGAAGGGAAAAGGAGAATGTTAGCCGCTTTGAGACTCCTTCGGGTAGTGATAAAGCGGGATATCAAATCCAAACTCTTCTTCTCCATCATCATCAAAGCTCCATCTAATGCAGCAGATGTAAGAAACAAAGTCTTACGGCACCTTAAGTCTAACGATTTTATTGCAAAAGAATCTATCTTTAAGGTGCCTCAAGACTCTCTGCAGGGGGGTTGTTGTTGTCGCCCCCCCCACACCCTGTAACACAGACAGTTACCCCTCTGGAAACTGTAAATGTAAATTATTAAGAATAAAAATGGGCATAACAGCCACCCCCTAGTCCCAAGAGACATGATATCAAACAGGTCCAACCTCAGGAGATTGTGGAGTCTCCTTTCTTGGAGGTTTGAGATTCCTGCATTGCAGGAACTCGGTCTTTATGACCCTTTGGGTCCCTTCCAACTCTACAATTCCAAGATTCTATAAATTCCCAGACTAGACGATTTTATTAAACAATAGTCAAGATTGGTAAGCAATATTGCCAGGTTACTCAAGTGCATGCTTCTTTTGGTTCAGTTGCGTTTTTGAAAGCCAGTTTTAAATGAATTCCCTCAGCCATTCCTGAAGTTTACATATTTACCATAGGTAAATTTTTATCTGTTTCTTATATTTTTTGCGGGGTGGGGGTGGGGAGTTAAAACCATTAGCAGATGAAAGAGAGAAGTTACCATTAAGTGTTCTCAGCAACTGCCAGCTTTTAATTCTGCACCTGTTAATCCACTCGAGAACAGCATATAAAATACTATTTAACATTTTTATAGCACTTTTCATCTTCAAAGAACTTTGCAAATGCAAACTAATTAACCTGCCAAAGAAGTAAGTATTACCTCTCTTTTGTGGCTGCAGGTTAAATTGTTTTATCTGCTAACACCCAGTATGCATTTCAAGATCAGAGGCTGGTGGTTTCTGGTCCTTGATCCCATGCTCATGAATTTCACACACACCCCAGTTGGGGACGAATATCCCAGTTCCAAGAACTAGGGATTTATAGCCCACTCCTATACAGGGTTAAGCATGCTTAAGCCCACTGACTTAACTAGCATTAAATGCACTAAACACCCCCTGTGAACAGACATCTAGCAATCCCTGTTATTGTGTGTGAGGGCATCTCATTGAGGTTCCCAAATAGTAGCTCTTCATCTTACTAACCACTTCTGAAACGGGTAAATTAAAAACCGAAGCAGCTTGCTAAGCAGCAAATAGCCCGGATAGCTCAGTTGGTTAGAGTATGGTGCTGATAACGCCAAGGTTGCAGGTTCAATCCCACCATGGTGCATATTCCTGCATTGCAAGGGGTTGGACTAGATGATTCTCAGGGTTTTTTTCCAACTCTACAATTGTATGATTATATGAAATAAGGCTTGCAATTTGCAGAGAGTGGTTGAGGGGGGGGGGGAAGAGAACAAGAAGGGATGGAAATATTATTATTAATATATTATTTATAGCCTGCCCATCTGGCTAGGTTTCCCCAGCCACTCTGGGCGGCTTCCAACAAAATATTAAAATACAATGGTCTATTAAACATTAAAAGCTTTCCTAAACAGGGCTGCCTTCAGATGTCTTCTAAAAGTCTGGTAGTTGTTTTTCTCTTTGACATCTGGTGGGAGGGCGTTCCACGGGGCAGGTGCCACTACCGAGAAGGCCCTCTGACTGGTTCCCTGTAACTTGGCTTCTCGCAGCGAGGGAACTGCCAGAAGGCCCTCGGCACTGGACCTTAGTGTCTGGGCAGAACAATGGGGGTGGAGACACTCCTTCAGGTATACTGGACCAGCACCAACACTTTGAATTGTGCTGGGAAATGTACTGGGAGCCAATGTAGGTCTTTCAAGACTGGTGTTTAGTTGTAGTTTCTGGGTCACCTTCAAAGGTAGCCCACCTAGAGCACATTGCAGTAGTCCAATCGGGAGATAACCAGAGTATGCACCATTCTGGCGAGACAGTCTGCGGGCAGGTGGGGTTTCAGCCTGCATACCAGATGAAGCTGGTAAACAGCTGCCTTGGACACAGAATTGACCTGCGCCTCCATGGACAGCTGTGAGTCCAAAATGACTCCCAGGCTGCACACCTCAAGAAGCCCTGATGAGCATATCTAGTTCCCTATGAGGCCCTCTGAATCATGGTCATAGAGGGAATCTAGATGACATCTAATCCAAACCATTATTAATCCAACCCAGATCCAATCAGCAGAATAATGCACAAATTTTACTGAAGTGGATGCAGCTCCCATACATTTCAGTGGGGCCGATTCAGGAGAATTGAATAGTGACTTGCCACTCAATATCTATAGTATACCAACTTCAACATATTAACATATGACATGCTATAAATACAGAGTACAGTTAAGCATGGCACACTATGTAGGATAAACATAATTTTTTAAAACAATCCCAAAACGTAAGCATAAAGTTACTATATGAAAAAGGAAATGTTGAGAAGGATACAGCATTTATTGATTTATAGTTGTTAGAAGCCTCCTGAACAAGTCATCTAGGCCATTGGATGACTCTGTTTTAAAAACATAACAATTATACAGTGAAATCCACAATAAGTCTTAAAAAGCCAAACCAGCATACAGCCCAAACAGACAGATCAACACAATAAAATACAAATGGTCCAGGGTTAAGAGATAAGATTTTAAAGCAAACAAAATTCACTCAAACTGCTGGAATGAGATGTATTATCTTAACGTTGGTGTCAATTTTTATCGGAGTTAAAAATAAATAAAAATGGTGCTAAACACGAGCTACGTTTTCCTTAGCCACTATTATCAGGTCATCTTTAAACAGCATCTGCATCTTTAATGGCTTGTATTCGTTCAAATTAAGAGAGTCTTTCTACCTGAAATAAATGATCAATAACTGAAAAAAGGATTTCGTCGGGGTGATGTGTAATTGCTTCAGCTCACAATGCTGTGTACGTAACAAGCACAAAGAGAACGCACAAAGGGAATGCTTGAACACAGTTTTCTTTCAACTCCCTTGGGAATCCCAGCACTATAAGTCTTGAATTCCTTAACACAAGGGATCATGTTCATCACTTACAACAGGGCATCTGGGCCTAGGTCCAGGTAGTCTGCTTGTCTAACTCTGATGAAATATCGGCGCCACCAGGTAACAGTAGTGGTCAGAAAACCTGCCAGAAGCTTGTAACTGAAGACTAAAAAATGAAATTAGCAGACTGCCTTAACGAAAGGACTTCTTTCTGCAGCATGCAATAACTGCAAGATACAGACCACGTAGACCAAAGGCAAATCGTTCCACACGTTCACATACGGTAATGTAATAGTTGGGATTATTAAAAGCTCACAACATATACAATGGTACTTGATTTTTTTAATAAAAACAACAACAGGACATTCTGGGACAGTTAGAAAAGTAGCTATTTCGGGATCCCATGAAGTAGAACCAATGAAAAAAAGGACCCATAATTATATAGCCTATTTGGTGAGGTTGGCTGATTACTGTTATACCTTATCTGCATACAATGGGCTGTATCTAACAAAGTGGGACTTCCTATCCCTGGACACAAACCATTCCCCCCCCCCAAAAAAAAACCTGATTTGGGGTGGTTGGGGAGAAAGGACATCCCATCTCAGTCCACCCAGCTCCCTTAAAAGGGCTAGCAACCACTTTTACTTAGCCAGGCTAAGAGATGATGTGTGGTAAGATACCGCAAGTTTAACCAAACTTATTTAACCAAACATCTGAATATATTAACATCAGATAACAACACAATATTAAAACAAACAAGGGAAAAAATAATCTAGCCTTTAAAGCTGCCCAAACTGCAGAGAACAGGCAAATAATTTATATTATGTGCTACAGATGGTTTCTTTTTGGCTGTAATATTGAGTCTGGATTACGCAGTCCCTTTCTATATGTGTCTGGCAGATCTTAAGCTTCAGGCAACCTATAATCCAACTCCAGCTGAACAGCCCAAGCACAGGACTCGGTTAAGCATTTAGAAGCCTTTGCCTGTGAAATGCCCACCAAATCAGTGTTAGAAACTCAGATATATAAGGTAAAGGTAAAGGGATCCCTGACACAAATTCATATTTATGTTGTTGATGCTATGGTCTGGACTGGAATATCATTTCTCTCTCCCCCCACCCTTCCACTTTCCAGTCAGATAAACTGGGAATCCCAACCTGGTGCACATTCCTATACCTGCCTAAAAGGTAAAGGGACCCCTGACCATTAGGTC
This sequence comes from Podarcis filfolensis, assembly GCF_964270895.1. Taxonomy (NCBI): domain Eukaryota; kingdom Metazoa; phylum Chordata; class Lepidosauria; order Squamata; family Lacertidae; genus Podarcis; species Podarcis filfolensis. The sequence goes on along the minus strand of NC_139604.1, from coordinate 20,049,989 downwards.
CAGTCGCGGACGACTCTGGGGTTGCGGCGCTCATCTCGCTTTACTGGCCGAGGGAGCCGGCGTACAACTTCCAGGTCATGTGGCCAGCATGACGAAGCCACTTCTGGCGAACCAGAGCAGCGCACGGAAATGCCGTTTACCTTCCCGCTGGAGCGGTACCTATTTATCTACTTGCACTTTGACATGCTTTCGAACTGCTAGGTTGGCAGGAGCAGGGACCGAGCAACGGGAGCTCACCCTGTCGTGGGGATTCGAACTGCCGACCTTCTGATCGGCAAGTCCTAGGCTCTGTGGTTTAACCCACAGCGTCACCCGCGTCCCACCTGCGTCAGATATATAAGCTAGGCACCAAATGGCTCCTTAAACGAGGGTTGCAGTCGCCTAGTTGCCATTTTTGGGCCAGAAGGCTCAAAAGTCGTATTTTTCAATCTGACTTTTTGGTTCCTGAAATTCATTCCTATTGCACGGGTAAAATATAATGGGTAGAATTCTACAGGATGTGTTGCTAGTGTGTGAAAACAATCAAGATCCAAGGATCTCCAGGCATGCACCTCCAGATGGTAGATGAAGCGTAGCTGGGTTCCCACAAGGCAGGACACAGTGATAACAGCAAGACCCTTTATTGAATTAACAGAACTGGACAACAGGGGCAAAGCAACTGCTTATATACATTTCGGAAGGCCTGGGCCCCTCCCACTCCCAACGTCATTGGCTGTCTAAACTTCCAAGCTGCGAATCATGACTCAGAGTTTAAGGGCCAATGGCAGAGTCCCAAATCCTGAAATGTTCTGTGATTGGATATCATGTATTGAATGAGAACGCAGGGTCTCAGAATCCTTAGTCCAGACTCAAGCTCAGGCAAACACAGACCACTGAACACATAACAGTGGAGATGACAGGCACCATCTTGGAACCCAGACACCTTTACTTGGTCGCAACTGGCCGATAGCCAGATGCAAAATGTGCCTGATGCTTGGTGAATTTCAAACACTGTGCCTAATCTGCTTTAGAATGATGAGCAAGGCTGAGACAATGGTCCACCCTGACTGTACCGTGACGGCTGCCCACTCAGGAAGAAAGTAAGACAGGAAGGGTTAAAGGTAAAGGTAAAGGGACCCTTGACCATTAGGTCCAGTCGTGGCCGACTCTGGGGTTGTGGCGCTCATCTCGCTTTATTAACCAAGGGAGCCGGAGTACAGCTTCCGGGTCACGTGGCCAGCATGACTAAGCCGCTTCTGGTGAACCAGAGCAGCACACGGAAATGCTGTGTACCTTCCCGCCGGAGTGGTACCTATTTATCTACGTGCTTTCAAACTGCTAGGTTGGCAAGAGCAGGGACCGAGCAACGGGAGCTCACCCCTTTGTGGGGATTCGAGCCGCCAACCTTCTGATCACCAAGTCCTAGGCTCTGTGGTTAACCCACAGCGCCACCCACATCTGCTGCCCACTCAGGAAGAAAGGAAGACAGGAAGGGTTAGGATGTAACAAAAGTTCAGATTAAAAATCATCTAAAATTCCCAACTTTTTACCCTTTCCACCCAAACACTTCCTGTCATAGGATATAATAAAAATGTTTGGGGAAAACCATAAGGCCTGCGAATCAGCAGCCATTTAAAAAAATACAGCGCTGGCTGAATACAGATTTGAATTAATTATTTTTTTCACAGTCAAGATGTAATAATAAGGTTCCATTTTCAGCTATTATTTCAGGGCCCAGAATAAAGTAGAGCCGTCCTTTGATCAGCACATCCATTAGCCAAAGACTTCAACTATGATCAGTGTCTACGATTCTGTCTGAAGGCTTGGACCTTTAGCTTTCATGTTTGCTATTAAACCACAGTAATGATACCAGAGGACGGTCAAAGGGACTAGGAACATCACAACAGATTCTGCGCTGAGGAGAAAGCATCTTAACACTAGGCCCATGGCAACTATGCAGGAGTTTGAGCCCACATTGCTGATTTCAGTGGGCCTCTTCCCCCCCCCCCCCGCAAGTACGTGTACTTTCATTACCTTCTGCATCACTCTTAAACACATTTACTTATGTGAATGTATTGAGGGCTGCAGTCTTAATACTGATTGCAATCAATTTAGGATCAAGCAGTGTATCTGTTTCCTCACGTCTCTTTTCTAAAGTATCAGTACGTTCCATTTCCATATTGGAGCATGGACAATTATGCCATTTTGAAGAGGGCAAATTTATTCTTTGGCAACAAGAATTCCTGCAAATCAGACACTATTATTGTATTCATTTGCAAATGCATAAAGGCTCCAATCCTATATACACTTACACAGAAGTAGGTGCCACTGAATTCAGCAGGACTTGCTTCTGAGTTAGACACGCACACTATTGTTTTGTCTGTGCTTAATAATTGGAACCAAACTTATGACAGCACAATCCTATCTCTGAGTTACACCTGCTGGGGAAGAAGGGAAATGACACTGCGACAACAACACAAACACCCTGCTCTGGCAAAGCTCACCAGGATAGTGAATCTACACTAGTCTAGTGATTCCCTTGCACTAGCAGAGTCTAGCACCAGCAAGAGAAGTGGAAAATAGTGAGGCATGGCAAATGAGAAGTGTAGTTCAGAGCCTATCCTCCCTCACAGCTCATACACATTTATACCCACAGTGTAACACTGCCCTAATAAAGCTAAAACACTCTCCTTTTAAAAGTCCACAGAGAGCCTCACTGTTCCCCAGCCTTTGCCTCCAAAGCCACAGATGGTAGGAAAACAATCACAGCACACTGATAGCTATGCAAGATGCAGCAATTGCAAGATTTCATATATCAAGCTGTGCTTTGATGCAGGCTGTGTTACTCCACCCCAGTGTCTTTAGCACTATGAGCATACAAGTATAGACTGCTGATGGAGAAACTTCGCACAAAAGAGGAATCTTTCACAAACAACAAGCATCCAACAGCCAAAAAAAGAAATAAAGCACAGATGAATAATGTATCTCTTCCCAGAACCCTGACAGAGGGCACAACATTGGGAACATTTTCTGTATGGGATCGTTGTTTTTCATTGGCTCCCAGTACGTTTCCGAGCACAATTCAAAGTGTTGGTGCTGACCTTTAAAGCCCTAAACGGCCTCAGTCCTGTATACCTGAAGGAGTGTCTCTACCCCCATCATCCAGCCCGGACACTGAGGTCCAGCGCCGAGAGCCTTCTGGAGGTTCCCTCACTGCGAGAAGCCAAGTTACAGGGAACCAGGCAGAGGGCCTTCTCAATAGTGGTGCCTGCCCTGTGGAACGCCCTCCCAGCAGATGTCAAGGCAATAGTTGTTTATTATTTTACTTTTAAAAGACAACTGAAGGCGGCCCTGTTTCGGGAAGTTTTTAATGTCTGATGCTGTATTGTTTTTAATATTCGGTTGGAAGCCGCCCAGAGTGGCTGGGGAAACCCAGCAAGATGGGCGGGGTATAAATAATAAATTATTATTATGTATCTACATACAATACAGGCCCAGTTTTACAAAAGCAACTGCCAAGCACGTACAGGCTCCCGGCACAGAGAAGCACTCAGGAATGTTACGATATGGGACACTTTCCCCTTCCTAGTGGCAGGAATTGTAGAAAGTGCTATCCAGTAAAAAAGAAAAAAGAAAAGTAATGCAGAAAGTCTCACTCAGAATAAGGTTCTGCTTGATATTCTAATATAACAAGGCCCCCTACAAACTGTATAAATCCATGCACGCACTCTTCTTAAAAATATAACCTAGAAATGCATACTGAGTGCAACTACATGACTTTTAACTACTTTTTTTTGCAGTAAATCAAAATTTAAACAACCTTCCCCTCCATTTCCCTTTTTGAGCCACAGAAGACATCACCCTGCACTAGTATGAACACAGAGGCAAGAAGAAATTGACTGAATAAGTGACTTCTTCTCATAAACATGATTATTTTCTTATAGGTCAACATCCTGAGCCTTCGTGTTCAAGAAGTCACAAATGAGAAGAAAAAAATTATAGCCTTCCTATTTGTTTTTGGACTTCAAATATAAAATGAAGCGTTTATCCAGGAACTGAATATTTCTGAAGATTGAGAGCCACTTACACGAAGATGTGAAGAGTGCCTGCTTCGTAATGATTTAGCTTTTCAAAATCAGTAAATCAGTGCACATAAGGATACTGCAGTCTCTCGTGCCCCTTTAAGATGGTTTTCAAAGGGCATTATCCTGATTTTTTGTTATTAGCAATGGGAGTGTCACCCTGATGCAATTATTGCTAATACTTGAGAGCTGTTCCAATGCATAATTAGAACATTTACAATCTACTACAATAGCATAATCAATCATGCCAGTGTAGACTATAACAGTGCCTTAGACCAGCCTTCCCCAAGCTGGTGCCCTCTGGATGTTTACTTGTTTTATTATTTTATTTACAGCTATTATTGATTATTAATATTCTCCAAGGAGCTCAAAGTGGCATACAAGCTTCTCCCCCTCTCCATTTTAGTCTCACAACAGCCTTGTGAGGTAGGTTAAGCTGAGAGATAGTGACTGGCCCAAAGTGACCCCATGGGCTCCATGTGGCTGGGAATCCTCAGGTCCTAGTCCACCTACAACTCCCATCAGCTTCACCCAGCATGGCCGATGATAAGGGATGATGGGAGGTGTAATCCAACAGATTTGGAGGGCATCCAGTTGGGGAAGGCCAGCCTAGAACGATAACCACCATTTTGCACCATTATTTAAGGGGAGGGAGTTAGTTCAGCAAAGGCCTTCTCCTTTCGGCCTTCCAAATTGTCCCTGAAGCTAGGGCTCCGATCCAGAGACTTAGATATGCTAGTAAAGCTCTTCTGCAAACAATGGGGGGCGGGGGAGCTAGTTGCAACTGACCGAAAAATCCAAGCCCACCCCTTGCTCCAGGTTGGATTGAGTAGAGGTGTCCCTTTGCTCAGCTTTGCAGGAGGAATCAGACTCTCACTGGTTACTACTAATGGAGAAGCACAAGCATCTCTGTCAGAATCAATCTCCTACTTCCACCTTCCAAACAGACAGGTGGTAGTGCTCTGGCAATATCCCTGCCAGCAGAAAGTCCTGAAATGGGACATTCTGAGAACGGAGAAGAGGTGGTGTTGAGCTGGCCCAAGATCCTCTGGCATCAGGCCTGATCCAGGCCCAGTGGTTGCAGCAGCCTGGAGTTGGTGCAGAGATCTGGCCAGGTCCTTCTTTCCCATGCCTTCTGCCATAGCCACCGTGAAAGGCTGGACTACAGATGCAGAAATGGCATCACTGTCAGGGGTGAGGGTTTGAATTGCACCCAAGTCTTCAATCCTATGCACACTTACCTGAGAATAAGTTTGATTTAACTTTCTTCCATGTAAGCATGCATATAATTGTGTGGTAGCTTAAGTCCTGTTGATTTCAAAGAAATGTAGGAGTAGCTTTGTATGGACTGGGGCCATGGTATTTAAAATTTACTGCACAATATGGCAGAACATTTAAGAATTGCCCCTCATTTCAAAGGAATTATAGCTTAGGAACTACTAGTAACGGCTGCTTGCTTTTGGATTTTTAAGGTGCTTTTCAATATTTCTACTTCCACAAAGAGCCATTTGAATAAATTTCTTGTCATTATTTCTTTCTAAATTAGTTTTCATTACTCTGCCAGTGCAGTGCTCACAGTTTTTCAAGCTCCTTCTGCTCCCCCCCCCAAAAAAAACCTGTTCACAATGTTAATACATAACTTGCCTGACTTACACAAAATGCTATTCCTGGCCTGCTAAAATCACAAATGATATATTTATCCAAATCTTATCTGCTTACTTTAAAGATGCATCTAATCTTGTTATTTCTCCAGTGTAATAAAGTGAAATATAAGCCATGGGGAGACTGTTTGCCCTAATCACACTAGACAAGCTGAAAAAGGCCTGGTTATGTCACTTCTTCTTAGAAATCATATTGGGAGCTGTCCACTTTAAGCAGTAATTTGACAACTTGTCAAAGGCTATTTATGCACATCTTTGGTTTCTAATTTCGATAGACTCAAGCACCAGCCACCAACAGGCTAACCACATCTATATTTGTACAAGAACCCCAAGCAGGGACCATAGTTGAGTGATAAGCACAATCCATACCACCTTCAGCACCTCAGGCTGCCAGGCTCAAGCAAGCACTGCATTAGGTAAGATGAACCAACCATCTGAGTACGGGAGCCTCATATATTCAGTTTATATGATGGTACGCTAAATATGCTAAATCACACCATCATTCCCTAGGAAGATTCCCTGCTTTGAAACAGGGCACTAAACCTACAGAGAAGAGGTCATAATTCATATTTGTGTTGTTGATAGTCTGGACTGGAATATCATTTCTCTTTCCCCCCACCCTTCCACTTTCCAGTCAGATAAACTGGGAAACCCAACCTGGGGCTTCACAGCACTATACCTGCCTAAAAGGTAAAGGGACCCCTGACCATTAGGTCCAGTCGTGGCCGACTCTGGGGTTGTGGCGCTCATCTTGCTTTATTGGCCGAGGGAACCGGCGTACAGCTTCCGGGTCATGTGGCCAGCATGAGTAAGCCGCTTCTGGCAAACCAGAGCAGCGCACGGAAACACCATTTACCTTCCCGCCAGAGCGGTACCTATTTATCTACTTGCACTAGCGTGCTTTCGAACTGCTAGGTTGGCAAGAGCAGGGACTGAGCAACGGGAGCTCACCCCGTCGCGGGGATTCGAACCGCCAACCTGCTTGGCAGGGGGTTGGACTCGATGGCCCTTGTGGTCTCTTCCAACTCTATGATTCTATGATTCTAACCTTCTGATCGGCAAGTCCTAGGCTCTGTGGTTTAACCCACAGCGCCACCCACGTCCCTTTTAATGGTAACAGTAGCGGCGCTCGCTTCCAGGCAAACTGGTACAGCGTTGCAGCCCAATACTTTTTTGAACCCGCGATGCAAAACGGCCAAGTGCCCCCTCACTTGACAGAGAAGGGAGGAGACAACATACATGTATTTATTTATGGTGCACTTCAGAACGAAAGGCGGCTTTCTTCGGCATCTTTCCCCTACCAGGGGTGCGCACGAGGGAGAGAAGCGCGCGCAGTTCCTCTTCCCCTCAGTAGTATAGCCCGCAATTCCTCTCCCGCGCTTTCCCCCACACGCGGGGACACCCCCTTCAGGAACACCACAAGCGCGCAGAATTCACCTACCCCTGAACAGCCGCGGAAGCATGTCAACAAGGCTCCTGGGCGCCGCCATTTTGGACGGACGTCTTGGGTCACGTGGGCGCGGAGAGCAAAGATTCCCCCCCCTGCTCCCCTCCCCTTCGCTTTTAAAGGTCAGGCGTCGACCTGGCCAGGAGGGTCCAAGGCGCGCGCGCGGGCGGAGGTGGAACCCTCGGAACCTCCTCTGCGGGGCGCATGCGCACCTCTGGTCCTGTAGCTCGGCGGCAAAGGCAGGTCGCAGGTAAGGTTCGGCAAAGGTGTAGCGTTGCCACCTGTCCTGTATAACAATGTCCCGTGTTTCAATGCAACCTCCTGCAGTTTTGTCCTTTATTTCAGCCCCCCCCCGCCTAATCCTCTCCAAATGAATTAGAGATCTTCTCCAAATGCATCCTGCGTTCATGGGCATAGCCAAGATGGGGGGCGGGGGGCAGATCCCCCCCCCAAAAATCAGGAAAAATCAATACAAATCTGGGATTCTGCCCCTCCCTTACAAAAGCTTGCCCCCACTAACAAAAATCCTGACTACGCCCATGCATCTGTTTGAAAGGGGGGTTGAAAGATCATGCGTTTAAGCTCTGGGTAGCCAAGCTCAAACAGATTTACAAATTCATGTGTGCCTGTGTGACAAATTCCAGAGGGGCTATCCTGTTCGGCTGCAAGAGATTGCTATGGATTGCTTTGAAAGACACTTCAACAAAAGATTTTTTTTTAAAAGAAAATCGTGCCCCAACTCACCCTGTCCTGTATTTTCCCAGAACAAAGGTGGCAACACTAGTATAAAAGTAGCTTGGCGCCCCTGTGAACAAATGAAAATTGCACAACTCTTGGAGTCAACCACAAAATTGTTTTATATGCCCTACAAAAATCTGTTCTATAGAATTGTAGAGTTGGAATTGTAAGGTTGTTGGAATCGTAGAGAGGGTGACCGCAGTGCCTGGAGACAATCAGGTTGTGTATCCGTAGCAGTGACCAGAGGAGGAATGACTGTTGGAGGAGCACAGAGAGAAGAAACACCATGGTGCAACTGTAGCCGGTGCCATTTTTCTAGAAAAAGAGGTGCTTTAACTCACCATAAGCGCCTGCCTTGTTCTCTTATAATGGCAATGGCACCTACCTGAGAGGTGCCGGAACGGAGTTCTAGCGAGTTATGACTGGGAAAAAAAGCCTTGCCTGTAGCAGCGAAACTGGACGCCTTCATCTGCCCCAGCTGCAACAAAACATGGCTCTCTGGTATCAGTTTCTACACAGCCACAGCAGGCGCTGCAACTCTCTTAACAGTTTGACTTTTCCCATGAAGGCAAATCCTAAGACAAATGAATACCAGGAAAAGTTGGAAGGGAGCCTGAGGGTCATTCTAGGCCAACTCCCTGCAACGCATAATTTTTTTGCCCAGTGTGGGTCTCAAACCCATGTCCCTGAGATTAAGAGTCTCATGCTCTACCAACTGAGATATGGTGAATGCCCTTCAACTTTGCCATTTCTTTTTTAAAAAATACTGTATGTTAAAGGGACCCCTGACCATTAGGTCCAGTCGTGGCCGACTCTGAGGTTGCGGCGCTCATCTCGCTTTACTGGCTGAGGGAGCCGGCGTACAGCTTCTGGGTCATGTGGCCAGCATGACTAAGCCACTTCTGGCGAACCAGAGCAGCTCACAGAAATGCCGTTTACCTTCCCGCCGGAGTGGTACCTATTTATCTACTTGCACTTTGATGTGCTTTCGAACTGCTAGGTTGGCAGGAGCAGGGACCGAGCAACGGGAGCTCACCCCGTCATGGGGATTCAAACCGCCAGCTTTCTGATCGGCAAGTCCTAGGCTCTGTGGTTTAACCCACAGCGCCACCTGGTCCCCCTAAAAAAAAATACTGAAGTTATAGCTAATTCCTGCATGCAGGTGGGGATTTCCAGATCGTTGCATTAATTGGCAAAGAGAAGAAAGATTGGGTAACGAGTGATGCTTGTCTCAGAGACTTTTGATAGAACAGAATCCTATGGTTTAATAGAGTAATCTCCTCCCCACTTTTTTGTTGTTGTTTTGAAACATCCTTTATTTGACGTTCTAGGTACTTGGCTTCTCGGGGAAAATAGAAGAACAACTTTCTTGAGGAAGGTTGAGTGTGATTTTGCAGAAAGATAAAATGAAACCTTGCCCCCCTGGTTTTGCAAGCAGAGATGTTTAAGTTCTCACATTTCTTAATGGCTCCATTGTGGCTGCTTGGCAGGAATCAATTTTCGACAATTATAATGCAGTCGTCTTCGTACCCAAATCAGAACACACTGCAGCTGCCGCTCTAGATGAGCTTTTCTTTGGCACACGCTCGCACGCCCCAAATCAGACTCATTGTTCCAGTTCAGGGGCACAAAAGTGAAAGTCTAAGCATATTTAAGTGAAAGGGGGGCGGGGAGAGGAGCCTAATTGAAGTCAGTGTAAAGTAGAAAACATCAGTTCTGATCATGCTGCGAAATATTTTACCACTGGCTCACAGCTTGTGTCCCATTTCATATTTCGTGTGCAGTCGGTTGGAGGCTGCATGCGCCTGCATTGTTTGGTTCAGTTTATTAAGTTACTGAATTACACTGGGTAGTTTCTAGGAAGAAAGGTCTTCAAGTCAGGGATTCTGTCATGGAATCCCAACAAACTTGCACCGGTCGCTCGGTGCAAGAGAACCTCTCCTATTGGTGAGCAGCGTTAGGAATTAGCCAGGTGCTAGGTGCTAGGGACGCGGGTGGCACTGTGGGTAAAACCTCAGCGCCTAGGGCTTGCCGATCGCATGGTCGGCGGTTCGAATCACCATAGTGGGGTGAGCTCCCATGTTTCGGTCCCAGCTCCTGCCCACCTAGCAGTTCGAAAGCACCCCTAAGTGCAAGTAGATAAATAGGTACCGCTTTATAGCGGGAAGGTAAACAGCGTTTCTGTGTGCTGCGCTGGTGCCGGCTCGCCAGAGCAGCTTCGTCACGCTGGCTACATGACCCGGAAGTGTCTCCGGACAGCGCTGGCCCCCGGCCTCTTAAGTGAGATGGGCGCACAACCCTAGAGTCGGACACGACTGGCCCGTACGGGCAGGGGTACCTTTACCTTTACCTTTTAGGTGCATTTTGCTACTGGTGCAGGTTCATTTGCAACCACGTGGAGATCTCTGGATGCCAGAATGGAGGCTGACATCTCCATCTGGCTGGCCTCTCCAGCTTTCTTAAGCAGGCAAGCAGAAGTGCTTATTTATTGCATTTATATCCCACCCTTTTCTCCAAGGAGTACATGATTCACCCCTCTCCTCAGTTAAACAGGCATCCCCAAACTCAGCCCTCCAGCTGTTTTGTGACTACAACTCCCATCATCCATAGCTACCAGGACCAGTGGTCAGGGATGATGGGAATTGTAGTCCCCAAATAGCTGGAGGGCCGAGTTTGGGGATGCCTGCCCTACAATGACCCTGTGAGGACGTTAAGAGGCTGTGACTGGCTCAGGGTCACCCAGTGATCTTCATGACTGAGGATTTGAACCCTAATCTCCCAGGTCTGAGTCCCAAACTCTATCCACTACCCTGGCTTCCTAGAATATTTCTGCTATGGGGCAGCTATACAGTGGTACCTCGGGTTAGAGACGCTTCAGGTTAGAGACGCTTCAGGTTACAGTCTCCGCTAACCCAGAAATAGTACCTCGGGTTAAGAACTTTGTTTCAGGGTGAGAACAGAAATCGTGCGGCGGCAGAGGGAGCTAAAGTGGTACCTCAGGTTAAGAACAGTTTCAGGTTAAGAATGGACCTCCAGAACAAATTAAGTTCTTAACCCGAGTTACCACTGTATAAATTAAGTAGGTAAATAAATAAATACAGTGGTACCTCGGGTTACATACGCTTCAGGTTATATACGCTTCAGGTTACAGACTCCGCTAACCCAGAAATAGTGCTTCAGGTTAAGAACTTTGCTTCAGGATGAGAACAGAAATCGTGCTCCAGCGGCGCAGCAGCAGCAGGAGGCCCCTTAGCTAAAGTGGTGCTTCAGGTTAAGAACAGTTTCAGGTTAAGAACGGACCTCCGGAATGAATTAAGTACTTAACCTGAGGTACCACTGTATAAAAGGTAAAGGTACCCCTGCCCGTACGGGCCAGTCTTGACAGACTCTTGGGTTGTGCGCTCATCTCACTCTATAGGCCGGGAGCCAGCGCTGTCCGCAGACACTTCCGGGTCACATGGCCAGCGTGACAAGCTGCATCTGGCGAGCCAGCGCAGCACACGGAGCGCCGTTTACCTTCCCGCTGGTAAGCAGTCCCTGTTTATCTACTTGCACCCGGGGGTGCTTTCGAACTGCTAGGTTGGCAGGCGCTGGGACCGAACGACGGGAGCTCACCCCACTATGGGGATTCGAACCGCCGACCATGCGATCGGCAAGTCCTAGGCCCTGAGGTTTTACCCACAGCGCCACCCGCGTCCACCACTGTATAGGGGAAAGCAAAATGCCACTTAGATCTGAAATATTTTCCTTGAAGCTTGAATTTGTTTTATTCTGGATTGTTTTATTTGATTTTTTTAATGTGTTGCAAACCACTTTGAGATTTTTATTCCTTCAAAATATAAAGTGGCACGGAAATGAAATGAACAGCAGCAACAACAAATTTCCCCAGGGGAAAAAAAAGGCGTCTAAGCATTCCATTGTGGCGACTGTAACCTAGGTTTAAGGTGCCATTTGGCAATTAGCTTATGTATCTAAGTTTCCAACACCGTTGGTGAGGGAATGGCTGTCTGCACAGAGGAAACACTTCCGGCTTTCATTATGTGAGATGCTTTGAATTGCTTTTAGTAAGCAAAGCAAAGCAGATGCTAAGAGTGGGGAAACGTTGGAGGAGAAAAGCTGTATGTGGGTTGCCATGCACTCCTTAAGCCAGCCTGGAGAACCCTGTCTCGTCATTACAGTGGTACCTCGGGTTAAGCACCTAATTCGTTCCGGAGGTCCGTTCTTAACCTGAAACTGTTCTTAACCTGAAGCACCACTTTAGCTAATGGGGCCTCCTGCTGCTGCTGCGCCGCCGGAGCCAGATTTCTGTTCTTATCCTGAAGCAAAGATCTTAACCTGAAGCACTATTTCTGGGTTAGCGGAGTCTGTAACCTGAAGCGTATGTAACCCAAGGTACCACTGTATTTGCTGAACTTACCATTTTGGTCAGGTTCTTTGTATGGAAGAAGCAGAGCGCCATGGACCTCCCTTGATTTTAGTCAAGTGGAACTAGTGGTATTCAATAGCTCAGTTGGTTAGAGCGTGGTGCTGATGACACCAAGGTTGCAGGATTGATCCTTGTATGGGACAACTGCATATTTCTGTGTTTCAGGAGGTTGGACTACATGATCCTCAGGTCCCTTCCAACCTTACAATTCAATGATTTCTAATATCAACTTCCACTGTTTCGTCAAGAGTATTTCACTTCTCACTCATGCAGCCCTTCTGCTTTTTAAACATACTGCCCCACCATTTTTCCCCACTTAGTCAATACATTTTAAATTTGATTGCCCCCTCCACCCTCGTGAAAAATGCTTAATAATCAGAGTTTGCCTCCCCCCCAAAAAGCTACTGCCCAGTGGGTGGGGAGTTTAAAAACTAGACATTTGCTTATTGCAATGTGCTTGGAACAAAGGTGGCAGATGCTGAATCTCCACCCCCTCCCTTTCCATTGAACCAGATTTCATTTATGTTTGCTCTAATCTACTCTAACGGTGCAGAGTAGACTAAACCAGAGCACATTCTTCGTATTTGAGGCACGTTAACTGCATTACATTTCCCCTGATCACCAGCAGAAGAAAAGATCCAGCTGCTGCGGGAACAGACAGCCCACAGCCCTGCTCTCTTTGCTGTCACCCAGACTTTCTCTCTGTCTTCTCTCCTGTCCCCGGACCCCCCTGCGCACTCCCACCCCAAGACAATGGGCACGGTACACGTAGGAAAGAGTGTCAAGGCCCAGGCCTCTGTCACTGGATAATTGATTCCATTAAAAAAAGAAGACGATGATCTTCACTGGAACTGTATGCAAATCAATTGTCCCCCTTCCCAAAGAAAAAAAAAACCAACCTTCCCAGTAGTTTGTAATACAGTGGTACCTCTGGTTACGTACTTAATTCGTTCCGGAGGTCCGTTCTTAACCTGAAACTGTTTTTAACCTGAAGCACCACTTTAGCTAATGGGGCCTCCTGCTGCTGCTGCTGCTGTGCCGCCACACAATTTCTGTTCTCATCCTGAAGCAAAGTTTGTAACCCGAGGTACTATTTTTGGGTTAGCAGAGTCTGTAACCTGAAGTGTATGTAACCTGAGGTACCACTGTATTTCAAAAATGTGCAAAAGCTTCATTGCAGTTGGGTAGAGCTAGAGCTGCTTAGAACATATGCATGCAGAAATATGCGAAATAACTCAGCAAGTATTTGAAGTCACCCCAGAACTGGCCCTACTAAACATCTTCCAAGATAATAATGCCCACTCACATCTTATAACCCACCTCTCCTCAGCAGCCAGAAACGTCATAACCAGACGCTGGAGAGACCTGTCAGGAGTAAGCACGGACCAATGGTATTCGATAGTACGGAAAACAGCCTTATTAGAAAAACTAACCAATAAACTGAAACTGACATGGGGACAAATAGAAGAAGACGCCTTCACCCCAGTATGGCCCCCCTTTATCACATACACAGCCCAATAAGACAACAACAAGAATCTGCCGACAGCGTACGAATCTGACTAACCTGATTCAAAAATACACACACACCGCTCACAAAAACAGATCTCACTGCAGCCAACCAAAGACAACCAACCACACACTAAGCCACCCCCAACCTCTCTCACCACCAAGGAAATGCAACAAGTGAATTGTAAGAAAACCCATACAAGTAATGCTGACATTATGATTATGATTATGATTATTATATTATTATTTTTTATTTATTTATACATACATACCCCACCCATCTGGCTGGGTTTCCCCAGCCACTCTGGGCAGCTTCCAACAAAGTATTAAAATACAGTAGTCTGTTAAACATTAAAAGCTTCCCTAAACGGCTGCCTTCAGATGTCTTTTGAAAGTCTGGTAGTTGTTCTTCTCTTTGACATCTGCTAGGAGGGAGTTCCACATGGCGGGTGCCACTACCGAGAAGGCCCTTTGCCTGGTTCCCTGTAACTTGGCTTCTCGCAGCGAGGGAACCACCAGAAGGCCCTCGGCACTGGACCTTAGTGTCTGGGCAGAATAATGGGGGTGGAGATGCTCCTTCAAGTATACTGGACCGAGGCCGTTTAGGGCTTTAAAAGTCAGCACCAACACTTTGAATTGTGCTCAGAAGCGTACTGGGAGCCCCAAACCCCCACACATACATTCCTCTTTTCTTCCTAACCTAGGAATGTCCAAAGTCTGTTTTGGGGGCCTAATCTGGCCCACTGGTCGGTCTAATCCAGCTGCTGTGGCAGTTTATTTCCTAGGGTAAAATCCTAAACAACCTCAACAACTTCAACCCTAAAAGCTCAACAACTTTGGGGTAAAATCATAAAAAAAGCTCAACAACTTGAATCAACAACTTTGGTTGGCCCTTTGGTCGGCCCTCACGGCCCTTCACTTCATCAAATCTGGCCCTCTTTGAAAGAAGTTTGGACACCACTAACCTAACCTAACACTCTATGTAACACTAATGTCCCACAACAAATGAAACTGATCTGTGGAAAACAACTTGAAAAAAGAGACAACGCATGTATTTTTGTGAACTAAGAAATCTTAAATAAAAACATGTTTGTTTGTTTTTTTAAATATGCATGCTTAGTCAGAGAACGAATCCCACCGAGTTCAAGAGGAGAACTCCCAGGAAGCAGAACCGGGATGGCACTAGCGAATTTTCCAATGCAAACTGAAAAATTTCCAGAAAAAAATCACATCATTTCACTGTTTGGGACCAGAATGTCTGGATGTCTTATTTTCTCCATGTGGGCCTCCTCTCACACTTCTTTGGGTGCACCTACTCTGAGGTGCTTACAGGGGGGGAATCCAGCACTGGCCAGTTTGGGGTGGGTAGTTTCTAAGGCTACTGACCATGATGTTCTCCCTCCACTTTCAGAAGTGGAGTTTCTCTGAATACAAGTGGTGTTTTGCTCAGGTCCTGCTTATGTGCTTCCAAGAGGCAACTGGTTGTCCACTGCAAAAAGAGGACATAGGAGTAGATGGGCACCTGGCCTGATCCATCAGCGTTCTTATAGTAGATGAAGCAGAGATGGGGAACTTGTGGGTCTTGACATAATTGTGGGATTCCAGCATGACCAGTGATGAGCGATTATGGGAACCACAATCCAGGAACACCCAGAGGACTACAGACTACTACACTTCCCATTACACCGAGGTACCACTGTAATTGTGGGGGAAAGGGGTAGACTTGTTTTGCTCATGTTTCCCCAATATCCACGATTATTGCAATTTAAAATACTGTATTTTTTGCTCTGTAAGATGCACTTTTCCCCACCTAAAAAGTAATGGGAAATGTGTGTGCGTCTTATGGAGCGAATGCAGGCTGCGCGGCTATCCCAGAAGCTAGAACAGCGAGAGGGATCGCTGCGTAGCGCTCCCTCTCTCTGTTCTAGCTTCTGGCTTAGCCCCTCAGTCCCTTCCCCCACCTCCTGGAAAAGCCCCCAAGAGCTGCGCTCCCTTTAAAGAGCCATGCGGAGCTCTTTCACCCCAAGGAGAAAAAGCCTGCAAGCGCTGCACACATGCTCCACGTGGCTCATGTTGCATTTCCCCTCTAAAAAATAGGTGCGTCTTATGGTCAGGTGTGTCTTATGGGGCGAAAAATACGGTAAATAGGAAGGGGTGGGTTTTCAAATACTTGCAGTTTTCTTTTGTGTGAACCCCTTAATACATACCTGAAAGCAACCACTGAATTGCCCCTACCAAAGTGTTTACCGCAACCAGAATTATGCAGTGTACAAAACCATGTAGCAACATCTTCAATCATCAAATTGTAGAGTTGGAAGGGATCTCAGGGGTCATCTAGTCCGACCCTCTGCAGTGCAGGAACCTCATGTTCTACTATCAATGCAAACCTAGGTGGTCTCACATGAATTGACAACAGACAGAAGCCACATCTTCTTTGGGCGCGTTCAAGACCTTTCCCTACCACACCACATCACCTCCTGCTTTTGAAATTCCCCAGAGTGCAAAATGAGGTCTGCCATGTGGCATTTGGGTGGGTGGGTGGGTCTGTTGTTAGAGAAACAGACAGCCAGGACTGCCTTGAGAATGCAGAGCTAGTTATATGGTACTCGGGATCCAAGCCAGTATCAATGCCAATTCTACGAACCATGTGTCTCGTGTCATCACCAGACACATGAATAGCAATCTCAGTTTTGAGTGCTGCTGCTTATGTTGCCAAAACAGCACCGCCCATGCCAAGAGGGAGGATGTGTCAGCAGACATGGGAGACCCCCAGGATCTGCAGGTGGTTGCACAGGTCTTTAGGGGAGGCGGGGAAACAAAGGAGGGGGAAAACTCAAAACAGCCCAACTGAAGACTGAGCATATTTTTTGGGTGGTGGCTGTAGGTTAAACCACAGAGCCTAGGACTTGCCGATCAGAAGGTCGGTGGTTCGAATCCCCGCGACGGGGTGAGCTCCCATTGCTCGGTCCCTGTTCCTGCCAACCTAGCAGTTCAAAAGCACGTCAAAGTGCAAGTAGATAAATAGGTACGGCTCCAGCAGGAAGGTAAAAGGCGTTTCCGTGCGCTGCTCTGGTTCGCCAAAGCAGCTTAGTCATGCTGGCCACATGACCCAGAAGCTGTACGCTGGCTCCCTCAGCCAATAAAGTGATGAGTGCCGCAACCCCAGAGTCGGCCACGACTGGACCTAATGGTCAGAGGTCCCTTTACCTTTAAGAAACAGGAAAGTTAACCTGAACTATGCACTGTAACCTGTTTTTGCAGTTTCCACTCAAGAGACAGAATCCGCATTGAATAGCACAAGGATTTAGAGAAAGTGGATCTACTCTAGCAAATCTTGGGAAAGAGGAAACATGAAGAACACACACATTGCACTGAAGTTGAAGTTGCAGCCTTGCTTATTAAGTCTACATCACTCACTCGTGACTGTCTTAGGATGTGACCTGGACTCTGTGTTTTGGAGACTTATTGGTAGGAAAAAAGGACACAGCCCAATCTGTGGCCTCAGCACTGCCAGTACTACTGTCTGTCTTAAATGCAGCTCCTTGGGACTAAGGAAAAGAAGGCAGAATCAATGAAAGGTCACAATTTTTGCAGAGATGCCCTTTTGTGGTGTTTTCTTCAAGGAGAAGTCAGCAAGGCAAAGTGTTGTAGCATAATTTCCATCTAGGCCCGAGCATTCCTGCTCCTCATAGAGGGCAGGAGAACTTAATCCTGTGAGCAAGAGAAGAGGACAGCAAAACAAGTCATCATCTTTAAAGGTGTGCCAAACAGATGTGGGGTTTTTTTTAGACCATGCACACACACATACACAATTTACTTTTCTAGTGATTTCTCACGGTTTTCATTGATCTTGTATAAGCCTCTCTGGGAGACTTGTTGGCTGAAAGGCAGGATAAAAATCGTTTAACTAAATGGTCATTCATGGCGTATTGATAGCTGGAGTTGTTGCATTCTTAGTACTATAAAATGACATTTGTAAGTGAAAGATAAAGTCACTACCAGAATAAAGTTATGAACTCTGCTTTGCAATGCTTGTTTATATATAGCAGATACAATACAATGCTAGAGCTCAAAACAGATTTGGGATGTTACAGAAAGGTAGCCGTGTTGGTCTGCCATAGTCAAAACAAAAACGAAGTGTGCATGCACACGAAAGCTCATACCAAGAACTAACTTAGTTGGTCTTTAAGGTGCTACTGGAAAGAAAAATTTTTTTTTAGATTTGGGATGTGTCAGACTTCCCATCTAATTTGGGTTAGGAGGAAAACTTATTTTCATCATTTTGTATCCACAAAAATATATATTCAAGTTATGCTTTATTTCCCCCACCTTTCAACCAAATATCTTTATATTCTTTTTCAGCATGCACTGATGTTTATGCAATTGTACTTTGAGATGGTACTGCTTCACCTTAATTAGTAAGCTTAACATTTCAAGTACGATAGAAAAACTCAGACCACACTGCAATTAGTGCATCTCAATCTACTTTATTTCAGCAAAGTGCCCCAAAATCTAAGTACAGCTTTTTAAAATCTACAACACAAAAATAGAAAATATTGAAAACGCACAGAAAACCAGTCATCTTGGAAGTGATTAGGATGTCACGAGAAATTTTGCAGTGAAGCAGTGATCATGATGTATTTCACAACACAATGTACGGAAATCTGCACGCTTCCTGTAGAGAATCATCAGGCCTGAGCAAGCCGTTCTAGGACCCTTCGATAATCCGAAACAAGCTGCTGGAAGGTTTCTTCTAACTGTTTGTGTTGCAAATTTATGTCTATTTGGTTCAACTGATTGGTCAACTCTTCTGGTCTCAAACATCTTCTCATCTTAGCAATCTCTCTCTGCTTTTTCTACAAAAGAACCATGCAAAAAGAAATTTACCCACACAATAATAATAATAATAATAATTTTTATTTATACCCCGCCCTCCCCAGCCAAGGCCGGGCTCAGGGCGGCTAACAAGCAATAATAAAAACAAGTTGAATGAATACAACTTAAAAACAAGATTAAAATACCACATTAAAATATTGAAACATTAAAATATTAAAAT
This sequence comes from Podarcis filfolensis, assembly GCF_964270895.1. NCBI lineage: Eukaryota > Metazoa > Chordata > Lepidosauria > Squamata > Lacertidae > Podarcis > Podarcis filfolensis. The sequence continues at coordinate 20,031,094 of NC_139604.1, read as the reverse complement.
TCAGCCTCATCACAGGAGGAGAAAGGAAAAAGAAAAAAGAAAGAGAGGGAGGGAGGGAGGGAATCAAATTGGCTCCAAGCCAAAGGCCAGGCGGAACAACTCTGTCTTACAGGCCCTGTGGAAAGAAATCAGATCCTGCAGGGCCCTGGTCTCATGAGGCAGAGCGTTCCACCAGGCCAGAGCAGAGTTGAAAAGGCCCTGGCTCTGGTTGAAGCCAATCTAACTTCCTTAGGGCCCGAGACCACTAAGGTGTTGCTATTTATGGACCTTGAGGCTCTCCGTGGGACATACCGGGAGAGGCGGTCCTGTAGGTACAAGGGTCCTAGGCCATGAGCAGCAATTGCTACACGCTGCTCCTTATAAGGCTAAATTGCTATTTAAAAGTAACCAGAAAAACATTCCGGGTTAAACAAGGTCTCAGGAAAAGATCCTTCAGAAAACCCTGTTGTGTTCATATGCTCCTTGAAATTAAGACTTGCCCAGAAATTTCAAATGACTGGTAAACTCCTTCCATTTTTATGTTTTTACTGTACGTTGACTGTATAGGGCAGTGATGGCCAAACTTGGCCCCCCAGATGTTTTTTTGGGACTACAATTCCCATCATCCCTGACCACTGGTCCTGTTAGCTAGGGATGATGGGAGTTGTAGTCCCAAAACAGCTGGAGGGCCAAGTTTGGCCATTACTGGTATAGGGTAAAAGCCCCAGCTTTTCATCTGCAAAAGGTAGAATCAGAAAACAGGCAGATATGAGCACATCCAATTCCTTTGCTTTCAATGGGATTTAATCATGGCTATGGTTTGGTTCAGCTCCTACAAAAGATGTAACACAACTTTTCTGTGTTGAACCAGTGATGCATCAAATCTAGAGATCACAGATCAAAATGGTTAAAGAGCCGAGTGGTAGCACAGGATGCTAACAGATTTCCCCGCCTCTTTTGTCTTTCCCTCTCGGTCTCCTTGAATGTTACATTTCATCGGGTGCTCTTTTCTAGTTTAATTATTTGATCATTTTAAACCACATGCTGTGTCTTTTTTTAAAACGTTGAAGGTACTCTTTACTTACAGAGGCCCTACGTTGTATCCCTGTAATATAAAGGAACATTTGACAACGCGGAATCTCTCTCAAAATATCAGGAGTATAAAATTAGGGCCACACTGACCAGAAAACTGACCAAGCGATGGATGTGAGGCTTTTTAACACAACCTTGTAAATAAGCCTACAAAAGTTACTAGCCTGTTTACCACCTCTGGCAGCCATTTTAGTTTATGTACGGGGCACAAAGCACTCAACCTCTCCTTCACCACCCCACTCATCCACCTGCATGAAATTACTTGGTCTCCCATGGCTACAAGGCTATATTAACCCTTTCCCTTCCTCAAGGTGCTGTCTCATTCATGGAAGATAAAATAGTTCCATATTCTCCCACAAGGGGAGAAAAAGGCGATTTGGAAGGATCTACCGTCATTCATCCACAAACCGAAAAGCTCTTTCAGCTTTTTGGTTTAAAAGAGACAGTTCATATTATGTGGTTATTATGAATGGATTAGTAACTGTTAAGTGAGATTTTTGGGAACAGAAGGTTGGAAATGATTTTTACCTACATGGAAATTAGTATTATTATTATTATTAATAATTTATTATTTCCACCCCACCCGTCTGGCTGGGTTTATATAACTGGCTTATTTCAAAGTGCAATGGTTCTAAGCCATACTGCAAAACATGCAGTATAATCCTCTAGTTTCTGACCGCCCCCACGTAATTAGTTATTGTAGAAATCTATCCAATATTATGACAAACAATGCTTCTCGTTTTCAGTGAAACAACTTGCTCAGAGGACTGATGCTGAGCATTCAAAGATATTCAAAGACAGCCTATTAGTACTGTTTCCTACAAAAAGCCCACTTAACTGTTGCTAGTCAAGATGCAAAATCACTGCAGCTTCCACACATGCAGAGGGGCTTTTCAGCTTTCCCCTTCTAGCAACTCTACTTCTCAAACTCTCCTGAAGACTGGGGTGCCCATTGGAGCTGTAAGGCGTTTTAAGGGACTGCTGCTAGGAAAAGCCAGCCACAAACATCCCATGTGCAGCATCTCAAATGCTTTGTGCATGAGCCTCTAAATACTGGCCACTGACTGATTTTTTGTTTTTTGTTTTGCTTTTGTCTAGTTTATTCCTTTTACTTGGGAAATCTGTTTAGAACTTTTATCCACATACTCTCTGAAAGGGATGCTACCTTTACAGTGGTACCTTGGTGGTCCGCTTGACTCCCGAAACCATTCTAAAACCAAGGCTGTAGGAGCTTCCGATTGGCTGCAGGAACTTCCTGCACTCAATCGGAAGCCGCATCGGATGTTCAGCTTCCGAAAAACGTTTGCAAACCGGAACACTCACTTCCAGGTTTGCGGCGTTTGGGAGCCGATTTGTTTGGGAGCCAAGCTGTTCGACTACCAAGGTACCACTGTATTTAAATGTATTTGGTATATGCTACTGTTACCATTAAAAGGGACGCGGGTGGCGCTGTGGGTTAAACCACAGAGCCTTGGACTTGCCGATCAGAAGGTTGGCGGTTCGAATCCCCACGACGGGGTGAGCTCCCGTTGCTCGGTCCCTGCTCCTGCCAACCTAGCAGTTCGAAAGCACGCTAGTGCAAGTAGATAAATAGGTACCGCTCTGGCGGGAAGGTAAATGGCGTTTCCGTGCGCTGCTCTGGTTCGCCAGAAGCGGTTTAGTCGTGCTGGCCACATGACCCGGAAGCTGTACGCCGGCTCCCACAGCCAATAAAGCGAGATGAGCGCCACAACCCCAGAGTCGGTCACGACTGGACCTAATGGTCAGGGGTCCCTTTACCTTTACTGTTACCATTACATGTCTAATGTTGCAAGAGGCAATAGATCAGAAATCAAACTCAAAGGGCTGCATTTTTCTAATGAGCCCCACCAGTGTACCCACCTATCCTCCTCAATTTTCCTTCAGAAGGTTGGGAGGACCCTTATAACATATTTAGGGAGTGTGCGGGGGGGGGGGGAGAAAACGGGGAAGAACGTCCCATTGTGCAAGCAGAAATACTTGCACTGACAAAACAATTATCTTAGCACTGCGTTTTATTGAGACTATGTAAAGTGCTCTGCGCCTTCGTATCTGTAGTAATATTGTTTGGCTGTCGCTTTAACAAAAGTACTGAGACAAAGCTTTAAAGAGGTGCATTAAAGGAAAGATAATTATGCACGGAAGTTTTGGCATAAACAGTTTACAATGAAAACAACTTTAAAATATCCATGTAAGTTAAAAGCCACCTTGTAAGGGCCCATCAGTCTTCTTTTTACATCCAATCTGTAGCTTCTGGATTGTTCTGCATTACCCATGTCTGTCGCATGCAGCCGGAGAATTTCATACACCCGTCTTGTATGTTGCTTAAAAACAAGGGGAATGGCATATGAATCAAGACCAAGAAATGCCACTATACAAGGTTTAGAGAAACGATTTCAAGGTTGTGTAGCCTATCCTCTATCTTTAAACCCTGACACATGTAACTCCTAATTACTCCTCTGAGTAATATGCTTTAAACTGTATTTTAAAAACATTTATCCATTGTCTCACCTGGAGACCTTCAAATGTTGTAGCTTTGAATCTGACACCCTACTCCTTTCCATTCGTTTATAAACACCCATTCATATAAACTTTGCTGACTTGGAGGAAAGCTATATATCCATCCTTGGTTTCTTCTTTATAAGGATCCGGTTCTTGTAAATGTTTCTCACTGGTCAGAAATTCTAATTACCTCTCAGTTCACACTTGGCTATCAACATCATTCTTTTGTGCTCAACCAAAGAACCAAATAGTATCAAACATGTGGGAAATGCTTGCTTCATTCTTTGGCACATACTGTGATTGTATCTTGCTGTTATTTGTCCATAATATTACCCCAATCCTGTTTTATAACTCCTACTGCTTTTACCAGATTTTTTAAAAAATCAAGTTTAATAATACTTTTTCGTTTCAAGGCGGAAACTGAGTTGTTCCAAAGGCAATCCATGAACACACCAAGGTTTTTATCCAACTAAGTCATTGCACACATGGAATGACTTCTGCAAGGGCAATGGAACTCTCCCTCTATGTGCCCCCTGTACTACCCTCAAATAGTTCTAAGACTTTTATCTCCTAAATTCCCCCAATACAGTACTGAACTTTACCACCAGTAGTGCCTTGTTGCAATGGATCAAATACACTGGGTTCCCTCCAATGCTAGTTCTACTCAGTACAGAACCATTGGAATTAATGGACCTAAGAGTAGGGCTCACAATGGATACAACCCACTGGCTGTACAAAACTTCATTTAGTCAACAGAAGCCAGAGCTCAACGACAGACTGAAGTTTGTTCCTGGCAGTCAAAATATGATGGTGTGACTTATGCAAGCCATGCGATATCTTCTAGAAACGGTGGCTGGGATTCAAAAACCTACCTAAGTCTACTGGTTCTTTGGGAACTCAGGCACTAAAAGGAGATTTGTTTCACTTACAATTGTTCTGAACATTAAGGCACTAGATGTAGGATTGAACATTGAGTACAATGCTGCCCTTTCATGAAGGAGTCCACCAATGAAGAGGTGGGGAGCAGTTTTCAACAGCATTCTCCTCTTGTAGCCTCCCTCCCACCTGCTCTTCTGCAGCAGATTTTTTTGGGGGGTGGGGGCACAGTGGACTGCCAGGGCGAATCAGGAAAAATGCCCTCTCCCATTAATGCAGCCTCTATTAGGTCAAGAACCTGTCTTTGAACAGAAGGACTCATCTTGTTTGTGGAAAGACAATGCCCACAGGGATGATCATCACATCAATACAATATTTTAAGCACTGTGTACCTTATTCACTTTCAGCTTTTGTTGAGCTTCTGTTACCATATCTTGACTGAAGCCCTGCTTGAGCTTCTCTGGAGAAAAGCAAGGTAAATCCTGACACAGTTTGACCAATACAAAATCTCGTAGTTTCACATAATTTTCAGACGGATCTTCAGCTAAAAGAACAAAGGAAAAGTGTTTTGTAATTTGCTTTTCCTGTCCATAAATCTCTGTCATTTTGGCATGGTAATACCACAAATTTTATGTTCTGTTTTTTTAGTATAACTGAATCCTTTGTTTATTAGGGGCTACCCCCACATTTTCTTCAAAAAATTGCTTTGCACACGTAACTACCGTAAAGTTATCACAATTTTCCGAAAGTCCATGGTTTAGCTTTTGTAAAATAGGGGGTTCTCAGTAATTGGCTAATTGGGAACCACTGGGCTAGGGAATTAGAAGAGGGAGCACTGAATGCCCCCAGCTCTAAACAGTGTTTAAGATCTTTGCAAATTTATGTGAACTAGGCTTACCAAATTATCAAGTTTCTGTCATATGAAATAATTAAAGGGTCTAATTCACCAAGTAGCAAATTCATGAAAAGCACATCAGTGGGCTAACTATTTCAATCTCACCTTAAAGCAACTACTATTTTGTAAATCTGACTACCTTGTAAATCCACTCAGCTTGCTGCCCCCTTCGCATAGCCGCCGTATAACTCTGAATGCCATCTCACTTTCATAATTTCCTGTCCCGCTCCTGACTGTCCAACCCAATTTCCCCTTAACAGCAGCAACGCTAAATGGATGAAAAAGAGAAATTCATCTCTCCATACCTTTCAAGCTCCCTGTCGAAAAGAGCATGCACCCTAGCAAATTATTCCACAGGGCAATTTAAAGTCTGCTTCAGAGCAGTTTTACTGGAGAAAAAAGACACACCATGTTCCATGCATTGATGCAGAAGCCTGCTGTCTGCCATCGTATGGCCTACTTTCATTTCTATGCACTGTCAAGGATGAGAAGCTGTAAATACATCTCTGGCTCAAAGATTCAGATAGAATATTCCATTTACGTATGTGCACAATTAAAATAACATTTTGTCCTTCGTCACCAATTGGTACAGTCGTACCTTGTTTTGCAACCGGGATCCGTTCTGGAGCCCCAAGCCGAAAAGGACGCAGGGCAATGCGCCGCATCTGCGCATGCACACAGTACGGTTTGTGCTTCTGCGCATGCACGAAGTGCGATTTAGAGCTTCTGCACATGCACAAGCAGCAAACCCTGAAATAACCTGTTCTGGTACTTCCGGGTTTGCCGCAGACATTGGCCAGAATGGACACTAGACAAGGCGGATGTTTGCGGAGGTATTACTGTACTTTATAATGCTTTTATAGATGATGGGAAGTATGTGGAATTTCTGTGGGGCTTTAATTATAAACAAGACTGAAATTCAAGATTTAGAGGTATATCTAGCATACAGGTACATGCCAAAACAAACTGCATTACTCGGCTCTACGCATGACTGGGGATTTTCTACTCCTGTCAAGAATCCGACTGCAAGGAGTTTTTGAAATCTGGAGGATTCACAAAATCAGTTTGTGGCAAAACATGTTGCTGTTAAAAGAAAATAGTTCTATTCCCACTGAACATAAAAAATGACGTTTCAGTACATAAAGGATCTCTAGGCTGTGGCCAAAGGGTTAATTTAGTATTAACTTAGTAGTGAGGTTTAAAAACAAACATACCGTATTTTTCGGCCCATAGGGCGCACCTAGTTTTTTGGGGGGGGAAATCGAGGAATTTTTTTTTATTTCCCCCCCGAAGCCATCCCCAAGCTAGAAGAGGGAGACGGAGCACTCCGTCTCCCTCTTCTGCCTTCAGGGACAGCCTTCCTAGCCTCCGTGGGGCAGCGGCTTGCCCCGTTGTCCCCCGAGCTTATGGGGCTGGCGATGGGGAGAAGCAAGCTTCTCCCCACCGCCAGGCTCTAAACCAGGTCGGGGAATAGCGGGATGGCGGCGCTCCGCCTCCCCGCTGTCCCCCGAGCTTGTGGGGCTGCCCGATATCTGCCCGAAGTGCGCTCCGGAGCGTGCACCGTGCTTCGGGCTGCTGCCCGCAAGCCTTGTGAGCCCGCGGGAACTCCCGCCGGGCTTGCAAGGCTTGCGGATAGCTTCCTGAAGCCTGGAGAGCGAGAGAGGTTGGTGCGCACCGACGCCTCTCGCTCTCCAGGCTTCAGCAAAAGCCTGCATTCGCCCCATAGGATGCACACACATTTCCCCTTCATTTTTGGAGGGGAAAAAGTGCGTCCTATAGGGGGAAAATATGGTACATACACACACACTGGTAGCATAGTACAGTGGTACCTCGGTTTTCGAACGTAATCCGTCCCGGAAGACCATTCGACTTCTGAAACGTTCAAAAACCGAGGCGCAAAGGGCGGCCTGCAAATTCAATAGAGAAAATTGAAAAGAAAAAAAAAACCAGCAGAAGCCGTTCGACTTCCGAGGTGCATTTGAAAACGGAAGCATTTACTTCCAGGTTTTTGGCATTCGAAAACTGAAACGTTCGACTTCTGAGACGTTCGAAAACCAAGGTACCACTGTGCTGAAGTCTTCCTTTCTCCACTAGCTCAGGCTGTATTTACACAAAATACATTTCTGATGGTGTAATAAGAAAATTAGCTAGCGGATACATTCAAGAAAACGCCTGAAACACCTCTGAATGGAACTATACCTCATATGGCCGTGACTCAAACAACTGCATAACTAGTTCCAGAAGCCCCACAGGCTTTCAAAGTGCACCAACTTTCAAAAGCAGTTTGTGATAGGGCATGTGGGTGATATACAAGGTCATGTTTATATTTTAAAATGCAAAATTCCTACTGTGCGGCTAAAGTAGCTGGCTCATCCCCCCACCCCACCCCCAGTATATTCAAATCCAAGCAAAAATGGACTGGTAAATATAATTCCTGAGAAGTTCAACGAAGGGTTATATCCAAGGCATCCTAACAAAGCAGAACAGGGCTTTTTTTTCCCCCTCCCCCTTCCTATTAGTTTACTGATAGTTGAAGGAGCTGCCAAAGAAACATGGAATACAACAGAGAAGCTGCAGCAATAGAGGAGAATCAGGAAAAAAACCAACCACCACCCCATGGGGGGGGGGGAGGAGGAGGAATCTTACTGCAAGCAGAAGTCACCTATCCAAACAAATGAATTTTCTTTGCAGGGATATTCTTAACAGCCCACAATGAACTGTCATAGGATAAACATCCAGAAGCTACCCTCTTTTCTTTAGTCAGTTATTGAGTCACTTTCTTTAACAGATCTCAGGGCAATATAGAGCAAAAGATAAATAAAATATATCAAAAATTAACAACTTTGTGTGTGTGTAATTAAAATAGGGATGCGGGTGGCGCTGTGGGTTAAACCACAGGGCCTAGGACTTGCCGATCAGAAGGTCGACGGTTCAAATCCCTGTGACGTTGTCCCTGCTCCTGCCAACCTAGCAGTTCGAAAGTGCAAGTAGATAAATAGGTACCACTCCGGCGGGAAGGTAAACGGCGTTTCCGTGCGCTGCTCTGGTTCGCCAGAAGCGGCTTAGTCATGCTGGCTACATGACCCGGAAGCTGTACGCCGGCTCCCTCGGCCAATAAAGCGAGATGAGCGCCGCAACCCCAGAGTCGGTCACGACTGGACCTCATGGTCAGGGGTCCCTTTACCTTTAATTAAAATACAAATCTGCACATTGCTGTTTGGGGTGAAATGATACCATATCAAACTGGAAAGATCTGGATACAAAGAAGTGTTTTTAGCCAAGGTCTAAACCTCAACGAGGAAGACAAATGTAGCTGCAGGAGAGATCATTTCAAAAATAAGAGGCCCCACTACAGAGAAGGCCCTTCTGTGCATTCCCAGTTGCATCAAGAAACAGAATCTTGTGCCATGTATTGTGGCATCTTGCAAAGTAGACTAGTCCATGGAAGCTTATGCTGTGATACCACAGCATAGGATGCCACAGGGCAGTTTCTGTTCCACATTGCCTCAAAAGTTCATTCCAATATCCTTTTCTTTAATTTTCTCCTTCTCCAAGTTCATATTCTTTTGACGTTTGTACATTTGCTCTCTGGGGTCCTAAGAATGGAGTGTACCGTTGTAGTGATTAGTAAACCAATGTCTCTCACTGATTTAGTGTTTTGCCTGAAGGAAGAAAGCTCTGCAAGGAGTTCCAGAAGCCTAAATCTCTTGTCAAGTCAGCTGCGTACTTTGCAATAAAAATGGCTAATTAACTGGTAATCCTTTCATGCTAGGGAATGGATTTCCATGGTGCACTGTTCCCAGGAAGGAAAGGATTTGAAGAATTACATTATACACAGTTCTTTCTGTGAGGAAGGGTAGCATTAACCTTGACCTCTGCTTAAGTTAATCTTTGAAAGATCATTTAATTTTGACAGATGAATTCAGAAAGTTATGGCACCGACTGTCAGGGAAGCAGTGTTCAGCATTTCATATAAATTAATTCTTATCTCCAGCAAAAGACTCACGTACCTGTTATATCAAGCACTGCAGGGGATGACATATAGTACCTATGAACTGTTTCTAAAAGCTGAGCCCCGTGACCTTCTCCTTGGAATGGAGGCAATATCAGCATTTGGCTACACATAGAACAAGAAAAAAAAATACTTAGCAAAAAAATAAGAACTACAGTCATACCTTGGTTTTTGAACAGAATGCTTTCAACCCGTTTGAAAACCAAGGTGCAGCTTCCGATTGGCTGCAGGAACGTCCTGCAGCCAATTGGAAACGACAAAAGCTGCACCAGACGTTCAGCTTCCGAAAATCGTTCAAAAACTGAAAAAACCACTTCCGGGTTTTGATCACTGAGATAGATAGTATACTCAGCCCCCAGAAAATTTATTTACATATTTATTCACAGTGAATTGCAATCTTTCTATACATAAGGCTTTACATACAAAAACCTTATAGACTCCGAACATAATTGCACTAAGAGTTTTGAGATTCCACCCCATTTCAGATGAAGACAATGAAATAAATAAATGCAAAGCCAGGCGAGAGTTTTAAAATTTCTTTTTTAAAAGCCCACAAAATTAACACAATTATAAACAAGTATTGGGAACTTCAACAGTACTCTCTTCTGAAATAAAAGGCAAGGCACGTGCTATGCTGCCAATTACCTTACACGTGGCCGGGTTTTGTCTGGGTACACATAGTAATTATAGACTGTCATATAGCCTACGGTCGCAAAGAGTGTAGCTCCATCCTTATTATACTTCTCAAATCTGCAGATAAAACAGAAAGCCAAGCAGGTCAATTACAGTCGCGCTCCCATGCAGTGTCCATTTTCTTTTCCATTCTCTGACTGAATTTCCAGTGTCAGCAAGCTACTCTGTGAGGGCCCAATGGGTACACCTGCTATGTTCTGAATGTACAATTCACTTAATTGGTGTGCAGCAACTTGGATAAATCAGACCTCTTTACAGCACTTCAGCGCACTTGCCTATTATAAAGATGAATAGGTGGCAAGTAAAAGAAAACACAGGCAAAGCTCATTTTACTGTTTAAGCCCTACATTCAGGGCTCCAACAGACAACAGTATTTAATTTGGCTCTATTCTCAAGGTCTCGCAAAGCATAATGGACACAAACTCCAGCCTGATAAACAATAGTTTTCTCTTTCCTGGGAAAAATATCATTATACTGTCCCCAATAATTGGCCAGCCACAATTAAAATGCAGCCTTTGTGGAGGTAATAAGGTCCACTGTTGCTTTAGAACTGTACTTACACTAGAAAGTAGTTCCATCTTTCATCATCCACGTCAATAAAGCTAGCTGTTTCAATAAACCACATCAAGAAGGTCTGAAGCCTTTCATGATACTCTCGAAAGCCTGGGCATGTGATGTCAGCCTAGGGAAAAAGCCAGGAGAAGTCAGGTGAAACTCTTCACCAAAGGGAAGAGAGCACATCACAGAGCCTTATAAAGTACCTCTGTGGGAAACTGTTTTATTAGCACACTGAAAGTGATCTTGGAGAAATAGCAACGTTTTACATATCACAAGCAATTATTTGAGGGTCACTTAAAAGTTGCCATGAAAGCTCTATCGGAAGGCTCTATTCTCCCCACCACCACCACCAAACACACACTTTTTACCTTGTATATTTGATACTTTACGTCTTCGCCAGCTTCTTCGTTATGCACGGAATATGTATGTAACAATGTCCCAAACGGCTTGAAATTGACCTCTTTTTCCAGCAGAGATACAAAGTCATCTGTACTTGTGCTAAAGCCTGGTGGAACAATTTCTCTAATTTTACTTTCCACATCATCTGCCTGAAAACAAGAGGTGGGGAGAGAGAGAGAGATGCACTGAGAATAAGGAATTGACTATTTCTAGAATTCACATAGGGTGGCGTGCTTATGCCCTGTGATTGTTGAAGCGCTATTTAAAGCACCCAATGTGGTTTCCTAAAATTTTGCACAGGTCTTTGTCCCAGACACAACAAAATGGTACACATGGGACCTTGCCACTAGGTGCCCCCTTGTGGCCCTTAGTTTACAAAGCTCAGAGCATTCATACACATCCCCTAGTCCAGGGGTCTGCAACCCGCGGCTCCGGAGCCGCATGTGGCTCTTTTACACCTTTGCCGCGGCTCCGGGGCGGATACTAGCGAGGGGAGGAGGCGCATTGTGCGCCCCGACACTCCCCACTGTGGCGGGCGCTGTACTGGCTGTGACGTCGCATGGGGGCGGTGCGTGCGTTAGTCACGCACCATCCCAATGTCACCTTCCCGCCCGCCCGCTACATTGTAAGGGGCATGTACGCTGGTCACTGCATTGAAAGGGGGCATGTACACTGGTCACTGTTTTGAAGGGGAGTGAAGAACACACACACACAAAAAGGTAACTTGTTAATTTAACGTTTATTTCTATGAGGAGGAGTAATTCTGAGGGGTCAAACAAAGAAATAATAAAAAAAGTGACAAAAACGTGATTTTTATAATGACGAGTTTTGCGGCTCCCAGTTTTTTTTTCTTCGGAAACGGGTCCAAGTGGCTCTTTTTGTCTTAAAGGTTGCAGGCCCCTGCCCTAGTCCGTTATCACATTGTTCAAATCTACTCTTTCAAGGGATCCACCAGTAATATGTTATACTGCAGCATTTCCGGTTTAAGCTGTGCTCAGGGAAACTGCCTGTCCCTTACTGGAGGCAAAAAACCAGCCTGATCCCTCAGACCGTTTCTCATGGGCACAAGGGTGGACACAGATACACAATAATGTTGTGGCCTGCTCTTCAGTCGCCTTCCTTTTGAGGTAAGGCAGGGCAGGAGGTTAAAACATACAAGGTCAAGCAGGATCTTGAATGTTATCAGCACTGGAATAAAAAGTGTGCATGTTAAGTAAACTTAATTGCTGAGTCGGGAAGACAACATTCCTGATGAGTCATTGTGCTTTGGGTAATATACTCATGGTAAGATACTTCAGTTTAATAGCAGGTTAAACTGAAGCATCTTACTTCAGAAAACAGCTTTTCCACGAACACAAGATTCAGATTCTGCCTTTCTTTTAAAAAACAACAACCTGGAGCACTGGCATTTCATTACAGTAATAAAGAAGCTGGTAACCTTTTACCATAAGGGTCTAAGAAAAGGGAAATTTTAAGACAGTGTACCACTCCCCACCCCAGTAATGGTCAATACCACTAGCTCATTAAACTTTAGATAAGCTAAAAGGAAGAAAAAACGGAGAATCTAGTTTAGATTCTTGACTCTCAAGAGTTTCTTCCTTCTTGCCTGCTGCTAAGTCCTGACTAGGGACCTCAGTGCACTTATTAAATGCAGTCAGTGCAACTTTGGTCTGCTGATATGCCAGTTGGGCAGGCCCACTGTATCTGCTTCTTGCAGACGTCTACCATTCAATATGGAATTCTTAAGTGAACAGTCTTTGATCACTCTTTCGGAGTAACACGTGTGCAATACAATCCCACACCCTCAAGGTTGCTCAAAAGCAACCCAAACAAATTAGAGTATTTAAGAAACTAACTGGCAGCAACAGGACAAACTCTTTTCCAGCCTGAATTCTGGTTTACACATACAAGGAAAAAGCCCAAACACTCAAGTGTCAAGAAAATACAGACTTGGGAGCACGGTGGCAAGCCAATATAATTTATGCGCTAAAGACTCAAGGGGGGGGGGAAGGAACTTCTTTTGCCCAAAGAATTTTTTTAATGCAATTTAACCAAAAGGGTGGGGAGGTTTTACAAGCAAAACTGAATTAAGATTAGCCTTGTTAAACAGCCAAATTGAATGTTACAGACTATCAGCTGAGCAGACATCATAATCCCTTTCAGGCCCCCAAAAGACCACTTGATTGAATACATTTACTACTTCTCCTTAACCATGAATATTTGATGAAGTTTCACAATAACGTATTGCCGCTTCTCACCAGGCAATAAAACTTAATGAATTGGTCTCAACTTAACAAAACCCTAACCCCCTCAATGCAACCCCTAAAAGCCTGACATTACATTCAACAAAATGAGCTTACATTCTATTCAAACCCGGCTCCCAACAATGAGTCCAGGTTTTTACTTAATGGAGTTTGCCGTGAGTTCAGCTGTAATGTTTGTATTGTATCTATTTCCATAAGGGCTGACACAAGAACACTTTGTGTTAACTTACTAAGCAGCTCTTTCACACCGTTTACATGCATGATAAGTATTAATTCTGAACCAAGACCATTGCTACTTAGCATTCAAAACAGGGAAATTAAGACGCTTAGGACAAAATACACTACAAAAGGCTAATACAACACACTACTAATTCCTGTTCTTTCAACTGGAGTCCCCCTAAGTAGAAGCAATGCACCTGCAAATGAATAATACTTTACTATCAGCTATATCGGGGGGATGTAGAATATGGGCAGAGTTCAGTCTACACACACTCCATTATTAATGCTTTGGTGCCACCAACTTTCATATTTAATCAGCCTTATCTTCCTAAAGAGCCATTATGTGCGGCATGTATGGTAGCTCTACGACACTTGATTTTGTCATGTGCTACTGATTAGACACCTTCAAATAAAAATTAAGAACATTTTCCTATATTAAATTTATTTAGTAAAAGTGCAGCAAGAGCGTGCCTGCGGCTAAATTAGGAATACCAAATGAGTTTCTAAAGAGTACTTTTTTAAAAAACAAACTATTCAGGAGTGCTAGAACGGCAAATTTTTAAATGTACGTTTTAACAGGGAAGAGAGGTGGATGAAAGTCATAGCTAATTCCCATTCCCCCATATAGAACCCCTTTGTTACTATTTCTCAATATTTTACAAATATAACACACTACATACTATGCTATGTATCATATCATGCACCTAATGTAAAGAAACACCTTTTGGGTAGATTTTACCTAGTCTGAAGTACTGCTAAGGACTTCTTATTGTGTTCTACTCCCTATTGCATGGGTTGGGTACCTGTGACATTCAGGATGTTATTTTATTTATTGGTTCAATTGATATCCCACCCTTCCTCAGTTTGTTTGATCCCAGACAGGTTGCCACCCAGCAGTAAAGCTGCTCATATCAACCCAGTCAGCGTGACCAACTGTAGGTGACGATGGAGTTACAGTTCAGCAAAATCTTGATGGCCACAGGTTCCCTATTCCCGATCTACTGAAAGGCAGTTTGTTCCATGCAGGGATATAAAATCTTTTGCAACAGTTAGAAGCAAGAGTACGCAAAGCGAAAGTTGGCCGGGAGATGGATATCCGAGTATTCAAGAGAAAAGAGGGTTCCCGTTCTTCCTGGCACATTCTAGTATGTTATTCTCCCACAAAACATCTCAGCCTTCCTTTTAGACAATAAACAGTGGTGAAGAAGTGCCAATTATGATAAAGGTTCAAGTTCACCTAGAAGTTACAGCCTCTGATTTACAAGGCCTTCCTTCAAATGACCACAGAAGTGGAGCATAAGCGCTCTGCATAACCTCACAGCTATATATGTAAAGGTAAAGGGACCCCTGACCATTAGGTTCAGTCGTGGCCGACTCTGGGGTTGCGGCACTCGTCTCGCTTTATTGGCTGAGGGAGCCGCCGTACAGCTTCTGGGTCATGTGGCCAGCATGACTAAGCCGGTTCTGGCGAACCAGAGCAGCGCACGGAAATGCCGTTTACCTTCCCGCTGGAGTGGTACCTATTTATCTACTTGCACTTTGACGTGCTTTCGAACTGCTAGGTTGGCAGGAGCAGGGACCGAGCAACGGGAGCTCACCCCGTCGCAGGGATTTGAACTGCCGACCTTCTGATCAGCAAGTGCTAGGCTCTGTGGTTTAACCCACAGTGCCACCCGTGTGTGTGTGTGTGTGTGTGTGTGTGTGTGTGTATATATATATATATATATATATATATATATATATATATATATTCCCAAGTTGAGCTGCATCCAAAGCAGAGGTTCTGAAGAGGCACCTGAGGCAGCCTTTACTCAAATTTGGCCCTGCTTCTTGGAAAGGCATTTGGAGGAGGGGGGAGTGTGAATATACAGTAAGAAAGAAGGGGCCAAGAAGACTAAAATAGAGAGTGAGAAAAAAAACATGTAGATAAGGGGAGAAAGAGAATAGAAAGAAAAAGAGTATACAAAAAAGGCTGCATTAAAAACAACAAAAATGTGTTAAAGAACAATTAAAGATGGTAAAGTGGTGGTGGTGGGAGAAAGATGATAGTCCACACCACATTTCTTTACATTTGGCTTTTCCCTCTAATATGTATAAGTTTCAGATTTCTAAGATTGTGGACTGGCTAGATTTAAAAACAAGAAATGCAGCACTAAATACACACGCAGCTATACGGCCTGCTCCTATTGGAAAGGAAGAACAGTGGTCAAGATTAGGGTTATTCTGCAATGCATACGGCCTTGGTAAACAACTGTGTGGCGTTATAACGTCTATCTAAGAAAATCTTAAATCAGAGATGTGCTGTATTACTGAACCTGCTGATATTAACACATTCAGGCCGTAACCACGAGTGTGGAACATGGGGTCTTCCAGATGCTCTAGGGACTCCCAATTCCCACCACTCCAGATCACTGGACTACATCTGGAGGATCACAGGTTCTCCATCACTGCTAAAGACACTAATTTGGTAGGAAGTCCTATTGAACTCAGTGGGATTTATGCTTGGAATAGGCATCGTTAAGAAAAACAACCAGTTTGGGTATACCCCCGAAAAGAAGCTGTAAGGAAAAAAACCGTAAGCCTCAAAAATATCTAGGGCTGACATTTTTTATGCAGTAAACGTCTTTACCAATCTCTTGCTGAACGGTTCTTTGATTTTGAAACAGGATGGAAGTCTGACGAGGGAAATGTATTGCTAAACCTGGTGAATACCCTTGTTTGTGTTTATTAATGTGGTGTGCAAGGCAGCTAGCTCCTAACACCTGCCCCTTAATGTGGCTTTGCTGCCCCTTCCCCCAATACACGTCCTCAATACATGTGCCTTAATATTCCACAATTGTGTTTAATTCAGTGAGGCCAAATGCAGAAGATGGGGAGGGGTAATCTGTATCAGATACATCATAGAATGTAAGAAGGCCCCTTTCCCCACGACATTCCACTTGACATGTGCAAGTATTCATTCTGCCGAACAAGAAGCCTTACATTCAGGCAGACACTTGAGATGATTTAGGGATCTAAAACTTACTTTAGAATTAGGACATTTAGCGTAACTAGAATGGTAAATGCGGGACATGGCTGCACAGAAGGAATTTCACCAAATAATTTAAACACAAATAAAAAATATACCAAATTTTGCACTCA
This sequence comes from Podarcis filfolensis, assembly GCF_964270895.1. Classification (NCBI taxonomy): domain Eukaryota; kingdom Metazoa; phylum Chordata; class Lepidosauria; order Squamata; family Lacertidae; genus Podarcis; species Podarcis filfolensis. The sequence goes on along the minus strand of NC_139604.1, from coordinate 20,014,446 downwards.
TACAACTTCTATGTCTATGCCCCATGAAAACAGCCAACTTCTTGATGGAGACCAGGGTGGCAGATGTTACTTCTCTTTGTACAGTTTTGTGAAGAACTACACAATGCTTCAGATGTATATACTGAAGAGGTGCCTTTGCAAAGCAATTCCAGAAAGTATACATTAGGGATGAATGAATTAGTCGCTTTCTAATCAGTGTCAGTTTCACATTTTTTTTACCTGTTAATGATCACATTAATTAGTAACTTTTCCCAAAATAAAAATAAAAATTCAAAACTCATGTTAATGCTCAGTTTGAATTTGCGAGTTTTCATGCTTCTCCAAATATTGCCATGAAGTTCTCATCAGTTTAAATGCATTTAAACTGATGAGAATTTCACTGCAACATTTGGAGAAGCGTGAAATCTAGCAAATTCAAACTGAGAATTAGTCCACAATGTGTTGAGCAGGTCACCTTATGTAGGAATTCACAACAGTGATGTTATTTGAGCACCCCCGCTATACATTTAGTTAAGACCAGCTTTGAGTAACCAATCACAGAAATGCTAGTCCAGAAATCCAATCTCTGAAAAAGAGTTTAAAAAAAACACAATGGAGGATCAAAAAGTCTGGGTTAAAAGTCAAGCTGAAAGCTAGTTGAGAGATGGTGTAGTGCAAGGGTTGCCAAACCTTTTTGAGCCTGTGGCCACACTTAAAAACCAGAGAAGTTGCTGTGAGCACCACACACTGAAATCCAGGCTATTGGTTACAACAGAATGCTTGCTTCAGACCATATTTCAGTGGGAGGAGGAGGCTGATGGAAAGCAGCCTTTTGTGTGCTGCTTTCCATCAGACCCTCCCTCCACGCAGATGCAGGTAGCGCTGTGGGTTAAACCACAGAGCCTAGGACTTGCCGATCAGAAGGTCAGCGGTTCGAATCCCTGCGACAGGTTGAGCTCCCGTTGCCCGGTCCCTGCTCCTGCCAACCTAGCAGTTCGAAAGCACGTCAAGTGCAAGTAGATAAATAGGTACCGCTCCGGCGGGAAGGTAAACGGCGTTTCCGTGCGCTGCTCTGGTTCGCCAGAAGCGGCTTAGTCATGCTGGCCACATGACCCAGAAGGTGTACGTCGGCTCCTTCGGCCAATAAAGCGCCGCAACCCCAGAGTCGGTCACAACTGGACCTAATGGTCCCTTTACCTTTATCTTTCCATTAGACCCAGACCCTCCCTCCAGCCTGCAATATGAGGGCTAATGATACCAACTTAACTTACAGAGTTGTTACAACCATTTCACTCATAAATAATGAGATTCTGTATGAAGGGATGTAATGATACTGGTGCCGCAGATAATTAGTCACAACAACTGTGATTTTCAGGGAGTACATTTCTCTGTGATTTTGAGGAGGTACATTTCTCTGAAACAGCCATCTGCTTTAGCTAGAATCAATGGGTGACCAACTCCTTTGTGGCAATTTATGAATTGCGGCCTCTGGTGAGCTTGTCTTTAAAATATAAAAATAAAAACTCTGCAGCATATATGCAAATTAAGACTCCTTCAGTTTTAAATGAGTAAACAACGCTTCTGTGCTGCACGAGGCTTATGTTTTTTAACAGTTGTTGCTCCTAATTAATGCACCACTCACACTGATAAATTTCTGTACAGATCACATCTTAAGGAGAAACAAACCTGTTTTTATACGGTGCTATTGTTTTCCCTCAGTGTGTACCAAACTGGATTTTCAATGCTACTCTTAAAAGCGGCAAAAATATACCCGAACTGCAAATTTATTCCAAATGTTTTTATATATGTTTTAAGGAACTAGTGTTCATTCCAAGTACTTTAAAGATGTTTAGTCACTTGGGTGCTGCTATATCGCTCTTCCTGAAATTTATTTAGGCCTTACACCAGGCATAGGCAAACTCGGCCCTCCAGATGTTTTGGGACTACAACTCCCATCATCCCTAGCTAACAGGACCAGTGGTCAGGGATGATGGGTGTTGTAGTCCCAAAACATCTGGAGGGCCGAGTTTGCCTATGCCTGCTTTACACAGAACACAGAAGTGACGTAGTGTTCCAGTCCACAACCTGGAGTGCTTATGAACACAAGGAGACAGACAGAGTGGATGAATTTGTATGATGAGCTTTAAACAATGCAGAAAAGGCTTTGGCCAAGAAGCAGATCTTAAGAGCAGCAATTTGAAGGAAGAGAAGTTTTCCTTTTGGATAAGAAAACTACCGTTGGTTCTGTGAGAAAGGATTGCCATTTAACAAAGTTGGATACTGCTTTGAGTGTTGTTGAAATGGAAAAATACAATAGAATTATGTAAAAAAGGGGGGATCTGAATGATCAAAACCACCATCTGTATAATTTCCACTGATTTAAGTGATAAGTGCAATGGTGCAGGATTTTGGGAACAAGCGTGAGGTCGTAAAAAGCTTGAGAAGAGTAAAATGAAGGGTTCAGCTACAATGGCAAACTTATTTATCTAAGGTGACATCTGAACGTTTGACTTTACCTCCACACAGTCAAAGTTCTCATTAACTTTGGATGTATAATCAATGCGAAACAGTGTTGACAAGTTACCAGCAATGTAGTACAAAAGAATCTTCAGTCCCTTGTAACCAAAGGCAACCTCACTGCAGAAGAAAGAAAAATTAGGTTATAGCTGAATGCTAATCAACTCCACTAAGAAAATTAACTTCTCCTATACAGATAGATGTCATTACTGTTAAAAATTTTGAAGGATTTACCACTTTTAAAAACAGAGCCTTCAGTGTTGCCTTTAAAAATTCCTTCAATTCACCCAAACATACCGCTAGTCATTTCTCTAAATGTGTCTCATGAAACAAATTAGCCCAATTTACAAGTTTGTCAGTGATAGGTACAGCAGGTATTTCACCTTACACATGTATGGCTACATTTACAGTGGACGCTCGGGTTGCAAACGTGATCCATGTGGGAAGGACGTTTGCAACCCGCAGCACTCGCAACCCGCAGCGCCATGTGATTTGGTGCTTCTGGGCATCGTGCGATTTAGCACTTCTGCACATGCGCAAGTGCCAAAACCCAGAAGTAACCTGTTCTGGTACTTCCGGGTTCGGCACAGTGCGCAACCCAAAATCACGCAACCTGAGGTGTCTGTAACCCAAGATATGACTGGATATACTTTGTAGCATTGGCAGAGTTTGTGTTATTTTTGTCAGTGTCAGCTAAGGTTGGGTGATATATTGATATATCGTCCAAAACTGGTTTGAAGTCCACATTGTGTTATCAGTTTCATAATTTTTGACCTGGCAATATATCGTGAATCATTGTTTTTGTGTATGTGCTATGCAGAAATCATTATACGGCAAAAAACCATGAAGCCAGCCAATGCCTCTACATAGCTCCATCCTTATTTCAGACATCGTGATATATCAGTATATCATGATGTGTAGCGGGTGAAATATCATGATGTTGAAAACCATATATCGCCCAGCCCTAGCGGGTAGGGCTTGCAACCTTGCAACTACAGAAAATTATAGAGCCATACAAAAATGCTCACTAGAACAGCTGCACTAGTACAAATATGTAATATTAATATCAACTTATTAACTTATTTCTGACACTTTCTTGCATCACTTACTCATCCCCAAAAACTTGGTGGCTGAACTCTGGATGAAATGTTGTATTGTCATCTTCCAAATCCTCCTGAAAACGGACTGATGAGAAAAAGGACTGATTATAAGCTTTGCCAACATGTTTTACTTAATTCACAGAAGTCCAGATCAGTTACTACTTCCTTGCCTTTTTCTGCTTCGAAGGCCTGCCAGAGTCAGGCTTTCCTCAGTTATAATATTTCATAGTTTTACTTTCTAAACATTAAATATAAATATTATCCCATTACAAAAACTATCTTATGTTAATTTAGCTGGTGGACAGAAGTGCGGATTCTCTTCTTCAGAACTTGGCGGGGGGGGGGGGGAGCTGTTTTTCCAGAATTCCCTAGAGAAGGTGAATGCATGCTTCCTTAACCCTTATTTCTTGATTTGTCATTAAATTTTAGGGCTGCTTCACAGAACGTGTCCAAAGGTGGCCTAGTAATATTTTTTAAAATAAGAATAAAAAACTAAATATTCTCTACACTTTCAGTTTAAGTCCATCAGTGAAAGTCAAAATGCAGACAAAAATCAATTCAATGCGTAGCTAACAGCCTTAAGGTGTGGTAAGGTAAAGGTAAAGGGACCCCTGACCATTAGGTCCAGTCGTGACCGACTCTGGGGTTGCGCGCTCATCTCGCTCTATAGGCCGAGGGAGCCGGCATTCGTCCGCAGACAGCTTCCGGGTCATGTGGCCAGCATGACTAAGCCGCTTCTGGCAAACCAGAGCAGCACACGGAAACGCCGTTTACCTTCCCGCCGGAGCGATACCTATTGATCTACTTGCACTTTGATGTGCTTTTGAACTGCTAGGTGGGCAGGAGCAGGGACCGAGCAACGGGAGCTCACCCCGTCGCGGGGATTCGAACCGCCAACCTTCTGATTGGCAAGTCCTAGGCTCTGTGGTTTAACCCACAGCACCACCCGCGTCCCTTAACGTGTGGTACTCTTTGTCAATTCCTAGATGTAGGAGACTGGTGTTAGCAAATTGCCGCACAATAGTTGTTGTTTCCCCAATATAAACAATTTGACTGTAACCTGCAGGTTGCAATTTGGTGACAATTACGTTACAGTGGTGCCTCGCAAGACGAAAAGAATCCGTTCCGCGAGTCTCTTCGTCTTGCGGTTTTTTCGTCTTGCGAAGCAAGCCCATTAGCGGCTTAGCGCTATTAGCGGCTTAGCTGTTAAGCGGCTTAGCGGCTTGGGAAAAAGGGGGGGAGGAAAAAAAACCCGCAGGAACTCGCAAGACATTTTCGTCTTGCGAAGCAAGCCCATAGGAAATTCGTTTTGTGAAGCACCTCCAAAACGGAAAACCCTTTCGTCTAGCGAGTTTTCCGTCTTGCGAGGCACCACTGTATTGGTTTATGCTGTCCTCCACTCTGCAAGCAGCACACACTTAACATTTAACAGATGAGGAGCGGGAAAAGTACTTGCCCTAAGACCAGCTAATTCAAAGTTGAACAGGTATTTAAAGCTGGGTCTAACACACTATTTGATGAACCCCACCTGCCTCTACCTTTCACAAGTTCAGCGCTGATAGTAATGGTAATTACATGGTAATTTCAATCAGACAACTTTCAGACATATTCACTACATGGCTAGTTGTGAGGATGGAAAGTGTGCACTATGAACTGCCATCAATGTTGTTTCTGTTCACTCCTTTCTGCAATAGTAATTAGGCAGTGATGCACCCATACACAGGAACAGAAGAGAGTGAACAAACTAAGTTCTCTGGTGCTCTGCTAACTCTAACACTCCAAAATGGAGGCTCAAAGCAACACCTAAAACATTGCCAAGCTTAAGTATCAAAGCTATAATTTCAAAACCTTACCTAATTTTAGGTGAATTGCTTCATTTGTATTACACTTATACTCGGCCAATTTCTTTTCCATAGCAGAAAGCCCTAGGAAAACACACTTAAATAAGTTCTCACCGCAATTCAAACAATTTTCAAATAACGTTATCATTTTGGCTTATCCAACATAAAACTGTACAGAAATAAACGGGAATTAGGTAGTGCTTTGAAGCATGAGTTGTTGTGTTAATACAAAACAAGGAAACCTGTAAGCCTGAGATGCTATATAAGAGGCCCACAAGATCCTGCTGTAGGTTCTCAGTACTTTTAGAATTCAGGCAAATAGTTACTTGCCTGATGCAAGTAAAAATTATTCCCAGGCGATCAAGCAAAGGTGCTTTACACATTGGCTCTCAATGTAAGCATGCATGGGGTATGTGGGCTAGTATCATAGAATTGTAGAGTTGAAAGGGACGAGGGCCATTTGGTTCACCCCCTGCAATCCAGGAATCTCACTGTCCAAAGTGGAGCTCGACCCATGACCCTGAGATTAAGAGTCTCATGCTCTATTGATTGAGCTAGGCTAATACTTTAAGCATATTGCCCTTTGCCAGAGGGCAATGCCACACTTGCCATGCCGCCATGCAGAACCGTGGAATGCTGCTTATTTGCAAGACAAAAATGTGACCTCTTTCATCCTGTGCCTCAGACAGCAAGATTTCGTTCACATCTCCTAGCCCTGCCATGACAGCCATTAACACGCAAGATCTTGCATGTTTGAGATTTATATTGGTTCAGACAAAACAGTCACAGATCTCCTGCACAACCCTGCAGTGTTATTTTTCTCCCACACCGGAAGAGGGCATTTTCAGTGGCAAATAAAACGCTACTGCCAAATGGGGCTTCAAAATAAATAAATAAATAAATCTAGCTGTCTGGGTTTTGTTTTTTTCCCCCAATGGTTTTGCTAAAATTATTTCATTAACGCCACAGAAAAAAATAAGAGGAATTATAAATATGGTTTAAGTCAGAACTTGGCTGAGGAACACATAATAAAAATGTTTGTTACATTTAGCACTACTACAGTGTTAAGTAAGGGGCCAATAATAATGGAACCACATACAGCCTCTAACAGTGCATTACAACAGACAGAGAAATCATAAAGTGGTCCTCCAAGACCCTCAGGAATTGTCAAGTGGTCTCCAGGGAGGAAATGCTTTGTCATGAGTTAAAGGAGTGTGTGCCTACCATTTTTGGTCTATAAATGAGCCAGGTGGACTGTCAAGGCACCGGTACATAAGATACCACTACGTGAAATGAAGTTCCAGAAAGGGAATTATAAAATTAGCCATGATACCAATTCCAGGCAAAATATTTTTTATTATTGTGTGTTATTGTCCATGACAACATTTGGTACATATAAAAATATGATCAGTGACCACACCGCAGAGCTCGGAAGTTGAAGTTCAGTCCACTGATCTGTTAACCTCTGCATGCTGCTTAGGGTTACATTTTCAGTTCATGGTAAACACCAAGGGTTGGCAAGGCTTGCCGGGCCGGCACAGCACGATGCCAGAAATTGCATCTGCACAGGTCTGCGGTGCCGGAAATCGCTTCTGTGCATGCCCAGACACCAAAAATCACACCTGCGCAGAAGCAATTTTTGGCATCTGGGCAAGCGCAGAAACAATTTCCGGTGCCACGAACATGCGCAGACGTGATTTCTGGAGTCTGGGCATGCGCAGAATCAATATCCTGAGCCGCGGAAGAGAGTCCCCACGCCATGCTGGTTTAGCGCAGCACAGGGGGACTCACCAAATGGGCGGCTAGTTTCCGGGGCGGTTCGTGGGCTGCTTAAATGGCCTCTGTGGGCCGCAGGTTGGGGACCCCTGGTAAACACCATTTTGTTGTTTTTACACTTGCACTGACATGTTGCACATCCTTTCTTCTATCTACAAAAAAACTTATCTGTAGGATACAGAGATGCATCAACTGTAGTCAGCACATGTTTCAGTTCTCCATTTTCAAGTGTCCATCCCAAGTCTTCAAGACCTGGATTGACAGCAATCTGTATATGCTGTATCACCATGCTCTGACAGCAAACTCTTTTCAGTTATTTCAGTAATGTTCCACTAACTTCTTGTTGCTTGGTAGTGTGGAGGAAGTTTAATATGCTTGGGAGTCAGCTTCTTATCTCCACTCAAAATTTTGAGCAATACTTATAATTCTGCTCAGCTGACCAGCAGGTTCACTGTTGTCACCACTCTCCAAGATTTCTTCTGCTCCAAGCAAAATTCATAAATGCAGCAGCTAGACTGGTGACTGGGAGTGGCCGCCGAGACTGTATAACGCTGGTCCTGAAAGACGTACATTGGCTCTCAGTATGTTTCCAAACACAATTCAAAGTATTGGTGCTGACCTTTAAAGCCCTAAATGGTCTTGGCCCTTGAACCAGACAGAGGGCCTTCTTGGTAGTGGCACCCACCCTGTGGAACGCCCTCCCATCAGATGTCAAGGAAATATCTGACTTTTAGAAGACATCTGAAGGCAGCCCTGTATCAGGAAACTGTTAATGTCTGATGTTTTACAATTTTTTATATGGGTGGGGAATAATAGTAATAATAATAATAATAATAATAATATTACATAAACAGGCTATTAGTTACAATATTAAAGCAGTGACATAATCAATACCAAGCATTTTGAAGACCAGAATGAACCCTGACATCGTTATGAATCTTCAGTGTAGGGTATACTAGAGGAAGACGCCAAGCATCTGTGAGTTTGCGTACAGGCATTCGAGCAAGATCATAAAGTTTAAGGTAGTCATCTAGAGTTTTGGCTGTGGATAACTCTCTTAGCTGGAACAATAAGGTATGAAGTTGTATCAAAATCGTCTCTTCCATTTGCCACATATATTACTGTGTCCCCAAGTAGCAACCATGTTTTTTAAAGAAGGTTAATTTATCACTTATGTTACTGGCAGGGATAGCCAAAGATGAGCATTCTTCTATCGATACCGTACATGCCATTCCCATACATTATTTAGCTTGGAGCTTTCCAAACTGTGTGTTGCGACACTTTCGTGTGTTGACTGCAGTGCGTGAACACTCCCCATGCTCCTCCTGGAACTGGAAAGCAGTTAGTATAACATCTGGATGCTTCTTTTAACTAACTGATTTTTCCCTTGTGTTTGTAGTCAGAGTAGGAAGTATCATAACACACCACACATTTGTTTTCACCTGTTCATAACAATTAAACTTTTGAATTATATATCAATGCACATTCTCTTCAAACTTGATTCTCTGGAATCTTGCACCTTTGCAAGTCCTTGCTCAATTACATGTCTCACACAATCATGTATCAATTCTTGACAAAATCTGCAGATCTTTGCACTGCAGGTATCTCCTCAAAGAACTGACAGGATCAATTGCTATTTACATGCAGAGCAATGTAAAAAGAGGTTGACTGAGGCCTTGTAAGTATGACCAGTGAAGCCAAGGATAGAAAGTGAACAGGGATCTGGGATGCAGATCAAACGGCCCAGACAAACACTAGAATAAATGAACAATGTTCTTAATATCTGCCTTTTCCCAACACCCTCTCCTCCCTCCTAACAACCATTGCCTAGCATCTGTTACCATGACACCCTCTCTAATGTTCCATCTTCCTGACCACTGTGACCTGGGGACTATATACCACATGAGCCCCTTTCTCAAGTCCTCTTTCCCAAATTCCACCTCCTTGGGCAAAAAAATTGCAGCCAACCTATGGCCTGTAGACCAGCACTTCTTTAACTTTCTGTGTCCTCCTACCTAGCATGCTCCCCAAGAACATAAAAGATAGGACACATGCTGTTCTTATAAGTTAGAGGATGGCAGTTGCTTGCTTTCCATTGAGGGCAACAGTCCCATCTCTCCCCAACTCATTTTACCAAAAATGGCATTCACACTCTCATTTAACTTAGGACACAGCAATTTATTACATTACACAAATTCAACATGGAGATAAAACACCCTCAACTTCCAAGCTTTGAATTTTAAGAATCTGTAAAGTGGTGGCATGTAAAAATTGTCATAATTATGAACAGATGTTAAAAAAATAAACTTCACAATAAACCTTGTGAAGATGGTTAGGGGGGAAAATAAACTTGATAAGTTTGATAAGATGGTACACAGTAAACAAAAACATGAAAATTGTTTGACCACCTTGCAAGATGGCAGTCAAGCTAATAAAAATCTTTTTCTGGCAACCTAGATTTTAAAATTTAGCATATTACTGTTTCAGAAAAACACTCATATGCTCTTAACCCCCACCCTTAAAAAAAAAAAAAAGCCTGCATCCTTAATTTTAGGGAAGTGGTCTAGTTTACTGTGTGGAGACACCTTCAAATAATTAACACACTAAGGGCGTGTTAAGTGCTTTCAAAATCTGGATACACCAGCAGATCAAAAGTTAGCGCAATAGCAGCCCAACATTTCAACAAATGTACCATGTCCAACATGTCAGAGCACCATTCCAATACAACTGCAATTACATATTGCAGTACACACATTTCTTCCCAACCTCCACCCATATGACCTGATGTGGTTTTGACACTAGCCTAATGAGCTAGAGAGAAGCCAGAACAGTATAGGAATCTAATATGCCATAGCCAGGCCTAGGGGACAAACTAAGTCCAGGATCTTCATGACTGCATGCATGCCCCAGGTTGGTTAGCTATGTTTTTGGGATATTCCTCATTCCCTCAGGATTAATCTGTTGGGAGGCTGCTGCTGGCAGTCCGCAAAGACAAACATAGGCAGCGTCAGAAACAAAAGTGTTCTGGATTAACTAATTCAGAAGAAATAGTGCTTTGCTTCAATTTTCATGATACCTCAGATTAGAATTCCCAATCCTAATTTACATAGAAGTAAGCCGCAACGGGTTTAATGGGGTTATTCATAAGTACACGTAGAAATTTCTTTTAGTACATCAGATCAGTACAGCTACTGTTCTGAAAAGCAAGTAAAAGGAATTCCTTTATAACTTTCAGTGTGTCATATACATACACACTAAGGAAAAACCAACCAATTTATTCTCAGGCAGCTAGGGTGGGGGACTTATTTTAGCGAAGTAACCAGGAAAAGTGTTTATTTTTTAAAACAACAACACTGCCCCCTCCAATTGTTCTGAAACTATAAATGAGGGAAAGACTTCAAAAACAAGGAGGAAATGAACAGGAAGGAAGGAACTCAGGTGGGATGGAAGAAAGGGGCAGCTTCAGAAAGTGATGGAGGGCACCTAAACTGAAGGTTGCCCACCTGCACTGCAATTTAGAGTATTTCACTGTAAAATATATACTTAATTTATAAACAGACTAATCTTATACATGTCTATTCAAAAGCAAGTCCCATCAACTTCAATGGGACTCACTTCCAAGTAAACTAAGCAGCCAAACATGATACATGTTTACTTAAAAGTAAATCCTGCTGAGGGTAACTCAACCAACCGGTCCATCTGGGCAAGGATTGCAGCTTGCCAGATGGAACAATCTTCCCTCTCTTCCCCTATGCGCTGTTTGGGGGGTGGGTGTTCTCCAGATTCACCCCAAGCCAATTTCAGGGGGGGGCTGGGGGGAAAGCTCCATTGGGTAAGCAGAAGTCTTGTGTGAGGCTTCCACTGGGCTTCACCTAATTCACAGGTTAGGTGAATCCCATTCACTGTGTTCAAATGGGCTTACTATTAAGTATGCAAAGGATGTCCATCTCAGTAATTTCAGATGATCATGGCAGCCCCAGAAATATTATGTTCTGTGGGGGATACATAGTGTTAGTCATACTAGATAAGTGGACTTAACTAACCTAAGTCCACCAATTTAACCGACCTATTCAGAGTATGATTTAGTTGCATATTAACCTATGCACTTAACGCAATAATAATATTTTTGAGCTAGTCACAGATAAAATGGCATACCAAGGACATTGGTGGTTCAGTGGTAGAATTCTGGCCTGCCATGCAGGAGGCCCAGGTTCGATTCCTGGCCAATGCAACTTGCCTTTAATGCCTACCTCTGGGATAGCTCAGTCAGTAAAGCATGAGACTCTTAATCTTAGGGTCGTGGGTTCAAGTCCATGGTGGGCAAAAGATTCCTGCATTGCAGGGGGTTGAACTCGTGGTCTTTTTCCAACCCTACAATTCTATGATTCTACCCTAAGGCTCCAAAAATCAAGCAGTATATAGAAAGCCTCTGTCTTTAAACCAGCATGGGTACAACCACTTTGCCGATTCAGAAAGGAAAAATAAGACGTGCCCAAAGTTAGAATAAAACTGCTAGCTGCACAAGTAAGGGGTCGGGGGGCTGCAGCACTTCAGAACAGAAGCAATCTCATAGCAAGGCATGGGGCTGCGCATCTCTGCCCTTCAAATATTTTATTTTTTTCCAAGGGGGAGGAAGGGGCGCTTAATTCTGGCACAGCGGCAGGGGACCCGTTTTAGGAACGGGTCCAGACCCACCTGTCGAAACGCAAGCGAACAGCAGGGCCCATGCTTCGCCCTTTACTTTCCTGGCAGGCCGTCAGTGCCTGACAGGGTGGGGATGGGGGGCTGCTCTGCCCCCCACCCCACGTCACACCCCATGGCAGTTCCCCCCACCCACCTACCCTATAGGTCCTATAAGTTCCCCGCCCACCAATGGCAACGGGTCCCGAGCGAACTTCGAGGCGGCCGCGAATTTCAGGGCCGGGTTCGGAGGCAGCCCCAAGGCGGAGGCGTTTTTCCCAGTCAGAGGGGGAGAAACCAGCCCACCCGGGTAACCGGCAGCCGTTTTCCCGCGCAGCAGAGACCGCAGCTTCCCGGGACTGCTTGGACGGGACGGGGCGGGGGCCACTTCCAGCTCACGCCTTGCCTCAGGGAGGCCTAACCCAAGCAGCCGGCCAGCCTGTCTTTCTCTCCCGCCATGACCCGCTTACCCGCCATTTCCGAAGCGGCGGCGGCGGCAGCGGCGGCCTCGGGCGCCAAGCGAAGCCCTCCGAGCCAGCCCAACTGAGCGAATCAAGCCGCGCGCCCACACGCCGGAAACGGCGTCGCGAAGGAGGGACGCACACGCACGCACTTCCGTTCTCTCTAGGCTCCAGGCTGGAGAGGAGAGACGCGGGCAAAACGTTAGGAGCGCCGGCGCATGCGCGGCGTTCTGGGAAGCGCCCTTCCTCCACGGTCGGGCGCTGACCTTCGCGCAGAACTCCGTTCCCAAGGGCTTATTTGCATAGCTCCGCCCAGCTCCCTTCCAACGCTCCGCCCTCTCGGGCTGAACGCCGGGTTCGCTGGCCTATGCAAGATAGAGAGCGGTCTTCAAAAATGCGATGGGCTTTGGAAATAGCTGCTCTTCTTCACACCAGTAGGGATGGGAGAAATTCGCTTTAGTTCGCATTTAAACCGAATTTATCAAATGTATCTGCAAACCCATGTTCAGCAACAACAAAATGAATCCGTTGACATCCGTCTGTCATAGGAGACCATGGACCAGAACCTGCAAGGGAAACTTTCTTTATTCTTAATACCGCTCTTTTGTGCGAATGCATGTCTGTGCAAAAGAGATGTTTTAATTGAAAAAAAATAGAAATACCGTAAATGTGCCTTCAGCAGCTGCTTGTGGGAAAAGGCAGACTGCAAGCCTTTCCTTTGGGCTGATGGAAACAAAATGGAAATAAGGGGCACAGAGGGAGACAGCACCCTGCCAAACATCACCACAGGCAGAGGATTTCTTCAGCCAGAACTCACAGAAACTCCATTCCATCACCTCTCAGGTGGGCACCATTGCCAAGGTGTTTTGTGATGATTTCCGGCACATCTTTTCCTAGAAAAATAGCACTGACCACAGGTATATATACAAACAAACTCCATCACCCACAAACAGGAAATATCCCAATCAAACAGGTCTCCTCATAGGAGCAGCGTGAGTGGGGTCTCGGCGCACCACATAGGAAACCCCAGGCATAGTAATAGGGGCAATCTCATCCTTTATTTCCACCCTGTGGCTCCAGTCCAAATCATCTGTCAGGAGGGCTGTTCCCAGGATGCAGGCCTGGCCAGGACGGCTGAGGCAGCTACTTCACAGGTGGGCTGGCCTTGCTTTCTTATATCCGGTTCTGTTGCTGTGAGGGATAATCGAAGATCACCTCTGTTATGTTAAGGCGATTCTACATTAGGCTGAGTCACCCTTTCATGCACCTGAATACCTCCTTTCACAATAATACTTACACGAAGAAACAGCACCCCACACATTAACACTGCTGCAGCCACACACCTTGCCCGTGACAAACAAGATTCGGACAGTTTGGTGCACACAGTGACAGAGTGCAGAAGTGGAAGGGAGAAGGAAGCAGAAGTGACATTGCCGCAGAGTGTATGTGGCTCTCCATCCACTGGGAAGCGCGGTAATTTCTCTGTTCACTCTACTTCTCTGTTTTCTGTTTTCTTTTCTCGGTCACTTCTCTGTTTTCTTCACTTTTCATTTCCCTCTGTGGCCCCCTAGTCTTGTGTGACGTGGACCCCCATTTATGCAATTTTCACATGTGGCCCCCTAGCAATATACGGGGGGGGGGGAGAGAATATGGCCCCCGGGTGGGGAAAACTACTATAAAGCACTTTGCATACAGTGGTACCTCGGGATGCGAACGGGATCCGTTCCGGAGCCCCGTTCACATCCTGAACAGAACGTAAGACACAACTGCGCATGCGCGGGTTGTGTTTTGCTGCTTCTGCACATGCGCGTGACGTCATTTTGACCGTCTGCGCATGCACGAGCGGCAAAACCCACTCCGTTACTTCTGGGTCGCCGTGGAGCGCAACCTGAAAATACATATCCTGAAGCTTATTTATCCCGAGGTATGATTGTATTATGTTGCCAGAAGGGCGCTGTCCAACATACAAGGAGGCTGGAGGTTTGCAGAATTATAAAAGTCTCTCAACCTACTGCAAACCCCCAGGTTACAAACTGTAAGAAAAAAGAGGTCACAAACGGACTGGAATTCTCCATCGATAGAGATTTGCGGTTCCCTATAGCAATTATACCCCTCTATATTCAAAAACAGCACATTAGGCCAAAGCAAATCAGATTCAGAAGATCTCATATTTTTCTGCTTGTCTAGTTTGCCTATTTTGGCTCTTTAAAGAGTTAATCACATGTCTGGAAGCAGTTTGATAAAGCTGAAGTTAGTGTTTAATGTGTATGCTAAACAGTCAAAGCTATTTTAAACATCAGCTCCATTCAGAACTACCAATCTAGTGTAATAACACACTTGATACTACAGGATAATATCCCAATCACAGGTAACAGAATTAAATAACAAGTAACAAATGAGGGAAATAATGAATGCTGAATATTTCAGTAACAAAACTGTTAACATGGAATGCATAGCTTTTAAAAGCGAAAAATGAGCTGGGGACGATAACGGTGTAAATCAAGAAACACACAGTTTCCAAGTGGTTGGTTGTTTTGGGGGGGTTTTTTTGTAACTAATGTTTTTATTATTTAAATTTTGTTAGTGTATAAAATCTCCCCTAACGTGACTAAAATCTAGAATGTGATGTTAATTGTGCATACAGGACAGTCCTAAACATCACCAAGCTTGCTATCCAGTCAGCAACAAAAATAAGATAAAGACCATGGGGCATTTGCCTTGCCCCAGATGCCACACAAAACCCAAGACCCAGTCACACCCAGACTGTCTGAAGAGTCCAAAAACTAGACCTGTGGGATAGGACAAGGTTCATAGGCAGGCAGGCAGGTAGTCACAGGCTCAGACTCTGGATTTTATAGGTACCAACTCCTAGGGTCTGTGGGGGCTTTGGCACCCACAATAAAATATTTGAGGGGGCCGGGCCCACACAAAATTGATGGGCATTCCCATTCAAACAGTGAGTGTACATTGCATCATGTGATTGATTATGTGGGGCTGGGCTTAACTGTGCTCCCACAACATTTTATTCAAGTTGGCACCCCTGCTATATGTGGCAGCCCACTAGAAAAGGCTGTGCCTACATCAGGGGCATCTCCAGATGGTGTTTGATTAGTTTAGCCTCAGTCAGCATGGCTAGCGCAGAGGAGCGATGGGAGTTGTAGTACACATCATCTGGGGTGCACCGTGTTGGCTACCCCTCCCTGACCTACAGCGTGAGGCCACTCACTTGGCCCTCACATTAGCCATGTTGTTTTGCATCGCCTAGTCCTCTGCCATCCTATCTACACACGCAACCCCGCCATCATTAACTTGACTGTCTGGGGTCTGCTTTTCATACCCGCCTCTATGCCTGACTTCCTGGTTCATCACAGCAACAGGTGACTGCTACTTTAGTTATGCATAGCCAGGCTGTGGTCCTACATTGCAAAAGGAACCATGCGTGTTCAACCACAAACAGCAGCGGTGGGCCTTATTTTTTATTCATTTACTCAATCTATATTATAGCCCACCCATCCTCCCAAAGGAGCTCTGGGTGGCATTCGGGTGAGATCTTTCTACACAGAGCATTCGTGAACCTTTGTTTCCCTTGTGTGGAGACCCTGCTACCGTTTGCTGAGGGAGAGAGGAAGGAAGGTCTAGTTAGCCAATCCAGAGTTAGGCAATGCACTTTGTGTTGTTTAATGCAGCAGGGCGGAGACATGGAGGAGGAGGGTGGGTTATTGGTTTGTTTTTGTTCTTATGTTTTTTATGGGTTTTTTAATCTTGTGTTTTAATGTTGTTGTCAGATGCTGTTGTGGTTGCTCGAGAGTAACCAGGCAAGACTCCAACCTGCCTTTTACAGGCTTTATTCTTGGTGCAAACTATTTACAGCGAAGAGCGTCGTAAGTTCATGTCCGGCTCAGTCGCTAGCAGAATCCGGGAGTGGTCGGTTTTTGTACCTCCCCCAGCATATAAGTTGAGTCACCCCCAGCCTTTTCCGCTACTCCCTGCGCCGAAGACTACTGCGCAGAATGGGCGCTGGCAGAGGCGTGCTTCCTGCCTCTCCGGCTTGCTCAGGCTCAGTGTTAAGGCTCTCCCTAGCATGGTCTGGCCCTTGTACTTCTTCTCAACTGGAGGTGGGGCTTTCCTCCTCTTCGGAAGAGGAATTGCTTTACAAGATTTTCGGAGGCTCCCTATAACATCGCTGCCCTTCCATCTCTCGCCTCTGAGCTGATGGCAGTTTCCTGACAGGTGTGAACCACCCTGAGATGTACGGTTGAAAGGCAGCATACAAATAATAATAATAATAAAATAATAATAATAATAATAATAATAATAATAATAATACACAGTCATCTTACTTGAAAGAGAAGATTCTCCCCTCTTTTGTGTTCCTGTCTGGGGTGCATTCCCCCCATAGAGACCAACTCCTAGGGGCCAATGTCCCTTCAGCCCCCCCAATAAAATATTTGAGGGGGCTTGGTGCCCCCACAGTTGATGAGCATTGCCATTCAAACGGCATGCATGTTCCACGTCTTGTGATCGATTATGCTGGGTGGGACTTACTGCCCCACCCAATATTTTATTCAAGTTGGCACCCCTGATTCCCCAGCTGGAAGAATTAAAGATCAGGATGTTGTTGGGCCCTCTGTGAATGTAGCCTTGAGGCAGATTCTAAATAAGAGAAGTACCAGCAATCAGCTCTTCCAATATTTTTTCAGAGGCCACACACTTTGTGCAATGTGCCTTTAACCTTAGTGCCCCCTTGCACTGTTCTAAGTGTGCACAATGTAAGACAGTGGTACCTTGGTTCTCAAATGGCTTGGTTCCCAAACGCCGAAAACCCGGAAATAAGTGTTCCGGTTTTTGAACGTTTTTCGGAAGCTGAACAGGGTATAAATAGTAAATAATAATAATAATAATAATAATAATAATAATAATAATAATAATTTTCCTACAGCATGTTGCAGCTGTGTGGGTGAAGCAAGAGGGGATGTCAGCATTTCCTCCCAGCGCCATCACTCTACTGAAAAGAATTCCTTCTATATCTATGGATTGATACTGTATTTCTCTCAAATTTCTTAATTTATCGGCTCAGCTTTGAGTGAAGTCATCCTTACATAGAGCCAGCAAATAAAAATAACATTGAAAGCATGCCTTTGATTAAAGCCAAAGGAATCTCTTCCCCACCCCCCACCCCCGTTAGGTCACCAGAGACTGAAGACCTGGAAGTCGCAAAGGATGGCTGCTCTTGTTTTTTACAGTTCAGAAGTTTCCATTCATCACCTACTTACCCTACCCAGTGATCTAGCAAAATTAATGAGCTGTGATAACAAAGGAGCTTTTCTACTGCAGAGAACTTGAGCTTTTGCCAGACACACACAAAAGACTTTAGTAACCGGAGCATTTGTGACTGAAAAAACCAAGGTGTTTGTAGGAAATATTAGACTATGATTCACAAACTGCTTAAGCAATTTGGGTGGCTGGGATCCCAAACATATGAACAAAGGAGCTGCCTTACGACTCATACTATTGGTCCATTATCTAGCCCAGGCATAGGCAAACTCCGGCCCTCCAGATGTTTGGGATTACAATTCCCATCCCAATTTCCCTTTTGGGGCTTTTGCTTCACTGTCCCAGAATTGCAATCCTCAGACCATTTCATAGTCAAGAAAAGCCAAAGGGACAGAGGATTAAAAGAGGACATGTCCTTTGCCTGATACAATTTTTTGACCAATGTTCCAGATCTGGGTCATCTGTATTTATATGTACATGAATAGCTAGGATCAATAACAGCTGCAAAAACAAACAGGAACAAGGGATGATAGCTGCACAACAGATACATTTCTCCATGTGTTTCAGCTATATCCTGTGTTCATACTTGGTTGGAGAATAGGGAATTATTACTTATTTCTGAGTTAAATTATTATTATTATTTATTGAATTTATATACCACCCTATACCCGGAGGTCTCAATGAACAAGCAATAGCCCATTGGCTCAAAGGCCATGTTTGTGTGTGTATATATGCATATGTATCCAGCTTTGGGCTCATTTGACAAAGGGCAAGATATAAGTATAAATAAATAATAAATCCTCCCTTCCTCCTTCCTTGGACATTGGATGGCCATCTGTCATGGATGCTTTATTTTATTTTTTTTCATATTTTTCTTATTGATTTTCCAAAAAAAATTAAACAGACAAACAAACATAAATCTTAAATGTACTTAATCCAAAATTAGTAACATGTTAAGTGACTTCCTCGAATCCCCCTGGCTGAATTTCAGTGTATATCATTATCCAAAACCAATTTTCTCATAAAATTAACTTAATCACTTAACATCTTTCTTTCTTTCTATTTTAACATTAAACATATTAATCTCTAACATTACATATTTAAATCCTAAGCCTATCTGGTATTTGAAAGTTTTTCCAATTAAATTATCTTAACATATTTAGCTAAATAGTCTTTAAATTATGTCTATTCCTCCTGGTATTCCTCCTCCTTCTGGTCACGGACTCTTCCAGTCAGGTCGGCTAGCTCCAAAAAGTCCATCATCTTCATCTGCCATTCCTCCACTGTTGGGACTTCTTGTGTTTTCCAGTTCTTAGCTAACAAAATTCTTGCTGCAGTCGTGGCATACAAAAACAGTCTAACATCTTTCTTGGGCAATTCCAAACCTGTTATCCCAAGAAGAAAGGTCTCTGGTTTCTTAATAAATGTATATCTCAACATTTTTTTCATGTCATGGATGCTTTAGCTGAGAATTTTGCATTGCAGGGAATTGGACTAGATGACACTTGGGATCCATTTCAACTCTACAGTTCTATTATAAAGAGATTTCAAGAGGTGGGACTTGTTTTCCAAGGGAAAATGTAGTGGCAACTTGGAAGGGTGAGCAAAAATGCACCACTCCACTTTTCTTGGGGAGGGGCGTGTGGAGACACCACCAGCCACCCCGATTTCAATCCAAACTAAAAACATCCAGCCACACCTGTAGCCAAACTGATGGCACAGCCTGCACATGTTTGTCCCTGGCTCCTCCGTGGGGTTTTGGACTTGTGCTTGTTGGCATTATTGAGAGTTAAACACACATACACAGGAGAAGTCCCAAGTCTTTATCCAGCCCCTCACCCTGGTCTCCCAGCAGCCACCCTAGGATGGGAACATGATATGATAACATTTTGGAGGATAAACCTGATAACATTTGGAATGAGTTTATACAAAACGTAGTAGGCTATTAACATTTACATAAGCACCAGGACAATAACACTATACCAATTTATACAAGAACATATGGAAATATCGTATATTGCTTTTTGGGGGTATGTTTTCGTTTTCATATGTATCTTTGTTGTTGTTGTTGTTGTTGTTTGTTTATTGAGTTTATATACGACGCTGTACCCTGAGGTCTCAGGGCGGAAAGATCACAACATATATAACCAGAATAAAAACAACCCAATAACACCCCCCCCAGAAAAGAGCCACATTTTAAAAGGGTATATAGGATTTTATTGTTTTTCTCTCACTTTTCCTTCTCCCTCCCCCATCACTTTATTTCTCTTTAACTGAAACCACCTTAATAAAATACAAATATTAAAAACAGGATGGGAACAGGGAATAAAATATGAATAAAATATTTTGGGGGGAGTATTTGTTTTTTTGGGGGGCAGCCCAGGTATAAGCCCCGTCCCGCATAATCAATCATCTGATGCGCTGCACTGCGCACTATTTGAATGACAATGCCCATCAACTTGGGGGGGGGCTGGTTCAAATCTCTCTCTCTCTTTTTGGGGCGAAGCGGCGGCAGAAGACTCCTCGGCCCCTAGGAATGGGCTCCTGTGGATGGGAAGTCCCGAGAGAAGGACAGCGCTCTCTCGCCCCGCTTGCGATTCCTAGCCTCCTGCCTCCAACAGGGACCGGCAGCACGGAGCTTCCTCCCCACGGCAGCTACTACTGCTAAGGCTTCCCTTGGCGGGCTGGTGGGGAAGAGACAGAAAAGCAAAGGAAAAAATAACAATTTCGGGGCTGGTCTCTCTCTCTCTCTCTCTCCCACCCCGCCGCTGCCCAGCTCCCTCCGCCTTTGCTCTTCTATGGCGCGGCTGCGCTCGTCAGAATGCGGCGCTTAGCCTTCCGCGCCTTCCAGAACGGCGCAGGCCGCGGCGGCGGCAGCGGCGGCCCTGGCAACGGGGTCACGGCGGGACAAGCTCCCGAGCTCGGCCGGGGATCCTCATTAACATAGGCCCCGGCTGAGGCCGCCGTGCGCCGGGCGGGGTGTCTCTCCCGGAGACTCCTCCTCCTCCTGCCCTCCTCCTTTTCCACCACCATCCACTTCCCCGAGCTCAGCATGGCGGTCAAGGTGACTCTCCTCCTCTCGGCTTCCTGCAAATAAGCGCGGCGGCGGCAGCAGCAGCCGGTTTGCGCGGGCGGCTGCGCGGGGGAGAGGGGTCGGGGCGCGCGCGGGTGGATGGATGTGGGGGGCCCGGCCCCCTTCCGCCTCGAGGCCACAGTGGCGGCAAGGGCGGGGAAGGGGGGTCCCCCCCAAATGTTGGCAAGGGCGGCGTGAGGGCGGCTGAAAGGCGCCCCTAGCGACAAGGGAGGGAGCCCCAGGAGGGCATAGAATAGATAGATGGATCATGGATCTATCTATCTATCTATCTATCTATCTATCTATCTATATCTATCCATCTATCTAATTGCCAAGGGTGTCTCAAAAATCCCGATTAACAGCCGGTTTCCCATTGCCCTATCTGGGCTCAATCTTGCCACTGGTGGATTCATCTTTCCCCCCTCAGTTCGCATGTGTGAAATGGGCTTCTGAGTAACTGGGAGCAGTGGGATGTTTGTTACCTCCGACTGGTCAAAAAGTGGGTGGGGTGAGGTGCTTGGCAGGGTAGGTAGCCATGAGGGGAAAGGTGGGGGGTCATAGTCCCTCTTGTTTGCCTGGTCCACGGTTCTGCGAAGCGTCTCCACCTGCAAAAGCCCTGTTCTCCCTATCTCAACCAAGCTATGTAGGATTTTAGGCGAGATCCCTGCATTGCAAGGGGTTGGACTAGAGGATCCTCAGGGTCCCCCTTTTCCAACTCTGCAGTTCTGTGACTCTGTGGTCAAGCCCATTAGTGCAGCTGATCAAAGCAGGGCAAGTTAGGGATGCTTTTGTGCCCCCATCCCTTTAAATCCCCCCCAATGATTTGCACCCTAAATTCACTCACTCGGTTCGAATGAATCTGGGCTTGTTTTCTCTCTTTGGGAGCTCAGCATGGAGTTCACACCAGGGAGTGCTAAATTAGGCTGTAATCCAAATCAGGCCTAAGGCTTCAATGGGCCTTACCTCCAAGTAAGTGGGGTTAGGATTGCAGCCTATGCTGTTCCCATAATATTCTTCACCGATCTGTGTATACACTTCTATCTGGTCTGCATCCAGGGCACTCCCCCCAGCACTGGTTTGGGAAGTAATGTACACACAACGGTAGCCGCAATCCATATCTGTCCGGTTGTTTCTTATGAAATACTGCATTTTGATGCATTCTTCCCCCCCCCCCGGCTGCCAAACCAGTTTTGCTCTGAATTGAGAAAAAGAATAACCAGGCTGCATTTTAAGCTGGGAATATGTACACAGCCGTGGGCTATTAGTGCATGGATAAAGGAGGTCTTCAATCATCCATGCAGTGTTCGGGTTGTGCTTATTTTGGAATGATTAACTGCAGAGTGTGCAGATGAACTCTGAGGTATGTGTTAAAAAATAAAAACAAGGCTTTGCCCTCGCTAAGCAACTTAGGCCTGAGGATAGCGGAGGCCTTGTAAGGCCTGTGATATCCTTGAAGACAGGGAAGGAAGGAAGCCTTTTCCCTCCACCGATGTAAAATAGAGCTTGTTATGTCACACTTCCTGGGACACGAGGCTGCATAGGCAAGTAAATGCTTTGCATTCCATCTTTCTGTAGGTGTGGGAGGTAAGGTGGAGCCCTCTCCTTGTCTAGCACTTATGCAGTTTCTTAGAAAGGCCTGTCTTTTTGAGGTATAGCCATACAGCAGTTAAGCAGTGTTAAAAGGAGGAGAGTGACATGAGGAAAGGGACTGTTAATTGGGCTAGATAAGGTCATAGGTGTGCCTGCTCCACCCAAGGTTTGCTGGAGGTCAGTCTGGGGATCAGAGGTCCTATGTAGGTTTTAAGAGTGTTGTAATTCATCTCCAAGAACACACCACATGCAAAGTAATACATGATATTCTATTGCACATGCTAAATTGCAATGGCTACCGGATCTTGTTCCGGGGGTGGGGGAGGTTAGTTTATTTGCAGAGGGCTACTTGCGCTTTCTGGCATGCACAATATACCTTCACTCTTGTTGTGACTTCTTTGTAGGAGAGCAAAACTGTTTTCTGATTGGAACACTTCTGTTTTATCTTCTTAGCTTCATTATCTGTTGTTTTAGTTTTCTTCTTGAGTTAGTAGGCTCTGTTTCTCTTTCCCTGGCAGTTCCTCCCGAGTTTGACAGCTGTCATGAGGCTTGCAATTGTTTTACTGTTCAGCAACATAAACATGTGTCTGAATGTCTGGCACTCGCTCTATCATTTAGATAAGAGACTTGATATTTATTACTCTTTATCTGCATAGATTGCAGTTCAGGTTTCCCTCTTTGGTAGATGAGTAACCCGACAAGCGGAGCATTAACCTTCCCCCTTCCTTCTTGGTTTTGTAGGTTCAAACAACCCGGAGAGCAGATCCTAATGAGCTTCGCAACATATTTTTGAAGGTAAGCGACTGTTTTTTGATGTCAGAGTTCTATATTTTTAGCTTTAGTCATTTCCCATGCTTTCTTGGTATGCTGGAAAATGGTGCATGCATTTCTGCAAAGGGCTCTCTCATTCTTTGCTATGCTCAGCGTGATCCTGGAAGTGACATGTCAGTGGCATTGGGATCAGGACCGCTTGGGAGCAGCCAATGAGGCCATCAGCCTGACTTTCCTGTTCACACGCTAGGCAGATGGAGTGACCACAGGGTGTTTCTGTAGATCTGGTGTGGGAGGGGAATCAGTGGTCCTCAGCTTAATTTCTTGGCCAAATTTCAGAAACCCTCCTCAGGTGATCAGTTCAATCCTCTGGGAAGAGTGTTCTGTCTCCCCCAACAGCCTGTTTAGGAGAGGGGAAGGGAGAAATAATGGGGACCCCCCACACACACACTTCTGGCTCTGGCCCTGCCCAGCATCAGCCCACAGAGATTACCCCCCTCCCAGAGGGAATGTGGCCTTGAACAGAAAAAAGCAACACTCCCCTATCCCCAGATCTAAGAGGCTTCAGAGGAATATAGACATTCTCGCTGCCTGAGATTTGCACAGCTTAAATTGCTCTGGGGTCTATATTTTTATTAACTCCGGAGGGTTGCAGAGCTACATAGGAAAGCATTTTTAAGATAGCGTGTCCTTTTACATGCAGTATTTCCCATTTTATCTCTGCACCCCATAGCATATTCTTAATGGCACTGCCCGCTGGCCTCTTAAGTGAGATGGGCGCACGACCCTAGAGTCGGACATGACTGGCCCGTACGGGCAGGGGTACCTTTACCTTTAATATGTAGATATGTATTTCATCGCTCTTCTGTATTGGTGTAAAGTAAATAACATGTAGTGACTTAAATGGAGAGATGTCTTCTGGAACTCAGGTTGTTCCTGCTTTCAGAACTGGGATGCCGGGAAGAAAAGGAGGCAACTTTTGATGATTTTTCTCGTTAAGCCCCCTGTACTCCTCCAAAATTTGCTCCAGAATGTGTTGGGGGGGGTCCAGAAGGTGGTAGACAGCAGTGGTGGGCTGCGGTGGGAAGCGCAACCAGCCAGAATTGCCTCCCCCCCTTCTGTCTGCTGAAGTGAAAACTTTTCTACTTCCATTTGGAGATGAGCAAATCTTCAATTGAGGCAGTAGGTGTCAAAACGAGAATATAAGGCTATGTATGCACCATAAATCCAATGCATTTAAAGAATCATGGGAACTGTAGTTTGCTAAGGGTGCTGGGAATTGTGGCTCTTAGAGGAGTAAACACTAATTCCTGGGCCTTTTTTTGTGAGAAGTCATGTGCTTTAAATGTATGACTGTGCACTGCCAAAGGTTCAAATGATACTAATTTAGTTCCTTATTTCTGAAAGATCAGAACATTAGCAATGTGTTTTAATACAGCTAAAATTATGCACTTCTAAACCGATTTATTGCAGTGTGCACATGCTTACCTCTTCCGTTGAAATCACGGGGAGTTAGGATTTGTTTTTTTTTTCATTTTGGCTGGGCCGTGCTTTTAATTGTGCCTATGTGTTTATCGACTTATTCATGACTCGGTGTGATGTGCAGGTTTGAATTTCTCAGTAGCGCAGTTGGGAGCGACCTTGTTTGTAATTCCTTGCAACTCGATCCATTGCGTCAAAATACAAAGCGCCTTGTGCTGAAACCACAGCAGGTTTCACGGGTCAGTTCTCTCTTGCTCTTTTGATTATGCAATGCCCTGATCCCTAAAGGGTGTGCATTCCGGCCTAAATTTGGCTACCCTTGGAAATGGAGGCAAGTGAAGGTGAAGATCATTAAGTGAAACACAGTTCATATGAACATTTCCAGAGGGGTAGCTGTCTTGGTCTGCCACAGCAACATCAGCAAAGAACTTTGTGACCCATTAAAGTGTAATAAGTTTCATTAGGGCAGAAACAGTCCACTTCATCAGACGCATGAAGTATAATCCTCAGATGCAGATATATATACATCTGAAACGGGGGGCGGGGAGTTTAAAGCAGTCAGGAACAGACTTTGATGAATTTGTTGCTGCTGTTTGCTTTATTTATATGCTATTGTGTTTGATATTATAGTGATGGCAGTGTTTTTTTTTTTTTAATGCTATTGTGATTATTATGAGTCGCTTTGAGCTCAACATTTGTTGCTGGAAAAGCAGAATACAAATATCAAATCAAACGAGAGCTCATGTGCTCACTTTTTTTGCCTCGAATGTAATATTTATGTCAATTTCTCCGTATATCCATGATGTGTCTTATGAAGTGCAATTTATTATGCCTAATACCTGTCGAGTTGGATCAAAAGTTGAAGTGAAGTGGGATGCATGCCTTGGTGATTGGGATTCCTGAAGTGAGGTCAGAAACATTTGAAAGGAAATCGGTACTTTTCATGTGATGATTAAATATTATGTTTTGTTCAGCCTTTGGAATTTGTGTGTTAAAGTAAATGGCAGGATTGAGGAATTGTTATGAAAAGCTGCATATAGGCACAATACAAAGCTGATCTGAATAAGGATAAAATAAATGGAAAATATCATTTTTTAAACAAGCAAACAAACAAACAAACAAACCAACCCTGTCTTTATTCTCTCTCTCTCTCTCTCTCACACACACACCTATTGCTCTGTGATTTATAGTTGTCTTCTTCTTGTGACAAAGGCAACATCTAGATCCCTTAGTCTAATAATACACATTTGAGAGCTTTCTTAAGCAGCCCGTTTAGAAAGTTCAGGCTTCCCTCGCACCATAACAATTCAAAGCAACCTTTCCCAAGCTGGTGCCTTCCCATCAGCCTCAGCATGCATGTTGACTGGGGCTGATGGGAATTGTATTCCAAAACATCTGGAGAGCACCAGTTTTGGGAAGGCTGCTTTAAAGCGATATCAAAAGTGCCTCCTCCTTAGAGTGTTGACTCCGGGTGTCCTCTCCCTTCTTGGGGCTGTGGCAAGTGCCCGGTGTCTGAAACCTATGGTTACCCTATGCCAGGCATAGGCAAACTCGGCCCTCCATATGTTTTTTGGGACTACAACTCCCATGATCCCTAGCTAACGGGATCAGTGGTCAGGGATGATGGGAACTGTAGTACCAAAACATCTGGAGGGCTGAGTTTGCCTATGCCTGCCCTATGCTCTAAAGAGTCAGGGCGGTTTGCCAGTCTGTTGCTGCCTGTGAGGTTTGCCACCCTGTGTACCTCTGTATCCAGCATACACACATTGCCGAATCTTTTCCTCCCCTCAAGTCTGTCATTTTTAAAATTTTACTTTTATTTCTATTTCGTTTTTCATTCGAATGAATCCCAAAGCGGCTCACAAACAATAAATAATAAGAACATGATAGAACTCCCCCCCCCCCCCGATAAGCCATGCTTTTCTTGGCGCCTCAACCATTTGTGCCGTTAAGTGTCTTAATATTTCATCTGCATGGGAACCCTGACTTCGGTTACATCTATAAATAAGTAGATGAATAAATGCCCACCATGCGTTGCTAAAGTACAACTTGCAATTCACTTCAGTAGAAGCTGCACAACAGGGGAGGTTGTTACTTCAGAGACTACCCTGGTTTGGTGACTGTAAAAGTCCTAAAATACTAAATAGTTTCAGGGAAAGAAAGAGGAGAGGAATCGAATGTTAAAAATGTAAACTCCCCCTCCCTGATTTTTTTTTTTTTTGGTAGGATTTCTGGAAGCTGATTTTTAACATTTTAAATAGTTGCAGAGTTATTGTTGGGTTTTTTATGGTTAATTTTCTTGTTTTGATTTGGCCCCCAAACCCTTTTAGTTAGAAGTCAGTCCTATTGCATTAAAGGAAATTTCAGAAACCAATTTGAGTCTTGTTCACATAAGAATCTTCTTATTTTTGTTGTTGTGATGTTGGACAACCTAAGATAAGATATAAAATGCTATTTAATTGTCAGATTGTATAATAAAACATATTTCATATATGAAAACTATATTTCAGGCTGTAAGCCTTCATTAGATAAATAATTTTCTAGTATGAATCTTACACTATGAATCTTATTTCTTAGGAAGATTTACAAGGCCTCCTCTTTCCTCTTTGTGATTGCGCTCTGAAAACATCTCTTCAGAAGGATTGTTACGATCAATTTCACTAACTTATATTTGTACAGTTTTATGGAGATTTAATTTTTTTTGGTTTGCTATATTTGTCTTGTTTTTTGACTTGTGAGCTGCTTTGGAGCAATTATGCACACAAATTAATTTTGAAAGCAGAATACAAACGAGTATATAAAAAAGCACCAAATAAACAATTATTACCTTATAAAACAATTGATTTTTTAGTCGGTGTGCTAATAAGATGATTAAAAGCTGGCTGACGCAAATCTGTACCAAATATGCTGCACACGAATGGCTTAATTATTTTCTCAGGCTCCAGCAATTTGTATGGTTTCCAACACCATTCTAAATCTTATGACCTTTTCTCAGAGTGTTTTCATTAGTTAGCAGTGCAGAATTTTACCTGTGGAAAATAGAGAATTGTTTTACTTTTCAGCTCAATTTCCAGCTAGAACTCAATGACACTTGAATTCAACAACACTTACTTCATGTCTTACCAATGGCTAGAGTAGTCTGTCCCTCTTTGGTGGGAGATAGTTCAGCTTATGTACACCAGGAAAGTGTTACTGAAAAGCCCTGACACAAATAAACAAATTAGTCAGCTGAAATCCTTTTTTTAAGAACGCAAAGAGAGCCCTCCTGGATCAGACCAAGGGCCCGAGCCTTCTGTTCTCGGAATGGCCAACCCAATGTCTCAAACAGAGCTTAAATGCAACAGCACACTTGCCACTTGTAATAACCAGCAACTAGTACAGAGTCAGGGACACGGGTGGCGCTGTGGGTTAAACCACAGAGCCTAGGACTTGCCGATCAGAAGGTCGCGGTTCGAATCCCCGCGACGGGGTGAGCTCCCTTTGCTCAGTCCCTGCTCCTGCCAACCTAGCAGTTCGAAAGCACGTCAAAGTGCAAGTAGATAAATAGGTACCGCTCCGGCGGGAAGGTAAACGGCGTTTCTGTGTGCTGCTCTGGTTTGCCAGAAGCGGCTTAGTCATGCTGGCCACATGACCTGGAAGTTGTACGCCGGCTCCCTCGGCCAATAAATTGAGATGAGCGTCTCAATCCCAGAGTCAGTCACGACTGGACCTAATGGTCAGGTATCCCTTTACCTTTACCTAGTACAGAGCCATGTCTTGACCAGTTGCCCATAGTACACTGCTGAGGTCTAATGCACTTGTTTGGCAAAGCAATTCCACAGAGTGGACTCCACAGTAGAGAATAGCCCTAATCCTAGTTGACACCAGCCTCTCCTAACAAAGTCTGACCTGGAGCAGGGCCTTGGATGATGGTTGGAGCATACAGGGAGGAATGTATGGAAGAAGGTACCCAGGTTTCAAGCTGTTAAGGACTTTAACACCACTGCTACTGAAAGGGAACTTCCGTGAAACTCAGCTTGTGAGTGGAAGTACAGTCATACCTCGGGTTAAATATGCTTCAGGTGGAGCGTTTTCAGGGTATGCTCTGCAGCGACCTGGAAGTAACGGAACGTGATACTTCTGGGTTTCGCCGCTCGCGCATGCGCAGGCGCTCAAAATGTTGTCACGCGCATGCGCGGAAGCGGTGAATTGCGACCCGCAGACGTGGGTTGCGTTGGCGTCAGGATGCGAACGCGGCTCCAGAATGGATGCCATTCGCATCCAGAGGTACCACTGTACTTTGCACATGCACAAAAGCTTCTTTAGATGCCATCATTTTTTATTAGTTATTGTACAGTGGTACCTCGGGTTACATCCGCTTCAGGTTACATCCGCTTCAGGTTACACACTCCGTTAACCCAGAAATAGTGCTTCAGGTTAAGAACTTTGCTTCAGGATAAGAACAGAAATCGGGCTCCGGCAGCACAGCGGCAACAGGAGGCCCCATTAGCTAAAGTGGTGCTTCAGGTTAAGAACAGTTTCAGGTTAAGAATGGACATCCAGAATGAATTAAGTACTTAACCCAAGGTACCACTGTAGTCTGTAGTAATAATAATAATTTATACATACATACATGCTTTCATACATACCTCGCTCATCTGGCTGGGTTTCCCCAGCCACTCTGGATGGCTCCCAACAAATATTAAAAACACAATAAAACATCAAACATTAAAAACCTCCCTAAACAGGGCTGCCTTCAGATGTCTTCTGAAAGTCAGGTAGTTGTTTATTTCCTTGACATCTGATGGGAGGGCCTTCCACAGGGTGGGCGCCACTACCGAGAAGGCCCTCTGCCTGGTTCCCTGCAACCTCACTTCTCGCAGAGAGGAAACCGCCAGAAGGCCCTCGGGCTGGATCTCAGTGTCCGGGCTGAACGATGGGGGTGGAGACGCTCCTTCAGGTATACAGGGCTGAGGCCGTTTAGGGCTTTTAAAGGTCAGCACCAATACTTTGAATTGTGCTCGGAAACGTACCGGGAGACGTATTGGGCTATTGCCTACTCTGAAACAAAGACTAACAATTTAGACAATCGCTATGTCCTTTTTTGTCTTTGCTGTAGTATGCCACTGTCGAACAAGATGGAGAGCATTACATGACGCCAGGTGACTTCGTGCAGAGATACCTGGGACTGTATACAGACCCCCATTTCAATCCTCAAACGGTGCAGCTGTTAGCAGGAGTGGCAGATCAGACAAAGGATGGGTGAGGAACCAACCATTACATTCCTAACAATTGACTGGAAATTATGTTGTTTAGGCTACAATCCGAAGGTGAGAACTGCACGCAGGCATAGCTTTCTCTTGGAAGTTTCGGGCTACAGTGCCTCCCAGGGCCGAAGAGGCTACCATCTTTTTGGTTTTACAAGCCAATCAACTCTTCTGCTGCCAGAACTACAGTAGCAAAAATGACCGAGACAGTAGCATGCACAGCCTGGATAGCTCCGCTGGTTATCAGCGTGGTGCTGATAACACCACGGTTGCAGGTTCGCTCCCCGTATGGGACAGCTGCGTATTCCTGTATTGCAGAGGGTTGGACTAGAGGATCCTCAGGGTCCCTTCCAACTCTACAATTCTATGATCTCTGGCGTGGTTTTGATCCGTGGACATGAAGCACCACCTTTGGATTGTTTCCATACGTTTCAAGTGATTGATTTTAACATGTCAGGTTTCCCCCCAAGCTTGCTATGAGGAGACCAGGAGGAAAGATATAGGGAAGAACACTTTGTGGCAGTCTTTTAGATATTGGGCAGGATTCACCTAAGCAGTCTCATCAGCGGAAGCCCTTCACAATGGGGCTCCCCCCCCAAATTGACTCTGGGGAGGTCAGGATAACCCCAAGAACAGCCCAGGTTCCATCTGTCAAACTGCATTGCTTGCACAGATGGAATGACGGAAAGAGCATAGAGTTGTATAGAATAGAGCATAGAGATGCCATAGAATGCAGGGATTGACCCTGAAGCCTGACTCACAAACAAGGAAATGATGCAGTCAGTTCACTTGCTCATTTACAACTGCTCTGGAGAAGTTCTGTTTCCCTTTTTATATCAGGTTCCTAGTCGGAGACTTTGATTCTGGGGTCCTCCGAATCCAGGCTTAGGAAAGGGAGGAAATGTCACGTGACCTTTGTAGCAGGAGGTCTCTCTAACTCCCACACATCAAACGAAGGAGGGCTCCTCCAAAACGTGATCTATTAGGGAGAGAGACACTAATCGCTATATGCGGCAAGAAACGATTTGCCTAATCAAGAGAAGGTCATGCTGTACAGCGCTTTTAAAACATTACTTATGGACAATATTCTTTGTTGCTTAAATTGCTTTCACAGAATGTCCACTCTTCTCAAACGTAGCCTTTTAACCCACTTGGTTTCAGAGCAGCCTTGCCCTGTCTCCCCTTCTCTGGTCTCTTTCTGTGGGTCTCCAAATTTATTTTAGCAGGGAAGTGCCAATGTTGTTGGACAATAGCCAACAAGTAAACATACATGGGAGCAGAGGCCACTGGGGCCATCAGAGAGCAGTGATAGAGAGACAATTAAAGGTTGCTGTTAAAACAAAAAAAGCAATATTCTCCCCACCCTCTATTTTTTTCTTTTTCTTTTTGCTAAATGTCCGATTTTCATTTATGTGAAATTAAAAGCCCTTTATATTCTTTAGGGTTATTTTGTGTGCACATATGACCCCTGATGTTATTCTGAATGCTGTTATTTCCCTTACTGCTCTGGTTTAGTATCTGCTATTTTTTATTATTATTTGTGGCAAGCCCTGTGCAGCTCTGCCAAAGTGTGCATATGCTGAATGTCCTTTGTCTTACAATGGATGCAAAACCGTGACCTTTCTCCTCATCTGCTTTCGCCCCTGAAGCCATGGCTTTTCGAAGTGTGAAGTGACCATTTCAAAAGAGGCACCAACTCAAGGTTGGGCAATGTGGTACCCTCCAGATGTTGTTGGACTACAGTTCCTATCACCCTTGTCCCTTGGACTCTGCTGTCTGGGACTGATGGGAGTTGTATGCAGCAACATCTGTGGAGGCACTACGTGTTGGAATACTGCTGGGAAGACCGGGGCGTCAGGCAGGCCCCCAGCTGGCTCCGGACGATCACCGGCGGCCAGTCTTCCTTGGAACAGCATCAAACAGCGACACGAGTCTCAGATACATTTAGAGACCTTTGCACGCTCTGTTAGCAGAGTGTGTAAATCACCTCTCTGCAAAAGAGGCGGACAGAGGCAGATGTGCAAGCATATCTACAGCATTTATTGAGCATAGTTCAGGAACAAAGGAAAAAACATGTCTGCATCCCTTCGTGTCCGGCAAAACAGCAGTAACACAAAAGCTACAGACAACGGAAGTTCCCAGCAGACAGTGCTGGGAGTAAACAGGCATGTGATACACAACAGTCATGCCTGACCCTTTTAAGGTGGAATGGAACTATATCCTAACACTACATTGGCTACCCCTGCTGTCACGATTGCTGTAAGAGGTGCAAGAACCTTGTTTCCCCGCCTTTGATTTTGACCGTGGTTTGCTTTGCAGTGGAAGCCATGTGAGATGGGGCAACAAGGATCTTAATGTATCCTCAATGTGAGGATAATGTCGGAATCAACTCAGTGTGTGATTTAAAATGCTGTAGTTTAGAATTTATACCCAGGCTTCCATTGCCTATTGTTGCGTGTCTTTTGATTAGTGGTTGTCATTGACCTGTTCATAACATAGACAGCTGTTTATGTTACTTTCCAAAATGCAACATTTCCTATAAAGAAGAGCTGACAGCATCAATCCTGTGCTAATTTAGTATGATCAGATGCACAGCTTTCCTTCATCCTTGACTAAATTAGTGAAAATCTACGTTCCTTTCTTATACTTAATTTCTTCCTGTTGGATTTAATCATAGGAGTATTTTAAATGTAATTCAAAATGACTCAGAAAAGTTTCTCTTAGTTTTGTTAATGGCAGACCATTGAGTCATCTTAACCATTCATTCAATCAATCAATCAAACAAATCCACCAACTTTATTTGCATAGAGAAAGTGCATCATATACATGGATCAGAAAACAGCACAGAGAACGAAACATAGTAGGAGATACATTAGGATAAAACTTTCCAGACAAAAATGGCTCTTAGGATCTATGGCAGAGGTCGGCAACGTTTTTTGAGGCCGGTTTTGCGGAGGTGAGGATCGTAAAGGTGATGTAAATATGGAGTGTCCTGGCCAAAATGAGGGTGGAATTCCCAACCCCAATGGGGAACAGTTGCACTGCTAAGGGTTTGGAATTCAGTCTCTAGGATTCTGCACTTGATTGTCTGGAATGATTCCAATTATGGTGGGAGCATAAGCAGCAACTCAAGTGATAGGTCACAGGTTCTGATTTTGCTCTCAATGCAAGTTAACCATTTAGAGTGGTGGGATTCCGCCAGCATGTGGAGAGTTAAAGAAGATGGATTGGTCATGAAATGTAGACAGAGCCAGAATTTTATAGTTGTGAGCCACGCTTTGGTTTCCAGCAGCCCTTGTCCAGTTTCCAGACACATGGCTGCATATGGCACACACTTTGGCAGCCCCAGGATTTTGCCCAGAAATTTGGATTGGCTGTGTTCCAATGACTGGTTATCTGCACCTTAACCATTCTAAACAAAATAAAAAAATTCCTTCCAGTAGCACCTTAGAGACCAGTGAAGTTTGTTATTGGTATGAGCTTTCGTGTGCATGCACACATCTTCAGATACGAACTTAACCATTCTAGATCCAGATGGTAGATCTGATACTGCTTATGGGTCCAGAACGCTCTCCAAGAAGCAATAGGATGGCA
Source organism: Podarcis filfolensis (assembly GCF_964270895.1). Taxonomy (NCBI): domain Eukaryota; kingdom Metazoa; phylum Chordata; class Lepidosauria; order Squamata; family Lacertidae; genus Podarcis; species Podarcis filfolensis. The sequence continues at coordinate 19,981,062 of NC_139604.1, read as the reverse complement.
GAGCTGTTCTTAATTGTGGTTTAATTTTTTACTTTCAGTGTTGTAAAGCTCAACAGTGTTGGAATTTTCACTAGATCTTATTTTGCTGGTCTCTTTTTCCTCTCTCCACCTACCCCCCCAATCTGAAATTTCTGGTTTCTTCTGATTTGTAGGTTGATCTCCTATCAAGAGTTTTTGGCGTTTGAATCCGTCCTATGCACACCAGATTCAATGTTCATCGTTGCTTTTCAGTTGTTCGACAAGAGTGGCAATGGCGAAGTGACCTTTGGTAAGAGCGCTAAAGATATTTCCTAAAGCAGTGCGGGAAGGTAGGGACGATAGTTCTGGTGTGTGTCCCAGAAATCTACCCCCAAATAAATACGTACTTTGAGATTCTAGTAACTAACTCTTACCTTCTTTTTTCTTTATTTTCTTCAAAGATCTAGCTGCCGCACACCATAGAAACCTTATGCAACCACACAATGTGATTACTGTGGCTCATTGCATAATCGGTGGCTGAACATTCCTAAAATAGTTGCTGCAAAATTTGTTTTGTTCCAGCCACTCCTAGCTAGATTTCTTTGTGAGATAGACTTGATGCTGGCTGAGTGTTCACCTCAACACATTTTCAACCCATGAGCTGTAATGGCACTTTTTCTTGCGTTGTTGTTTAGTCGTGTCCTACTCTTCGTGACCTCATGGACCAGAGCACGCCGGGCACTCCTGTCTTCCACTGCCTCCCGCAGTTTGGTCAAACTCAAGCTGGTAGCTTCGAGAACACTATCCAGCCATCTTGTCCTCTGCTGTCCCCTTCTCCTTGTGCCCTCCATCTTTCCCAACATCAGGGTCTTTTCCAGGGAGTCTTCTCTTCTCATGAGGTGGCCAAAGTATTGGAGCCTCAGCTTCACGATCTGTCCTTCCAGTGAGCACTCAGGGTTGATTTCCTTCAGAATGGATCGGTTTGATCTTCTTGCAGTCCATGGGATTCTCAAGAGTCTCCTCCAGCACCATAATTCAAAAGCATCAATTCTTCGGCGATCAGCCTTCTTGATGGTCCAGCTCTCACTTCCATACATCACTACTGTGAAAACCATAGCTTTAACTATATGGGCCTTGGTCAGCAAGGTGATGTCTCTGCTTTTTAAGATGCTGTCTAGGTTTGTCATTGCTTTTCTCCCAAGCAGGTGTCTTTTAATTCCGTGACTGCTGTCACCATCTGCAGTGATCATGGAGCCCAAGAAACTAAAATCTCTCACTGCCTCCATTCCCCCCCTTCTATTTGCCAGGAGGGGATGACTTTTTGTTGTAGCCTATAGCTAATTTGGAAATAATACTGAACTGAATTGAGTCCTGCAGGGCAGGGGCACCATTTCTTCTCCACTGTTCATATCCATTGCCTGCGCCCCGCCCTGCCCTGCCCCTCCCCAGGTGTTGCTTCGATCCAACCAATCAGGGAGCACCTAGCAAGTATAGGTGACTTTTATGAGGACCAATGTAGCTGAGTGACGAGTGAGAGGCATGTTTTCTTGGACTCCGGTGATCCTGACCAGTCTGGATTGCTTTGCTTTTCCATTAAGCAGGCAAAGCACTTGCAGGCTAATTAGGGGCGGGGTGGGGCTCAGCTGCACATCATCTCATTGTTGATTACCTCCTTTAACCTGTCAGTTCGCAAGCACTTTGCCGGTTTAAAGGAGGCAATCTGCAGTACGATCCCTCCCTCCCTCAATCAATTTGCAAGCATTTTGCCCAAAGAGGAGGGTGAGGAATTGCAGTGTGTATATCGCCTCCTTTTATCTTCCAAAGAGCTTCCAGATTGACAGCTTAAAGGAGGCGCGCGGCACAATACTCTGCCGTAGCCAAGACCTGCAGGGCCATGTGCCAAGCCCCTCTTGCATTGTGTACCTGGCTCCACCGCTGACAGCGCCCAGGAACTGTGTCACCTGGAGGTGTCAGTGAGCTCACCTGAAAGCAGTGAGCACTGGTGGTGGGGAGGAGACGTAGGGTGGCTGAGTGGGGTGGGAATGGCGCTGAGTGGAAAGGTGTAGGAAAGAGGGGAGCAGCCGGTCTGCCGGAAGATGGAAGGCTCCCTTCCAGGGCTGACCGACCTCGTGCCAGTGGAAACAAGCCAATCTCCCAGGCAGGCAAAGGAGATGACTAGATAAGATTCTCTGATGCGAGAGTCATCATGCATTGATCTCAGTAGGGTGCTGTTCCTCTCTCCGTTTCCCTTTGGTGTACACAACCGTCAGAGCATTATGGGGAATGGGGAGGAAGTATGTCTGGCCTTCCAGCTCCTCTTGTCTGCCCTCCGTAAGTTGCTCTTGCCCTGGAGACGCAAGGAAATCCCTTTATACTTAATGGTTCCTCACCCCCTTTCAATTAAGTAAAAAAAATAACAACTTTAATGAAAACAAATACATTATCCTTTGGCTTTGATAAAGATAAAGAGATGGGGGATAAATTCAATTCAGTTCACATTTGCAGGTGAACCTATTTAAATCGCACTTCCCTTTTTTAAAAAATATTTAATTGGTTTTTCATATTAAAGTTCTACAATCACATACAACATAAAAACAAGATTCCAAAGAATCTCCTGGACTTCCCTCCTCCCCTTTGTGAGTCCTATTGTTAATCATTTCCTCCTGCATCTTTTTATGATTATCCAAATCTTTTACCTCTCCATTGTGTCCAAAATTCACCATTAAACTTCAAGTGTTATTCCAATCCTACTAGCTGTTTACAATGGTTTTTAAGATATTATTTTCCCCATTCCTTATTAAAATTTTGGTCTTCCTGATTCTGATTCTTCTGGTCATTTTAGCCATTTCAGCATAATCCATCAACTTAATCTGCCATTCTTCTCTGGTAGGGACTTTATCTTCTTTCCATCTAGAGATCAATTAAGTTTTTTGAAGAGAAGATTCACCCTAATAATTTGCCTGGTTCACTTTGTAGTGGTTTTCCTGAAGTTACTGGTATTTACATGGGTTTTGGATTTCTCTTGCATATCACCTGGCATTGAATTGCCTGCATTGTAACTGCCTAAAGCTTCAACTATGGATAAGAAACTATATCTCGTTATTTGGAATTGCCATAGTGGAATTGTCCTTATTCTTTTTTGGGAATGGACATTGATGTAAAGAAGGAAAGGAAAGTATAAACATATTTTTTTAAATATTCCTAAAATAGTTGGGCGTTCTCTAAAATCCATTTTGAAAATGTTCTTTATTTGTACTGCTCTTGGTGTACTCAGATGTAAGTCCCATAGAGTTTAGTGGAGCTTACTCCCATGTAAAGGAGTGCAGGATTGCAGCCTTAATACCGTGGGGTATCTTGTAGCAGATACATTGTCCCATTTTGCAAGCCAGTTACAAATAAATTGTTATTGTTGTGACTGGGATATGGTACTTAATTGTAACATAAATGCTATATATAGCATGTTGGTAAAGGCACCCTGTTGTGATATATATAATTTTGACTTTAAATTAAAGGTTTGCATCTTTCTTAGCAATAAGTTTCTGCTTGATAGGAGCTGTAGCTTATCTCTCCACTCTTCTGCTCTGTAGGGATTTGGTTACTTAATGTATATTAATAGCAATCAAATAATGTAATTTTTCTTCTTGCACAATATGGGTAATTAAATTAAGGAATTGGAATTTTAAAGCCAGGCCTTTCAAAATCTATGATTAGAGGGCTGGCAGGGTCGAGAAGGTCATTGCAACAATTCCCTCCTTCAGTTAACATCAGCTCCCCACAGACTTAAATTATCTATTATTTGCCCTTTGAATGCAAAGTTTAAAAGGATAAAAAATGGAGAGATATCGTTTTAAAACTAATGTACAAATAATTCACAGGTATTCTGTGGAAAGTGAAAATGCTATGCTGTCTGCCCTATGCAGTTTTGACAGATGTCTAGTGGAGTTTTTGAGATATTTCGCTAGAGAGAATACATTCAGGGGTTCAGCCTCTTTCTAACCCCCTCCACACGAGAGGAGAGGAACATCTAATTCAAACGGCACTGTATTCATCTGAATGCGTAATATCTCTAATTCCCAAAGGGAAATGTCATCGGTCAGTGGGAGAGCATCTGTTTTGAATGCAGAAGGTCCCAGGTTCAGTCCCTGGCGTCCCCGGGTAGGGCTGGAAGAGAGACTTCCTGCCTGAAATCCTGGCAGTGGGAGCCAGTGTGGTGTAGTGGTTAAGAGCGGTAGACTCGTAATCTGGTGAACCGGGTTCGCGGCTCCGCTCCTCCGCATGCAGCTGCTGGGTGACCTTGGGCTAGTCACACTTCTCTGAAGTCTCTCAGCCTCACTCACCTCACAGAGTGTTTGTTGTGGGGGAGGAAGGGAAAGGAGAATGTTAGCTGCTTCGAGACTCCTTCGGGTAGTGATAAACCGGGATATCAAATCCAAACTCTTCTTCTTCTTCTTGGATACACCATGGCCTTATACCTGAGGTAATATGTGGTTGCCAATGCATAACTGGGAACCTTCAAGTGCGCTCCTGATTGCACATTGGCAAGGGAAAGCAGGCTTTGGCCTCTACCACCCATCAGCCAATAGGGGCCAGAGCTGAAGCCTCCTGAATTGGTTGTGCATGGTGCTTTGACGTCCCAACTTTGGGACGTCAAAGCACCAATCACCTGACATCATTGTGAGAGGGCTGGAAGAGAGATTTCCTGCCTGAAATCTTGAAGAGCCGCTGCTGTCAGTCAGCTTGGACAATACTGAGCTAAATGGACCCATGGTCTGAGTCAGTATAAGGCATCTTCCCAGGTTCTCTATATCCAGAAGAGAGAGATGTGATGCGTCTTGGTTCAGGTATTATCTGGTCAGGACACGAAGAGATAAACAAAATACGTGCTTCCAAAACACTTAGCAAGTTTGAGATTTCTTGCTGGTAATTTAGAGTGCAATCCCACTCAACAGGGAATAAACCCCATTGAATTCATTCGGTCACAGAGCTTAGGGAAGTTTTAAATCTTTGTTGGAAGCCGCCCAGCGTGGCTGGGGAAACCCAGCCAGATGGGTGGGGTACAAATAAATTATTATTATTATTATTATTATTATTATTATTATTATTCTGAACTGTGTGTCGCGACATATTCATGTTGCGCGAATGTTCCCCACAATCCTCCCGGGGCTGGAAAGGGGTTTGCTAGCAAAAGGGACGCGGGTGGCACTGGGGTCTAAACCACTGAGCCTCCTGGGCTTACCGATTGGAAAGTCAGCGGTTCAAATTGCCGCGACGGGGTGAGCTCCTGTTGCTCTGTCCCAGCTCCTGCCAACCTAGCAGTTCAAAAGCACACCAGTGCAAGTAGATAAATAGGTACCAGTGCGGCGGGAAAGTAAACGGCGTTTCCGTGTACTCTGCTTTCCGTCACGGTGTCCTGTTGCGCCAGATGCGGTTAGTCATGCTGGCCACATGACCCGGAAAGCTGACTGTGGACAAACGGCGGCTCCCTCGGCCTGAAAGCGAGATGAGCGCCGCAACCCCATAGTCGCCTTTGACTGGACTTAACCATCCAGGGGTCCTTTTTTGCTAGCAAAAGTGAATTACTGTGTCGCAAAATGATGCCTGTCTAAAAAGTGTGTCGCCAACGTGAAAAGTTTGGAAAGCTCTGAGTTAGGACTTCCTTCTGAGTAGGCATGATAAGGATGCACTGGAAATGTCTGAACATGCTGAAAGCATCGAAAACGTTGACATGTTTTCTTTAAGTGTTCAGTATGAGTCTTTTCATGTCGGGCGATTTTATGTATGAGCGAACTAGCCCCACCCCCTTGACACTGAAATGCACATTGGCCACACACCCGTTAAACACATTATTGGCATTGGTCCAAAGGGGGTCCTATGCACGTATAGATGTGTGCCCTTGGAACTCCCTCCATGGGGATGCAACAGAAATGAACTGTGAATTGGCAATGAGCATGACCACCAAATGCTTCACCTTCCAGAGATGTGGGGTATAGAACTCCCATCTGCGATACCTTCACACATTCATTCTGAATGACTGAAAAGGGCTCCTCCCTGGTTAAGATATTCTCTGCCAGAGTCACAGTTGGGGCAATGATCTGAAATAGTTAACATATTTTCTGTAATGATAATGACCCTATTCTTATACCTGTCTTTAATAGTTGCATTCACACAAGTCTCAATCAAGTCTCAATCACGCCGTGCATAGTCTGTGAAATATTATGGTGTATTTTGAGTACAGGTATTCATTGCCTTTCAATGAGGTCTTAATTTGACACGCAGAATCAAGGAACACAGCATTGATTTTATATCAGCATGCAAAGCACCAGGTATTTCTAATAAAGGAAATAAATTGCTTCTTAATTAAAACTGAATAAGGCAAAATCATGGATCTTGAAGATCTACATAGTATTAATACACAAGTAGTATTAAAATCTATTCTATACAAAGTGTGTTTTCACTCTAGAAAGATAAACAGCTCTCTAACTTGAAGTTGTAAAAAAAAAGTGTTTCCCTGTTTGATTGGCTCTTCTGGAAGTATGGTTTTCATTTTCTGTTCGAAGAATTTTAAGTAGGGTTTATCTTTCTCTCTCTCTTTTTCTAATTAATTTCCTTTCTCCCCTTTTCCCCTCTTTGTTTTCAAAGAAAATGTAAAAGAAATATTTGGGCAGACCGTTATTCACCATCACATCCCTTTCAATTGGGACTGCGAGTTCATTCGATTGCACTTTGGCCATAACAGGAAGAAACACCTGACATACTCGGAATTTACTCAGTTTTTGCAGGTCAGTTGCTTATTTATTTATTTATTTATTTACGGCTATTAGCCCATAAAATATGTACAAACATAAAAACACAGAGACATAAAAACAGATATATCCAACAACAGAAGGTGAACACCACGATGCAAGGGTGGGTCATTGAGCAGAGCCAAGTGACAGCTTGGGGCCAGGAGAGCTCCAAGGGACGGATCACAGAAACGGAAAACTGAAGACGAACTCCGACATGCACTCTCATCATAACAGTCCGATTAGTTTTGATGTTGTTGTTGTTTTTTGGTGGTTTTTGAGTGTGAGATAACCGCATTCAGAAATCTCGCCACCTGCAGAGTTACAGAAGGATCTGTATCCTGCAAAAGCAGTGCGGCGTGTGACTCAACAGGCCTGCCAACCAAACGCAGTAAAGCAGGACCCAGGAATTTAGCCCTGGCTATGCTATGTAGGGGACAGTTGAACATTATATGTGAAAGAGATTCAACAGTTTCCCCGTCACACACGCATAGCGGAGACACCAAACCCTTGGAAAATCTGTGGTTCAGCAGGTTCGATGAAAAGACATTGAACCTTGCACGAATAAATGCAAGTCGGTGTGGTACTGATGAAAGAGCTTGTCAGAGCTTGTAGGGCAGCAGCTGAAGAAGGAACAAAAAGGGTTTTCTTGTGTGAGTTTCTTGTGGCTGATTAGCTGCTTTCTCTGTGCAAAGGTCAGAGGGGGCAGGGCTTCTGTTGAGGTAGGTGATTAGCTGTGGGAGGAGCTTGTCAGAGCTTGTAGGGCAGCAGCTGAAGAAGGAACAAAAAGGGTTTTCTTGTGTGAGTTTCTTGTGGCTGATTAGCTGCTTTCTCTGTGCAAAGGTCAGAGGGGGCAGGGCTTCTGTTGAGGTAGGTGATTAGCTGTGGGAGGAGCTTGTCAGAGCTTGTAGGGCAGCAGCTGAAGAAGGAACAAAAAGGGTTTTCTTGTGTGAGTTTCTTGTGGCTGATTAGCTGCTTTCTCTGTGCAAAGGTCAGAGGGGGCAGGGCTTCTGTTGAGGTAGGTGATTAGCTGTGGGAGGAGCTTGTCAGAGCTTGTAGGGCAGCAGCTGAAGAAGGAACAAAAAGGGTTTTCTTGTGTGAGTTTCTTGTGGCTGATTAGCTGCTTTCTCTGTGCAAAGGTCAGAGGGGGCAGGGCTTCTGTTGAGGTAGGTGATTAGCTGTGGGAGGAGCTTGTCAGAGCTTGTAGGGCAGCGGCGCGCGCAGTTTGATCCATCTTTTAGATTTAGGGGAGCTAGTCTCAAACGTTTGTTGGGGGAGATATAGGTTTATTTGGGGGGATTTATTTGTCCTGTCTTCACGCTTTTTTTGATGGAGGACCGCTGTAGTCACCCCCAACGACACCTTACCAAGATGGAGGGTGAGGGAACAGCTGCAGTCGCCTGTGGTTCCTGCGCAATGTTTGCCATCTTGCCAAAGGTTGCAGGCAGCTTTACCTGCAGCAATTGCATGTTGATTGCCCTCTTAAAAGACAAAGTCCAGCAACTGGAGGAACGTGTAGCTACGCTCCAAAGAATTAGAGAGCTGGAGCTCTTCTTGGAAGCAACAGAGCACACCGTCTCCACCAAGAAGGAGACAGGGGACTCCCCTGAGAAGGAGGCTAGTTCACCAACACAGGAGCCAGATATATGGAGAAACGTGACTCAAAGAAGTAGGAGGCCCAGGGTTCGCTCTGATTGTTTAGAAATACGCAATCGCTTTGAGGTCCTTTCCCCTAGCATGGAAGACGAAGAGCAGACTCCATTTGAGGATCTCTCCCTCATTACAGTCGATCAGGTATATGAAGACGAGCAGCAAAGGCAGTCCTCAGGGAATGTGCAGGCGACCTTGGAACAGACAGCTCACGGAAGAACCCCGACCAGACCTAAGAGGAGGCGTGTAGTGGTGATAGGGGATTCCCTACTGAGGGGAACAGAAGCAGTGATCTGTGGGCCTGACAAGATGTCTCGGGAAGTGTGCTGTCTCCCCGGGGCTAAGATCCAAGATGTAACTGAACGACTGCAAGGAATCATAAAACCCACTGACAAATACCCCTTCCTCTTGGTTCATGTGGGAACCAATGACACTGCAAGCAATAGCCTCCAGAAGATCAAAAGAGATTACGAGGCTCTGGGCAGGAAATTGAAGCAATTAAATGCACAAATTGTCATCTCATCTGTCCTCCCAGTTGAACGACGTGGCCCAGGGAGAGAGGGAAAAATAGTGGAAGTGAACAACTGGCTTCGCAAATGGTGTAAACAGGAGCGGTTTGGATTCTTAGATCACGGAATGCAGTTTCTTGAAGATGGACTTCTGGCAAGCGATGGGCTGCACCTCACAACGGTTGGGAGGAATGTTTTTGCAAAAAATCTCAGAAACCTCATCAGGAGGGCTTTAAACTGACTAATGTGGGGGAGGGAGACAGTGCTCCTGAAGGTAGGAGTCTATCAATTGATGAAGATGATCATCCAAATGTCATAGACCAAATGGAGCAAACAGCACGCAGACCTAGTGGTGGGAGGAAAAAATCCTTAAATAAGAGACACGGGGGAATGATTAATGGACTTCAATGTCTGTACACTAATGCACAAAGTATGGGAAATAAACAAGATGAGCTTGAGCTCTTGGTACAGCAAACTAAGTATGACATAATAGGAATCACTGAAACCTGGTGGGATAAGTCCCACGATTGGAATGTAATAATGGAGGGATACAATCTATTTCAGAGAAACAGACCAGACAAGAAAGGAGGAGGAGTGGCGTTATATGTCAGGGATGTGTATACCTGTGAAGAGATCCAAGATTTAGAACCTCAAAGCCAAAGTGAGAGCATTTGGGTCAAAATTAAGGGAGAGAAGAATAACAGTGACCTCATTGTGGGAGTTTACTATAGATCCCCAAGACAAACGGAGGACATAGATGATGCCTTCCTGGAACAGATGGCCAAGCATGCAAAAGGAAGGGAGATAGTAGTAATGGGGGACTTCAATTACCCGGATATTTGTTGGATGACAAACTCAGCCAAGAGCATAAGGTCAAACAGATTCCTCACTGGCCTTGCAGACAACTTCATTGTCCAGAAAGTGGGAGAAGCAACAAGAGGAACAGCCATTTTAGATCTGGTCCTAACCAATGTTGATGACCTGGTTAGTGGGGTAGAAGTGGAAGGATCATTAGGCGCGAGTGATCATGCTCTTCTGAAGTTTACTATACAGCGGAAAGGAGCAGCCAAGCATACTAGGACTCAATTTCTCGACTTTAAGAAAGCCGACTTCATAAAACTTAGGGAAGTGCTTGGTGAGATCCCATGGACAGTAATACTAAAAGGAAAGGGAGTTCATGATGGCTGGGAGTTTGTTAGGAGGGAGATAGTAAAAGCACAACTTCAGGCAATACCAATGAGACGGAAACATGGAAGGTGCCTAAAGAAGCCAGGGTGGCTATCTAAAGAACTTTTAACTGAGTTAAGATTAAAAAAGGATGTGTACAAAAAATGGAAAAGGGGGGATACCACCAAAGAGGAATTCAAACAAATAGCCAGCACGTGTAGACACAAAGTCAGAAAAGCTAAAGCACAGAATGAACTCAGGCTTGCTAGAGAGGTTAAAAGCAACAAAAAAGGCTTTTATGGGTATGTTCGTAGCAAAAGGAAGAACAAAGAAACAGTGGGGTCACTCAGAGGAGAAGATGGTGAAATGCAAACAGGGGACACAGAAAGGGCTGAACTCCTCAATGCCTTCTTTGCCTCAGTCTTCTCCGATAAAGAAAACAATGCCCGACCTGAAGAATTTGGAGCAAATGATTCAGCAGAGGAAACACAGCCCAGAATAACTAAGGAGATAGTACAAGAATACTTGGCTAGTCTAGATGTATTCAAGTCTCCAGGGCCAGATGAACTGCATCCAAGAGTATTAAAAGAACTGGCAGATGTGATTTCAGAACCACTGGCAGTCATCTTTGAGAATTCCTGGAGAACAGGCGAAGTCCCGGCAGACTGGAGGAGGGCAAATGTTGTCCCTATTTTCAAAAAGGGGAAAAGAGAGGACCCAAATAATTACCGCCCAGTCAGTCTGACATCAATACCAGGGAAGATTCTGGAGCAGATCATTAAGCAAACAGTCTGTGAGCACCTAGAAAGGAATGCTGTGATCACCAATAGTCAGCATGGATTTCTGAAAAATAAGTCATGTCAGACTAACCTGATCTCGTTTTTTGACAGAATTACAAGCCTGGTAGATGAAGGGAACGCAGTGGATGTAGCCTACCTTGATTTCAGCAAGGCATTTGACAAGGTGCCCCATGATATTCTTGTAAAGAAGCTGGTAAAATGCGGTCTTGACTATGCTACCACTCAGTGGATTTGTAACTGGCTGACTGACCGAACCCAAAGGGTGCTCATCAATGGTTCCTCTTCATCCTGGAGAAGAGTGACTAGTGGGGTGCCACAGGGTTCTGTCTTGGGCCCGGTCTTATTCAACATCTTTATCAACGACTTGGATGATGGACTCAAGGGCATCCTGATCAAATTTGCAGATGACACCAAACTGGGAGGGGTGGCTAACACCCCAGAGGACAGGATCACACTTCAAAACGACCTTGACAGATTAGAGAACTGGGCCAAAACAAACAAGATGAATTTTAACAGGGAGAAATGTAAAGTATTGCACTTGGGCAAAAAAAATGAGAGGCACAAATACAAGATGGGTGACACCTGGCTTGAGAGCACTACATGTGAAAAGGATCTAGGAGTCTTGGTTGACCACAAACTTGACATGAGCCAACAGTGTGACGCGGCAGCTAAAAAAGCCAATGCAATTCTGGGCTGCATCAATAGGAGTATAGCATCTAGATCAAGGGAAGTAATAGTGCCACTGTATTCTGCTCTGGTCAGACCTCACCTGGAGTACTGTGTCCAGTTCTGGGCACCACAGTTCAAGAAGGACATTGACAAACTGGAACGTGTCCAGAGGAGGGCAACCAAAATGGTCAAAGGCCTGGAAACGATGCCTTATGAGGAACGGCTAAGGGAGCTGGGCATGTTTAGCCTGGAGAAGAGGAGGTTAAGGGGTGATATGATAGCCATGTTCAAATATATAAAAGGATGTCACATAGAGGAGGGAGAAAGGTTGTTTTCTGCTGCTCCAGAGAAGCGGACACGGAGCAATGGATCCAAACTACAAGAAAGAAGATTCCACCTAAACATTAGGAAGAACTTCCTGACAGTAAGAGCTGTTCGACAGTGGAACTTGCTGCCAAGGAGTGTGGTGGAGTCTCCTTCTTTGGAGGTCTTTAAGCAGAGGCTTGACAACCATATGTCAGGAGTGCTCTGATGGTGTTTCCTGCTTGGCAGGGGGTTGGACTCGATGGCCCTTGTGGTCTCTTCCAACTCTATGATTCTATGATTCTATGATTCTATGATTCTAAGAGATGACATGTATGATGGAAGGCCAAGTGGTGGGGTTATTCCGTGATACCTGGGGGAACAGACACCCCCACCCCTGGCGAGGTGGTCAGTTGCTTAGTTTCCTGTACTGTAATGATGGGTTCCTTCTCCTTGTGCTCAACAAATGTTTGCAAAGTAGAGATACAGCCAAGCTTTATGCTCACAAAGGATCCAATATTTTAAACCTTCATAGAAGCTAAAAGCTTTTATCTTGGCCAATAAACTATGAATGACTCTCTCCCCCCCCCCGCTCCAGATATATGTTTCTCGCAGATGAAGATTGTGGGTTGTGAAACAGCCACGGTGGAAGATGAAAGTCAAAATGCATTTGCCATTTTCCATCGCATTAAGTGGACTTTCAGCCGTTGAACTTGGGATTGCTTTCCATATTGTATCCAATTTGTGTTGGACCAAGTTGCTTTTGGAAAACAGTTTGAGACTGTTAGATCTGAAAAAAGTTATTTTAAAAATATTTTTCCATTGACTTGTAGGCTTTATTTGTCCTTTATTTCTTTGTTCGCAAAGGGATATTGCATTAAAGAGTTGGTTAGATTTGATTTGTGTGCATCATCAGGCCACCCTTTTGTGAGTAAAAAGTATGTTGTTCTCTTGTGCTGCTTTTGTTTATTCTCTTGATCTTTTGCTGCCCTTACTCTAACCTTAAAGGACTTGCTAATCAAAATGCAGTTGTGGCTACCTTCACAGTTTCTATCCCTTTAAACAAAATGTGCTGCTGTGGTTATAACAACTTGGTCCACCTCACAATATCACGATAAGAATAAAGTAGTTTTCTGACACCCTGATCCTAAATGATTTTCAGTGGTTTGCCCAACATGATATGAAAAAAGGAACATGGTGGCATCCAGATTGCTGATGTTCTTGTGAGGACTGATTTTCACAAAGTTGCTTTGCCATGTGCATATTCAGTTGGTCCAAGAACACAAGCCAGCATGAAATAAAGGGGGGGGGGAACCCCACTAAGTAATTTAGCAAACCATCTCCTAGCATTGGATACAACTCAGAAAAATATTGGGTTGTACTGCTGCTATGTTTGGATTGCTTTCTCACTCTGTAAAACAGCCCCTGGATAAAATTCTTTGCCAAACATGTTGAGTTCTAAAACTGGTGTAAATTATGAAAGTTTGTATCTCCAGGATCATTTGTTCAGCAATCCGTTGACCTCAGAGAGGGGTGTGTATGTCACAACCATAAACTTCTGCTAGATATGTGCTGTTTACTGGCTTCTGATACTTCACTAAACACTGCCACAGCCATCCTAAAAATTAGAACCTTGTATTGAACATTTAAAAAGGTAAGCTTGCAAGTCTTATCTGTGAGAGTCCAGTTTTGAGTCAATCAGTTGTATCTAATGAAGTTATCTGATTAGCACAAGGACTTCTGTCTGCTCAGTAGGACTTCCTGTCCTTGTACGCCCCCTGAGCTCCTCTATCTGTTCTGGGGGTTCCACCAGCCCTCCAGTGCAGAACTGGAGGGATACAAGAAATGTAGAGAGAGTCCTGTTGCTCAGGCGGATATCCTTGAGCTATCAGTTGACTCCGTTGGAGACAATCCAGTTGGTATTAATTGTTATCATTCATTGGTTGTATGCCTTGTATCTTATTTCCACCTGATGAAGACTATTACGAAACATTAGTATCATTCCGGAGACACTGTCCTTTTGAGGCTTTTGAGATGTCTTCCATTGAAACTTTTGAGAGACTATTGAGAGACTTTACTTTAGAAACTTTTGAGACGTCTTCTGTTAAAACTTTGGAAAGACTATTGTGAGACTGTCCTTAGGCATCTGTTTTGGAACACACGGCTTGATGGTCCTCGCTACCTCTTTGTTATATTGTACATATGAACTTTGATTGGCTTATTCCTATAATTTAAATGATATCATTATTCTATTATATATTCTCTACTAACTATTAGCCTACGTGTTGTGTTTGTATTCTTGTGATTGGATGTGTTGTGATTGTTGTGATTGGATATCCAAGGTAATGGATAGCCTTGTGTGCCATACGCAGTGATGGTCATGTCAGTATGGATTGATAACTCACTATGGACTGGGCTGTCTTAAGGCTACTTGCAGCGACAGCTTTTCCAAAAGTGCGGGACAGAGCACTGATCTGTAATGACTTCTGCTGGTCTTTATTTCATCCAGGGTCAATGTGTAGATTCTGGCCATCAGTATGATGGGTATTTAGAACAAAGCTCTCAGTATCTCATTTCTTATCATATTATTTCAGGAGCTGCAGTCAGAACATGCCCGGCAAGCGTTTGCACTGAAAGACAAGAACAAAACAGGCACGATTACCGGCCTGGATTTTGGCAGCATCATGGCTACAATTCGTCCACACATGCTCACTCCTTTTGTGGAGGAGAACTTGGTTTCAGTAAGTATCAGGAAGCAAGGGACACAGGGAATGAGGACTGAGATTCAGGTTCTCAAAAACTGCAGATTTGGGATCATCCGTTGCCCAGGCAAGATTTTGTGACCTCCATAAGGATTTTCTTGGTGGGGCTTACTAGAAAGAAGGCAATAACATAAATGAGCAGGTAGAAGAAATAAGAAATCTGCCAGCAATTGGTGGAGATCTAGCTATAGCTAGTGAAATCTTCTTCTCTTACTCTCCCCCTGCAGTCCCCTGTGTGCAGGTTTTCCAGGAACTGAAACATACAAATATATATATATATTTTTCCCACCCAGGCTGCAGGTGGATCCATTTCTCACCAAGTCAGCTTCTCGTATTTCAACGCTTTCAATGCCTTGCTGAACAACATGGAGCTTGTTCGAAAGATATACAGCCTCATTGCAGGTGCTAGAAAAGATGTCGAGGTTACAAAAGGTAAAGCATTGTATGCCATAAACTCTTGAGATTACTGAAGCTGGAGCAATATTTGGCCCCTGTTACTCATTGATAGAGCATCTAGGTTTGCCTGCTGAAGTTCTGTATTCAGTCCACAGTTAGGAGGACCAGGTAGTTGGCGATGGGAAACACCTCCACCTGAGACCTGGGGGAGTCCTGGCCAGTCAGTCTGACCGGATGTAAAGCAACTGATCAAGTATCTATGACACATATCACCTAGGTGAGCAAGCTTCCCCATGCATGGAGCCCATGTAATATCCCTCATCCCTTGAAATGAATGGGCTGAAGAGCTCCATTACTACATCAGAACTTCAGCAGCTGCAAAAGATAGTTGACTTAAGGCAGGCATAGGTAAACTCGGCCCTCCAGATGTTTTGGGACTACAACTCCCATGATCCCTAGCTAACAGGACCAGTGGTCAGGGATGATGGGAATTGTAGTCCCAAAACATCTGGAGAGCCGAGTTTGCCTATACCTGACTTAAGGCAACAGTCCATGCTCTGTCAAGGTCAATTGTTCATTTGCAAACTTATACCCTGCCTCTTAACTACGAGAGCCCCCAAGGCAGCAGCTTACACTACAAAATATGCATTAAATTAAATGATAATAATACATAGAATTTTAGAGCTAAAAACTAGTGTCACAGTAAACTATTTTGGGGTTGTGAGAGTTCAAAGGGGGGGAAGAAAGGATGGAAGGTACCAGTGTTAGAAATAAAGAAAGGATGTTCATGTATGTAATTACAGCAGCGAGAATTATTGTGGCAAGGAATTGGAAAAGTGAAATACTACCAACAATAACAGATTGGCAAATACTCATGATAGCATGATCTGTAAAAGGTCCACATAGGCTGCCTGCTTTTTCTGTATTCTAGTAACTGGAAATATAATTAGATAAGGACTCCTCTTGGACATGTAGCCCCTTAAACTTAATTTGAGTTGGTATTCAGTTCTTTCTTTTTCAATGGCTGGGTCTGGTCTTGGATATTTTAGAGCAGAGCTCTAGAAGAGAGTGCCTCTGACCATATGCAGTGTACTTTTCTCTCCCTACTGAAGAGCTGCAGTCCACCTGTGATTAGGAGAAGTATGTCCAGGGCAAAATTATGCGATTGGATCTCAAAAATCTAACAAATTTTAGAGCAAACTGTGTTCATTTCACATTGGTCTTTGGACCTTGCTCCCTTAACGTTAAGCCAAACTGTAGATTGTGTATTTAAAAGTTCCAATAAATTATGCATAATTAGTTTGTGTTTTTTGTTTTAACCCGTTGCTTTAAAACAGAGGAGTTCTCTCAGTCTGCAATCAAATTTGGACAAGTTACACCTTTGGAGATCGATATCCTTTTTCAGCTCTCCGATTTGTATAATGCCTCAGGGTAATCTTAACTTTTTTGTAATATTAATGTTTCTAGAGTGTTGTCATTAGATGGAGGTTGTTGTTGTGTGTGGGTTTTTTTAATTGTCAACTGTGGGATTGAAATTCTGTGCACACGGTGTGGTCTTGAGATGCTGTGTGTGTGCCACTCAGCATATATGCAGTGTGACATGGGGTTAGGGCAACATATGCCCATATCTGTGCACTCATACACCTGGTTACCGCAGTTCCCTCCCTTGCTTTTGAGGGTAAAAGTTTCCAGTGTATGTTCAGTCCATAGCTGTCAACCTTCCCTTTTTTGTCGGGAAATTCCCTTATTCCAGCGCCGTTTCCCACTGCTTCCCGCTGCTATCACAGATTGTTAGATATCCTGTAGACTGTCCCCGGGACAGGTGAGGCTGCTGATCCCTTATTTTTGAGGCTGCTGATCCCTTATTTTCAAATCTGAAAGTTGACAGCTATGGTTCAGTCTTTTATTACTTTATGCACATGGAGGACTGCACATGGGTTCAGGTTCCTACTCAGCCATCATGAAGCTCACTGGGTAACACTGGGTCAGTCTTACTCATCTCACACGGTTGTTGTGAGGATAAAATGAAGGGCGGAACCAAGGGTGCTGCCATGAGCTCCTTGGAAGAAAGTCTGGATATAAATGCAGCCAAATCAAATGAAATATGCTTTGTGGATGTGTAATTTCAGATTGCAAGCGGGAGATTACATTTTTGAGGGCAGTGGTACCTTGGTTCTCGAACTTAATCCGTTCCGGGAGTCCGTTCGACTCCCGAAACCGTTCGAAAACCAAGGCACAGCTTCTGATTGGCTGCAGGAGCTTCCTGCACTCAAGCAGAAGCTGCGCCGGATGTTTGGCTTCCAAAAATGTTCACAAACTGGAACACTTACTTCCAGTTTTGTGGCGTTCAGGAGCTGATTTGTTCGGCAACTAAGCAGTTCAGGAACCAAGCTTCCACTGCAGTACCTCTTTGCAAATATAAAAACTGGTATATTGCAGAGAACATTGATTGTAGAATCTTTCCCTGTGATGTGCTAGTTTTCTGTGTACAGGGATGAGTATTTGATGGGAGAGTTTGGACAATAATAGCTCAGGTTAATAAATCAAGATATGAACGAGCCTTTTGCTCATGCAAGGAGACTCTTTGCATGAACTTAAATGATGATGATGATGATGATGATGGTTTTGTATACCCCACCCATCTGTTTGGGTTCCCCCAGCCACTCTAGGCGGCTTCCATACAATAGTCCTTCAGATATTAAAAGCTTCCCTAAAGAGGGCTGCCTTCAGATATCTCCTAAAAGTCTGGTAGTTGTTTTTTCCTTTGACATCTGGTGGGAGGGTGTTCCACAGGGTGGGCGCCACTACCGAGAAGGCCCTCTGCCTGGTTCCCTGTAACTTAAACCAGGAAGCCTCAAACAACCATAGTTTCTTGTTTCATCAGAACTGGAGAAACTATGTTTTTGGAATAAGCCAGGGCATTAAGTCAACTTCAAACCATGATTTAATATCCTGGCAGGGTCCAAAGCTCTACAGGGTGAGTCTGAAATGTGCCTGATGGGTTTGGGCTTGATGCTACGTTTAACAGGGATTTCTTTTCCCTGGTCTTGAATTGCAGACGCTTGACGCTGGCAGACATTGAGAGAATAGCTCCCTTGGCTGAAGGAGCGTTGCCTTACAACTTGGCAGAACTTCAGAGGCAGGTAGGTACCTTCAAGAAAATATGGAATCCAGCCAATCCCAGTAAACGTGTAGCAGTTATGGCTTTAAGCTAGGGCTTTTGAGATTATAATTTTGAAATCTTTCCCATGACATCCATATTTATATTTGCTCAGTCCATGGACACATGAGCGCACTGCAGTTTTGGGGAAAGTTTTCCACCCTTCTGAAAATGGCCCTTGTCAAACCATCAAAATGATTTTTTAAAAACTGTTCCGTGAAATAGAAGGTGCTTGGCCTGAGAGGTGGTGATATAAGCAGGACTCCCTTTGGTCTGTGTGTGTCCCATCCTTTTCAGCAGTTCTTGCAACACCTCTTCCACAAAACATTTGTTTTGTTTTTTTAAAAATTGGGCTGAAAAAAGGCAGTTTGAAGGAAACAGACACAACCTTCTTGTGATGTGGGGACCTCTAAGCTGCAGCACAGCATTCCCAAAGCAGTTGCTCATTATCATAACAAAATAGCTGGCTGTTGCTCTGGCCTTTCAGAATATTGTTGCCTTCAGACGCTTACATTTGTGTTTAAGGTTTGTGAAACTATGTTAAAAATGAATACTTTGTTGAAAAAGAAAGAAATACACCCAAAACAAATCCTTTTAAAAAGTACAAATCTGGATGCTTGCACAAGCTGCCATGTATTGAATTGTTTCTGTAGGAAAAGCACAGTCTAGTCAGATTATTTTATGAGGCCTTGTATGTGGATTTCGCTGTTTGCAAATCACTGCATTATCTGGATTGTTTTGTGTTAAAGCTCATTTTCGAAATTAACTTGTCTCTGATATTTCGGCATATTTCCTTCTCTTGCCTGATAATGCCACTTTGTCTTTGTTGATTTTTTATTTTTTATTTTACAATCACCACATGAAAGATTTCTTGGACTAATTATCCCTCGTGGAGATTGACCAGGACCGTTTGGCTAGACTAATTTATTGAATTTTGCTTATGTGGTTTGATTGTTTTTAGCCCTTGTCTCCATAGCAACAGGATTTTTATTTTTTATTTTTTTTAATTAACTCAAACTTTGGGCTGCTGGAAAAACGCTGCTTTAAAGTAGCCCTGCTTAAAATGAATGGAAATTCTCTGGAAAAGAAGGGGTTGCATATTTTGCAGCCTTAATGAATTGTCACCTGCTAAGCGGTACAGGCCTTCCAGGAATCTTTTGTGTTTTGGGAACAATCAAAGATTTAACATTACTTGGGCCGGACTCAGTCTTTGGATGATCAAATTGTATCAGCTAAAAAAAGACTTCTACAGACTACATTTCGGTTTGAACCTCAGTGAAGGTTCAAGGAAAGAAGCATCCTTGGTAGAATTAAGCATTGTCCTCCTCCTCCTCCTCCCTTCTCTCTGCACTTCTCCATCCTTCTTTTCGTAACAGAAGTGGTGTCACTGTCCTTCTCCTTCCCCCACTCTTACTCCTCTTCTTGCTGCCACATTAGCGGTGGCAAATTCTAACGAAGAGCCCCCAGCACCGTGGGTAGATGTGATGGTTAGAATGGTGTATTGAACGTAATTTGTTTTGTAAAGCTTTAAAGGTAAAAGGGAAAGGGACCCCCTGAACGTTAGGTCCAGTCGCAGCCGACTCTGGGGTTGCGGCGCTCATCTCGCTTTGTTGGCCAAGGGAGCCGGCGTACAGCTTCCGGGTCAAGTGGCCAGCATGACAAAGCCGCTTCTGGCAAACCAGAGCAGCGCACGGAAACGCCGTTTACCTTCCCGCCAGAGTGGTACCTATTTATCTACTTGCACTTTGACGTTCTTTTAAACTGCTAGGTTGGCAGGAGCAGGGACCGAGCAACGGGAGCTCGCCCCGTCGTTGGGATTCGAACTGCCAGCCTTCTGATCGGCAAGTCCTAGGCTCTGTGGTTTAACCCACAGCGCCCCCCGCCTCCCTTTGTAAAGCTTTACAAAGTTCTAAAAGTCTTTCCAGCCACTGTGGCCATGCCACTGGCCCTCTCCTTTAAAAAAAACAACAAAAAACTTATTTATACTTGTTATGCCTACTCGCATGGTTGCTCGAGAGCGAACAGGAAAGATCCTCACTGGTCTTTTCAAAGGCTTTATTATCGGTGCAAAAACACTTACAGTGCAGAACGTCTCAATTCCATGTCTTGCTCAGTCACTAGCAGAATCTGAGAGTGGGCGGTCTCTTGACCCCCATCCGACGCCTCCCCTCTCTGCGCGTAAACCTACTGCGCAGGGAGGGCGTGGGTAAAGGGGGACTTGCCTCCCCCCCGCTTTGCTCATGCACGGTGTCTTGGCTCTCTCTTGCATCCTCTGAGCCCTGCATCTCTTCCCCACTAGAGGCGGGGCTTCCCTCCTCCGCGGAGGAAGTGCTGCTTCTCACAATCTTTGGAAGCTCCCTGTAACCCTCTCGCCTCTGAGCTGATGGCAGTTCCCTGACAATACTTTTCAGATATATACATTTCCTTAATTTTACAGTCCTTTTTGACATTTTAAAACTAGACTTCCTTCCCCCTCTTTCTGCAGTTCTTTAAATTTATTTTTAATATCTTCTGCATATCCAAATTAACTTAACTTACTCGTTTATTTATCTTCTTTAAATATATGCTCTTATGTAGCTGCAGGTTATTACAGTGCTACCTTGGTTCTCGAACTTAATCCATTCCAGAAGTCCGTTCGACTCCCGGAACAGTTCAAAAACCAAGGCGCGGCTTCCAATTGGCTGCAGGAGCTTCCGGCACTTAAGCGGAAGCCGCATTGGACGTTCGGCTTCCGGAAAATGTTCGCAAACCGGAACACTTATTTCTGGGTTCGAGAACCAAGGTACCACCGTACAATAATCTTGCCATTGTTTTTATCTGTTTAAAATTTGTCAGTATTCAATAAACCATTTCCCTTCTTTTATAAAAAGTTTGTTATCTTGCTTTCTTACTCTTCCGGTAAGTTTCACCATTTCTGCATATTCCATAAGTTTTTTATATCCAGTCTTCCTTCGCTGGGACTTCTTCTTCTTTCCAATTTGGGGCAAGTGACATTCTTGCCGCTGTAGTCTCGTACGTGAATAAATTTCTGTACAATTTAGGTAGTTCTATCCCTATAATTCCCAATCCGCTGACCTTTTTCCCGGCCACCTCTCCCAGAGTGCCTTTCTTAGAAGTGAGATGACAGTGGAGAGCCTCATCCAGTGTGAGTGTAGTGGAGAGCCAGTGTGGTGTAGTGATTAAGAGCGGTAGACTCGTAATCTGGTGAACCGGGTTCGCGTCTCCGCTCCTCCACATGCAGCTGCTGGGTGACCTTGGGCCAGTCACACTTCTCTGAAGTCTCTCAGCCCCACTCACCTCACAGAGTGTTTGTTGTGGGGGAGGAAGGGAAAGGAGAATGTTAGCCGCTTTGAGACTCCTTCGGGTAGTGATAAACCGGGATATCAAATCCAAACTCCTCTTCTTCTTCTTCTTCTTCTTCTTCTTCTTCTTCATCCGGTGGCCAGTAAGGAGGCGAGGCAGCACTGGTTCACTCTCTCCCCCAGTCTCATTCCAGGCAGGGCTGGTGATGTTCCCAGCCTGAAACACGAGATATACACTGCCAGTCACAGTAAGCAAATACTGAGCTAGATGGATGAGTGGTCTGACTCTGTATAAGGTCCTATGTTCCTAAGGGGAGAAGGAGGCAATGTCTAGTGTTGGGACCTCTTTGCCCTGCATTGCCATGTCAGCACAGCAGTGCATGAGAACAGGTCATTAGACTAATGAAGAGGGCGATCTGTGCAAGGGGAATTTGGCTGCAGAGAGCAATCTTAGATAATGGAAGTCGTAACTTTTAAAAATATTTTTATTAACATACCCTTTCCGCCTAGTTGGCAAAGATAAAAGAAGGGGACGCTGCCAGTCTTTCAATCATACTTGTGGCTGATATTCTCACGGAAAGATTTTCTTTTGTCTAGCTGCTAAATATCTGTGTACAGTGGCTTCACGGAGTGATGCCAGTGACAGTAATTTTCTATTTATAAATATTCATGCTCTGAAAGCCATAGCATTAATTATACTAATTTGCATATCCTATGTGAATCCAGGCGCGTGGCGGGGTATAGTAAGTGCCTTCATAAATAGGCTTAAAGTTATATTTTCATTAGAAGGGAGGAGAAGACAGGCTCAGGGTGACATATGCTTAGGACTCACCTCAGTCCACAGTTTTGCTAGGATTTCATGAGGATTGCAAGGAAATGAAGAAACACAGTCTGAGTTCACACGTAATGGTAAACTATGGTTTAGCAATATGAGGACGGTTGGCAGTGAGCCAGGAACTCCCTCCTAATCCTCCTTTGGCCTGGTAGGGAGGAAGAACTTAGAGGCATTCAATTCCCTTTTCATCTAATTTCGGCTTGTTGTCACGTCTGAACCTGAATGATGGTTAATCTTTCCACCAACCATAGATTAACCACAGTTTAGTGTTTAGTAAGAGGGACATGGGTGGTGCTGTGGGTTAAACCACAGAGCCTAGGACTTGCTGATCAGAAGGTCAGCGGTTCGAATCCCCGCGACGGGGTGAGCACCCGTTGCTCGGTCCCAGCTCCTGCCAACCTAGCAGTTCGAAAGCACGTCAAAGTGCAAGTAGATAAATAGGTACCACTCCGGCGGGAAGGTAAATGGCGTTTCTGTGTGCTGCTCTGGTTCACCAGAAGCGGCTTAGTCATGCTGGCCACATGACCCAGAAGCTGTACGCCGGCTCCCTCAGCCAATAAAGCGAGATGAGCGCCACAACCCCAGAGTCGACCACAACTGGACCTAATGGTCAGGGGTCCCTTTACCTTTACTAGTGTTTGGGCAAAATGCTAAACAGTGGTTTTTCTAAAACAGAAGCTTCTGGTCTAAAGACTGTTTCAGAGGCGGAGGGGAGCAAACTTGAGTTTTGCTACAACTCAAGCATGGTTTAGTAGCTGGTGAAGCATAAATGAAAAACAGTCCATGGAGTATAGGAAGAACTTCAGCTGGAAATGCTTCAGCAGGCCTGCAGCTTTTAATTTATCCGTATTTGATTTAACCATAAAACCCAATAGTGCCTTGGTTCCCGCGTTCCATGACCACAGACTTTAAATCGCGTTGCATGCAAAAGGGCATTTGAGTGCTGAGCATTACCTAGCAGTATATCTTGTAAACGTGGGAACGAGAGAAAGTCATTGTTGCCCGTGTGCATCTTCACAAATTAGTTTTTCAGTTACGCTGTCTCTGGGATGTGAGAGAGAGAGAAGTTCAATCCTTAGAAGTAAACCCCGGTTAATGTGTTTAAGAGAGCTGCCTGATAATTTTTATTCTTACTTAAAGCTCAGTGAACAGTTGCTTTCAGTTCTCATAACAGGGTTTTGGGTTTTTTTGCCCAATTTCATGTCTTATTCTCTGTTCCTCCCTCCCTCCCCCCCCCCTCCACCGACCCCCGTTCTTCACTCACAGCAATCTTACGGTGATCTGGGCAGACCTGTCTGGCTCCAGGCAGCTGAGTCGGCTTACAGGTTCACTCTGGGCTCAATTGCTGGAGGTGAGTGACATGTCTCTGTGTGCTGTTTTCAAGCTGGGATTGCTGTAATATTATCTAGCCGGGCTGGTTGCAGATCAGCTAAGTTGGAGTTCATTGTCCCTCCCACCCCCAGGGTAGGAATGGTGGAGCTCTGAAGAGAGCTCTTTATTGTTACAAACCCCAGAAAAAACCCCAAGCCTATGATCAGAAGTCCTGACAGAACATGACCTTGGCACTACAGGCTCCAGACAGTCTTTGGAGCAAAACTTGCAGAACGACAGACTTCTCAAATATAGCCTCGGACTCCCCTCTTAATTATAGTTGATGGGATTGATACCAAACTCAGAAAGGGAAACGAAGGCCGGGGACAAATACAGTGTCTTTAATAAAGAGGCTGAAGACATCACATTGTTCCTGCTCCCTTGTTTCACTTTTGGTATATAATTTGGTTGAGACTTACCGTATTTTTTCATGTATAAGACTAGGTTTTTTTGTTTTTTTTTAACCAAAAAATTAGGTTTAAAATTGGGGCTCGTCTTATACACGGGTAGTGCTGAGGGGGTGTTTTCTTAATTTGGAGTCCCCCAAAATGGAGTCTTATAGCGACTTATACACGGAAAAATACGGTATATATAGACATTAGTCATCTTTGAACTACTGATTTATGATAATATTACAAAACAATATTATGAAACGGGGCATAGCAAGAGGCCATGAAACACACCTATGTGTGCTCCAGGTGCTCCAGCTGATAGTCGTATTCTGTTTACTGTAGATTTTCATACCCACCTGAGCAGTTGCCATTTTAAGCTGAATTGTACTCCTTCCGCTGCAGAGAACAGCAACTGTTTGGGACTAGGGTGAAAGGGGAATGCAGGATGCTGCGATGAAGCGTATCTCCAGCTTAATGAGCCTCTGTAACGAGAAGATTTTTGTTGTTGTTTGGAAGGCCTGCATCCATCAGTCTCCTAATCGTTTGAGACACCCTGACAGCTAGGCCCCATTTTTCCATATTGGCTTCTCTTCAGCAAGGAAAAGCAGGGCTTCCCTCTGCCCAGAGAACTTTCCTGCAAAATGCAAACATTTCCAGAGAATTATCTCCCCATCCCCAGGGCTGTTCAGCAGTGAGGTTGGAAGGAATGCTTTGCGATCTGAGCTTCATTTTTAGGTAAAGGCTTGAGTGGTTAAGCCGGTTTTTCCGCATCAGAATTCAGCCCTGGAAAATGTGAAGTATGAATGGAGAACATATGCAGATTACTAGGCAATCCTAATTACCCCACGCTCCCACCCAGGACTGTGGGTAAGAGTTCCATGGGCATAAGCAGAGTGTCCTTCACAGGGGTGCCAACTTGAATAAAATATGGAGGGGAGCAGGCAAGCCCTGTCCCGCATAATCACATGACGCGGTGCACATACACCATTTGAATGGCAATGCCCATCAATTTGGGGCAGGTGCCCCCTCAAATATTTTATTGGGGGGGCACAGACGCCTTTGCCCTTAGGAGTTGGCTTCTATGGTCCTTCATATTTTTCCTGTCCTAAGTGCTACATTTCACTCTGTTCTCCTTTATGTCTCTGGGCTCTTGTAACACCATTCATATATCTCATAATTATTTATTAATTTATTTAGAAGATTTATAAACCGCTTGCTTAAAAAAACAAAACACCTCTCCAAGCAGTGTACAAATAAAATTAGAGAGTGAACACAGCTAAAATCCACACTCCAGATAAAAGCAATCAAAACAAACCTAAAAACAAGAGCAGAAGCACTTATTCCACGCTAGCATGTTTTGTTTGGGCACAGTGAGAAACTGGAATATAAAACTTTTGTTGTCTTTTGGTTTGCAGCCGTAGGAGCTACCGCCGTCTACCCTATTGATCTGGTGAAGACGCGCATGCAGAACCAGCGCACAACTGGCTCCGTGGTGGGAGAGCTGATGTACAAAAACAGCTTTGATTGTTTCAAGAAAGTTCTGCGTTACGAAGGCGCTTTTGGCCTTTACAGAGGTGAGCAGATGAAACGCGTCAGTCCAATACACCTGCGGTTGACTTTTCAATGGCTTTTGTGCAGGCGCCTAAACAGCGCAAGGAAACCCTTGAGGGATAGGGAGCTGTGTTTGTGTGTGTTGGGTACTTCTTGGCTTATAAAACCGCAAAACTCTCAAACTGTGTACCTTGAAGGTGCTGTATAGATTAATATCTGTTAGGTGCTTTTCTGTGCTTTCGTGTGCACACACATCTTAAGTTACTTATTTTATTTATTACATACATTTATATGCCGCCTTCTCCTGCAAGAAGCTCAACGTGGTGTGTGTGTTGTTCCCCTCCTCTCCATTCTCTCCTCACAATAACCCTGTGAGGTCAGTTAAGATAAGAGGCAATGACTGGCCCAAGGTTGCCCGACAAATCTTATTTCCTAGGACTTCGACATCCTGGAACCAAACTCCAGAACCAAGTCTTACCTACAGTCTGAGCCTCCACGATGGTTCATTGCAGAATCTGTTACTCTGTTCATACTTTAAAGCTCAGGCAGAAAAATTACACGGGTTTGACATTCAGCAAAGTGACTCTGTGCCTATGCAGTCAGGACAGAAGACGGTCCTGATTCCTTTTCCTCTGCACAGATGATAGCGCCGCATGTGTATTTCGCCATGCAGTTTTTGTGCATGTAAAGGGTGAATCTGCTCTAAGACTGCATGAAGTACAGTGTGTGTGTCTATGTGTGCCTGTGTAAGTCAAGAGGACGAGAATGCGTAAGAAGAGCCCTGTGTTGGATCGGATCACAGGTCCATCTCGTCCTGGGTTTCCTAAACTTGGGTCTCCGGCTGTTTTTGGATTACAGTTCCCATCATCCCTGATCACTGGCCCTGCTAGCTAGGGAAGATGGGAGTTATAGTCCAAAAACAACTGGGAGACCCACGTTTGGGAAGGTAAAAGGGAGGGAAACCCTGATCCAGTCCCCTGTCCTTGTTTTCTGCAGTTGCACCAACCAATTGCTGATGGGAAGTCCACCAGCAAGACATGAGAGGGTTCTCTCTCTCTCGCTGATCTTCCCCAGCAACTGGTATTCCGAGGCATGCTGCTGCCTCTGATCCTGAAGATTGTATGTAGGCATCATGACTCGTAGCCGTTGATCCTGTATATGTGTGTTTGTGCGCGCACACATGCGCTGTATTTAGCTGTGTATTAATGGCGGTGGGAGGAGTGCCTCCAGGTGTTACTGTCTATTAGTTCCTTTAGCGGTAGGCACTACTGTGCTAAATATCCTTTTAATAGGGGATCAGAGACTCAGGCTGGGAGATCGGCATTTTTTTTTCTTGTTGTCAACCGCCCTTTGTGTGTTTAATAACTACCTTTCCCCCAGCATAATAAGTCTGTTAAGCCTCAGACAAAAAGGACTGCGTTGAAAGAAACTAAGCCACGGCATACATTAGCTGCTGATCTGCGTCCGTGCGTGTGTAGGTACCACACGCACATTTGATTTGGGCTTCTTAGGAGAAGGGAGTTGCATGTGGAAGGTAAACCCCACATGGCTTTTAAGCAGCGAGAGCTACTGCAGAGAATGGCATTCTGTTGCCACTGCTGACGCAAGGGTGTGAACAACCCGCAGTTCTTCCTGCTAGCGGGGAAACGGCCTCATTGCACAGAATCGGCCTGCTCTTCCGGCTGTCGGCTCGCAGACCGCTCGGCCGATTAACTTCATTTCCCTTGAAACGGCAGTGGGGTGAATCAGCACTTTATTACAGTTCTGTCAGCTTTTGCGAAAGTTGGGCCAGGGCAACGGTAGGGAGACAGGTAACACATGCGCCTGCTGTCTAGGTTGGAAAGGGACTGGATTAAAAGTGGCAAGATGCTTCGTCTAAAGCCAAGCGAGCGAAGGCTGCCCTCTGCTGATCTGTTTTCTTAAACAGGTCTGCTGCTGGAAAAGTACCCGCCAGTTATTGCAGGGCAGGAAAGGAGCTCATAGGTCGTCAAACCTGTTCCCATCACTCACCTTTTCTGGGCAGAGAGTCCGGTGTCACAGGAACGGAAAAAAAATAAACATTCAAGCACATGACACTTAAAATGTCCCATCCCCATTTCATTTTATTAAAACAAATCCATTAAATAAAATACACTAGGCGGCACTTAATTCATGTTTTTGCTGTTTCACATTGACTTCCAGTGTACCCTATGGCCTGGCCACCCCAAAATTCCTGGTTCTCAACCTGCGACTATGTTATACCCAAAGAAACTTCGCTTGACAAACAATCTATCTTTAAACAGGTGCAAGTATGTATGTGTTTTGGTGCTGATAGCCTCACATTGCACTTAACTGGGGGGGGGGGGAATCCAGCGACTTCATCTTCTTTTGTAACTTAACACTAACTTTTCCTCCTAGTGCTTAAAACCTCTGTCTCTCCATTTTAACGATGTAAGTAACAAAGTAGACAGTTGCATTGGTCTTAGAAGTTATTTTCTTTTAGGTAGTGAAAAGAGAGCGTTGTGTGTAGATGTAGATAGTGTCGGCCTGGATATTGAGAACTGCACATAGGAGGAAACTCATGGGAGGGGATTTTTTCTGCTTTCTCCTAGCCCCTTCACATCCCATAAACATTCCCCAGAGCGCCAGAATGGTATGGGACTGGAGGAAAGTGTGTTGCATTAGAAAAGAGGAAGTTACTGAAAATGAAGTGGAAGCGTCTTACATGCCTGGAGCTCAGTCCAACTTTGGGTGATTTCTAATAATAATAATAATAATAATAATAATAATAATAATAATAATAATAATATTTTTTATTTATACCCCACCCTCCCCAGCCAAGGCAGGGCTCAGGGCGGCTAACAAGCAATAATAAAAACAAGTTGAATGAATACAACTTAAAAACAAGATTAGAATACAACATTAAAATATTGAAACAGCAAAACATTAAAATGTTAAAATGCAGCCTCATCACAGGAGGAGAAAGAAAAGGAAAGAGGGGGAGGGGATCAGGCTGATTCCAAGCCAAAGGCCAGGCGGAACAACTCTGTCTTACAAGCCCTGCGGAAAGAAATCAGATCCTGCAGGGCCCTGGTCTCATGAGACAGAGCATTCCACCAGGCCGGAGCCAGTGTTGAAAAGGCCCTGGCTCTGGTTGAAGCCAATCTAACTTCCTTAGGTTCCGGGACCACTAGGGTGTTGCTATTTATGGACCTTGAGGCTCTCTGTGGGGCATACCGGGAGAGGCGGCCCCATAGGTACGAGGGTCCTAGGCCGTGAAGGGCTTTAAAGGTCAAAACCAGCACCTTAAATCTGACCCTGTGCTCCACCGGGAGCCAGTGCAGCTGGAAAAGCACTGTTTGAATATGCTCCCATGGCAGAGACCCTGTTAGGAGCCTCACTGCAGCATTCTGCACCCACTGGAGTTTCTGGGACAGCTTCAAGGGCAGCCCCGCGTAGAGCGAATTACAGTAGTCAAGCCTGGAGGTGACCGTCGCATGGATCTCCAACCCATGCCATTCAGGGACTTCAGAGTGAAGAATGGGGAAAGGGGTGGGTGGGAATAGAACTTTCTTCAAGTTCCCTTTCACTTGCACTTCTCTGGATCCAAGCCACTGTCTTTCTCTTATGAATTAGGTTAACTATAGGAAATGGTATTGCCTGACTGTGTATATAATGACGCTTGACTGGAGTGTCTACGGAGCTCGCTAGACGTCCTGGCATTTCAATTTTGTTTCCAAGCAGCAGTTTAAATAAGAAGTAAAAAGCGGCAGGACTTGATTGGGAATGAATGAAACCACCTAGTGACTGATTGCCGATTGATCAAATCGACAAGGAGCAGCATCTTGCGGTTAAAAGAAAGGCACACTGCGTGCTCTGAGCATCCCGCAAGAGGCGTTTGGGAATAACTCAGCAGCAATAAAGCTGATTTCAGTTCATAGCAGGCAGCTGATATCGGGCAATAGACTTAGGAAAATGCAGCGCCAGCAAGCCCTGAAAGAAGTCTTGAAATGCTCAGTTGCAAAACGGCGCAATGGGCACATAGCGGAACAGCCAGCTCCATATGTAGAAACATCATTGATGTCAAAGGAAAACCTCTATGGGGAAATGGACGTGTTAGGCTATTTAAGGGCAAAGCACCCTAGACGTCGTGCCAGCAAACTTGAGCATGTCTAATTGTGATACATTTGCTCCATTTGTCTAGGGTTGCTTCCGCAGCTCATTGGTGTCGCTCCAGAAAAAGCCATTAAGCTTACAGTGAGTATATTTATTTTAAAATAATTTTCTTTAGAGGGTTTTCGATCCAGTTTTTGGAGGAGACGCTCCTCAAAAGCAGCTCCCAACATACATACAAATCCAAATCCAAATGCAGTATTAAAAACGTGAACATAAAGATATTTTAAAGTGAGGATAACTCGACACTTTTGCACTGCTTTCTTCTTTTTGGGGGGAGAAGTATTTATTTTTGTAGAACACTCAAAACGTTTCTCACGTGATATCTCTGCTCCGGGAACTGCCACACTCTGGCCTCTTGTTTTTAGATCTCCTTTTTTTAAAAAAATCTTTATTGAAAGTTCAAAAAGTGCATAATTATATGTGCACTAAACATGGTGAGACGTAAATAAAAGAGAGAAAAAGAGAAACAGAACCTGTGTAGAAGAGAAAATAAAGGGAGGAGGTGAGGAGAACCCAAAACCCATTTACTTTACAAGGTTGTTACTGTACTTCACCAGATCTTAACCTATTACAGAATTTGTCAGAATGGATTCCAGATATCAAATCCAAATATCCAAATATTGTTTTTTAGATCTCCTGAATAAAACTGTAGACGAGGAAGGTGGAATTGGGGCCTGCTGGTATTAATTATGTCTTTCTGTTAGGTCAATGACTTCGTCAGAGACAAATTCACGCAGAGAGACGGTTCCATTCCACTGTATGCAGAGATCCTTGCGGGAGGCTGCGTAAGTATCCCTACCATGGGAAGGAGACACCTTTCCCACTTTGTGCCCATATTAAAATGACTGCCGACACATAACAATTTTATCGCTGTGTCATGGGAAGAGCTGCCGCAATTTTGGTGCTGTTTGTCCCTTTCTGTTGACACCTTTTCCACTGCTGGCTGCTACGTGGAGCAGGTTACAGCAAAGCAGGGCATCTCTTTACATTACTACCATCAGCACAGACCTGTTGTTAGAAATGTCAGGTTGTTTTCACCCACAGAACAGCTCTGATTGTCAACACTGGCTGGAGAAAATGACCGTGAGAAAGCCACGGCTGTATATATATATAGAGAGAGAGAGAGAGAGAGATGTAGAGCTCTCTCGTTTTTTTGGCAGAAGAGTTCCTTTTGTCTGAAAGGTGGAGAGGAGCTGGATTTATCTCCTGCAGAGCAAATCCGTTGTCTGCTTGCAACAGGGTTTATCTGGCTCCAGTTGTTGTTGTTGTTTTTAATCAAGAGGACATTTATGTAAGTAACAATGTACCGTATTTTTTGCTCTATAAGACGCACTTCCCCCTCCTAAAAAGTAAGGGGAAATGTGTGTGTGTCTTATGGAGCGAATGCAGGCGGGAGGCTCTGCTCAGCGCTCCCTTTAAAGAGCCGCGTGGAGCGTGTGTGCGGCTGCCCTTCTCCCTCCTTGGGGAAAAGCCCCCAAGAGCTGCACACACACTCCACGTGCTCTTTAAAGGGAGTGCGGCTCTTGGGGGAGCCTTCATCCCACTGCCCAGGAGAGGCTGTGCGCGGTTATCCCATAAGCCAGGACAGCAAGAGGGATCGCTGCGCAGCGATCCCGCTTGCTGTCCTGGCTTCTGGCTTAGCGCGTGGCTATTGCGGGAGGTGGGGGAAGAGACAGAGCACGCGGCTCTGTCCCTTCCTCCACTTCCCGCAAAAGCCCCCAAGAGCCGTGCTCTCTTTAAAGAGCCGCGTGGAGCGTGTGTGTGGTGCTTGGGGGCTTTTCCCCGAGGAAAAGTCAGTGATGGGCTGCCCCTCTCCCTCCTCAGGGAAAAGCCCGCAAGCACCACACACATGCTCCACGCGGCTCGTGAAAGGGACTGCTGAGCAGAGCCTGGGATGCATACAGGCTCTGCTCAGCGCTCCCTTTAAAGAATATTTTTTTCCTTGCATTCCACCTCTAAAAACTAGGTGTGTCTTATGGTCAGGTGCGTCTTATGGAGCGAAAAATACGGTGAATGCAGGGCCAAAAGTGAAACACTTCTGAGCTCCATCGATTTCCATGGGGGAGAGTTAAGCAGGTGCCTAATTCTGTCCCAGTGAAATCAGTGGGAGTTCTAAGTGTTGTACATTGTATATAGGAAGCTGCCTTGTGCCGAGTCAGTCCATCAAGTCCATTGTCGTCTACACTGACTGGCAGCAGCTGTCCAAGGCTTCAGACACGGGTCTCTCGCAGCCCTACCTGCAGAAGCAAGGGATTGAGCCTGAGACCTTTTGGGTGCAAAGCGAATGCTCCACCACTGACTGAGCTGCTGTCCTTCTCAGAACAATATATCACTGACATTTTCCAGGACGCATTGATTCCATTGCAGCTTGATTCTTATTGAAATGCAAGGAGTTTCACTCTAACACATTCCTTACTGAAGGGCAGCTGCTCTTTCTGCTCACCTCAGTTCTACTGTACCCTTTAGGAACCAGAAATGTACCCTTCCCCCAAGAGTGTGGAGAGTAACTGATGCAAAGGCTGGAGGCAGGTACCGTATTTTTCGCTCCATTGGACGCATCGGACCATAGGACGCACCGGACCATAGGAGGGGGAGAACAGGGGGAAAATTTTTTTCTTGTTCTCCCCCTCTAAAACAAGGTG
The DNA here is from genome assembly GCF_964270895.1 of Podarcis filfolensis. Lineage (NCBI taxonomy): Eukaryota > Metazoa > Chordata > Lepidosauria > Squamata > Lacertidae > Podarcis > Podarcis filfolensis. The sequence goes on along the minus strand of NC_139604.1, from coordinate 19,948,658 downwards.
CGTTCAAGGTACATTCACCAGAGCTTGTGGGGCTGGCGGTGGGGGGAAGCGCTGCTTTCCCCCACCGCCAGCCTCAAAGATCCCTGAAGCCTTTGGAGCGCAGCGCCCCGCTGCCCTGCAGAGGCTTTGCGCGCAGCCGTCCCCAAGCTAGAGCAGCGAGACGGAGCCCTCCATCTCGCTGTTCTGGCTTGGGAACAGCCTTGCTAGCTTCTGCAGGACAGCGGTGAAGACACCCCGCTGCCCTGGGGAGGCTGTGCGCGCAGCCATCCCCAAGCTAGAACAGCGAGACGGAGCACTCCGCAGTGCTCCGTCTTCCTGTTCTGGCTTTGGGCTTAGCGGCGCAGCCTGCATTCGCTCTATAGGACGCACACACATTTCCCCTTAATTTTTGGAGGGGAAAATGTGCGTCCTATAGAACGAAAAATACGGTAATCTGTTTCTCAGAAAACCGACAGCCGTTTGAATGAATGTTGGCTGCTTTTGGTGAGCACACGTAGCCCAATTTCACCATGGGTTAATTGTTCAAATACACGCTCAGCCTTGGCTTGCTGTTCTTAAAGCGTTTGGGGAAGGTCCCTGTTGAATTCTCAAACCCGGACCCTGCAAAGGTATTGCATTTTTATTGTTTACTATTTATTTGTATATCGCCCTTCGTACGTAAAAGTCAGGATGGTTCGCCATATCATAGTGCTTTCAGTACCTTTTTAAAGAGTTGAGTCGAAAAGCATCTGTCTTCCTATGTAGCTTCTGTCCTCATTTTGGTGAAGCAGTAGACGCGGTTGTGCTTAATGTTATTATCCATTCTAAGCCGACAAAGGTCCGTATAGTTAAAGCTATGGTTTTCCCAGTAGTGATGTATGGAAGTGAGAGCTGGACCATAAAGAAGGCTGATCGCCGAAGAATTGATGCTTTTGAATTATGGTGCTGGAGGAGACTCTTGAGAGTCCCATGGACTGCAAGAAGATCAAACCTCTCAATTCTTAAGGAAATCAGCCCTGAGTGCTCACTGGAAGGACAGCTCGTGAAGCTGAGGTTCTAATACTTTGGCCACCTCATGAGAAGAGAAGACTCCCTGGAAAAGACCCTGATGTTGGGAAAGATGGAGGGCACAAGGAGAAGGGGACGACAGAGGACGAGATGGTTGGACAGTGTTCTCGAAGCTACCAGCATGAGTTTGACCAAACTGTGGGAGGCAGTGGAAGACAGGAGTGCCTGGCGTGCTCTGGTCCATGGGGTCACGAAGAGTCGGACATGACTAAACAACAACAGCAACAACATCTAAAAGGCCACACCTGAACCATATATGTAGAGCACTATTACGTCACTTTAAGCAACCCTGCTTCTCCCCAATGAATCCTGGGCACCATGGTTTGAGAAGGGTGCTGAGAGTTACAGGCGTACCTTGGTTTTCGAACAGCTTAGTTTTGGCTCCCGAATGCCACAAACCCAGAAGTGACTGTTCCAGTTTGCGAACTATTTTTGGAAGCCGAACGTCCGACGGGGCTTCTGATTGGCTGCAGGAGCTTCCTGCAGCCAATCAGAAGCCGCTCTTTGGTTTCCAAACGTTTTGGAAGTTGAACAGACTTCTGGAACGGATCCAAGGTATGACCGTATTCCCATCACAGAGCTGAGTGGTTTGAACACCAGTCCCTCTTCCCAGGGAACTCTGGGAACTGTACCTCTGTGAGAGGAATAGGGCTCTCCTAACAACTACGCGGTGGCGTAGCGGGTGGCGCTGTGGGTTAAACCACAGAGCGTAGGACTTGCTGATCAGAAGGTCGGCAGTTCAAATCCCCGCAACGGGGTGAGCTCCCATTGCTTGGTCCCTGCTCCTGCCAACCTAGCAGTTCAAAAGCATGTCAAAGTGCAAGTAGATAAATAGGTACCACTCCGGCGGGAAGGTAAACGGCGTTTCCGTGTGCTGCTCTGGTTTGCCAGAAGCGGCTTAGTCATGCTGGCCACATGACCTGGAAGCTGTACGCCGGCTCCCTCGGCCAATAAAGTGAGATGAGCGCCCCAACCCCAGAGTCAGCCACGACTGGACCTAATGGTCAGGGGTCCCTTTACCTTTACCTTTAACAACTTTCAACACCCTTAACAAACTGCAGCGCCCAGGATTCTTCCAAAGTGCTGTAATAATGCTTTAGATGTATGGTGCAGCTGTGGTCAAAGAGGCCGGAGCCCTCCCCGGGTTTGGATCTGGGAACTCTTAATACCTTCCAGTTGAACAAGCTGGATGGAAATCTCTTCAGCTTGTCACCAAAACCATGGGCAATGAGGCTGTTGACCTCTGCAAACTCTGAATTCAAAGAGGCAGCCCTGGAGTGATGCTGTTCTTACTTCTCCTTGATTAGAAATGGCAGCCCTGTAGATACCCCAGCCTTCGCTTGTCAGCGTACAAACCCACGTTTGGGAAAGGCAACAACTGAGCGAGTTATAGCTGTACCCCAGAGAGAACCTAATCTCGCTTTTGAAGGTCCATTAGAAGCAGCTACAGTTATATAGAAGAGACCCCTCAACCCCGCAAATAAATGTAATTCAAAGGCCTGACACATCTGCTGACTTCTCTCCCCCCCCCTTCCCGCCGTCAGCCCCCCACATCAGCTATAAACTGCTGGGGGCTGCTGTGGTTTCATAAGGAAGCCCACACAGCCTAACGGCAGCATAATTTTTATGAAAATGTATGCACATTTTAAATTAGACTTGAGTTCCTTTAAAAAAAAATTGCTTGAGGATGTTTTCAGGTATGCATTCATTAGGCTATTTCCCCCCCTGCTGAGACATGTGTTCAGTAAGGAATCTTAGCGATTTCTGTTTCGGTAATGAACTTTGATTATTAGGGTTACTAACTTAATATCGTTTTGTACCAAAACATGTTTCTAGCATGGGCAAGTCTTCATTAAGCGCTACCTCTGTCCCTTTTTGCTCAAGGCATTTTAAACAGAAGTGTAGTCCGTCGTTCACACCGAGAACATTGGAACATCAAAAGCTGAGCTCATCATTGCCTACTCCGGCTGGCAGATCATCTCAGAAAGATGTATTTCCCAGCCGTATGTGGAGATGTTGGGGTTTGAACCCAGGAACTTTGCTTTCCCACTAAGCTCCCCTTGGGTAGCAGACAAGGAATCCTAAGGGTTTTCTGGCTATGAATGGCACATCCTCTGCCCCAAATACTAAAAGAACAGCGCTACTTGCACAAATGTCTCTGAACAGAAGACATTTGCAGAAGACCGATGCAGAAAGGCAAATGTTTGAGCGCTTCCCCAGTAAAGCTGTTTTTTTAAAAAAATAAAATATATATTTAAAAGAAAGTCTTCTCTTCTTGGTCCTAGGGCATATTAGGGCTTCTTATAGGTAATAACTAGCACCCTAAATAACTAGCACCCTAAAGCAGAGACATCACCTTGCCAACAAAGGTCCGTATAGTTAAAGCTATGGTTTTCCCAGTAGTGATGTATGGAAGTGAGAGCTGGATCATCAAGAAGGCTGATCGCCAAAGAATTGATGCTTTTGAATTATGGTGCTGGAGGAGACTCTTGAGAGTCCCATGGACTGCAAGAAGATCAAACCTATCCGTTCTGAAGGAAATCAACCCTGAGTGCTCACTGGAAGGACAGATCCTGAAGCAGAGGCTCCAATACTTTGGCCACCTCATGAGAAGAGAAGACTCCCTGGAGAAGACCCTGATGTTGGGAAAGATGGAGGGCACAAGGAGAAGGGGACGACAGAGGACGAGATGGTTGGATAGTGTTTTCAAAGCTACCAGCATGAGTTTGACCAAACTGTGGGAGGCAGTGGAAGACAGGAGTGCCTGGCGTGCTCTGGTCCATGGGGTCATGAAGAGTTGGACACGACTAAACAACAACAAAGCACCCTAAATTGCACTCTGAAACAGCTGGCACAATAAAAGGGGCCACATGATCCCAGCACCTTGCCCCAGTCGAGATTTTAGCGCCTGCATTCCTCATGTATCGAAGCTCCTAAATGCTTTTCAAAGGCAGCCTCACGTTGTGTGTGATTCTAGTGCAGCTGAACGGTAAGTGATGCATGTAGGACCGTGGCCAGGTTTGACCCCACCAGGAGTGGGCAGCCCCATCGGAACTGGGGGGGAATCGCAATAGAGGTGCTGTAGGGATAGAAAGGGAGGGATTCCTTTTATTGGAGCAGGGCTGTTGGTTTCTGTAGACGGTGTCTTCGAAGTGGCCATATTTCCAGAAGGGGCAGGATGATGTAGCTGACCGACGTCGGCTGTACAGAAGTGGAATCACCTAGCTATCTCCCCTGTGTGCTTCTGTTTTTAAGAAACAGGAAGAAAGGGAGGCAGGGACTTTATTACTTTTACAGCATCATTCCATATACAGTGGTACCTCGGGTTTAGTACTTAATTTGTTCCCGAGGTCCGTTCTTAACCTGAAACTGTTCTTAACCTGAGATATCACTTAAGCTAATGGGGCCTCCTGCTGCCGCTGCATGATTTCTGTTCTCATCCTGAAGCAAAGTTCTTAACCCAAGGTACTATTTCTGGGTTAGTGGAGTCTGTAACCTGAAGCGTCTGTAACCTGAAGCATCTGTAACCTGAAGCGTCTGTAACCCGAGGTACCATTGTACTTGTCAGGCTGCAAGGACAAGGCTGCAGGGCACACAGTTGACCGTGCATCCTTTTTTGAAAGAAGCCCCATTGAGAGGATGGAGTGATGTGCGGGGGGGGGGGGAATTCCCCAAGATCCCTAAAAGCAGAGGGCGCTTAATGCGCACTTGCCTGAGAGTTAGCACAAATTTCTGGAGCTTAGCTGGGAGAAGGGAGTGTGAGCACCTAGAAGTCGTCTCCTAAGAGCAATCTACGTCAAAGGACAATGTTTTCGGTGTGGGGAAAAGTTTTGGTCTGGGACGCTGTCTGTTTCCAGCAAGAGGAAGCGGGTGTTGGGGGCAGGGCTGAGGCGCCTCCCCCCCCCTCCCCCTTTGTGTCTTGTGCCTCACGGGTGGAATTGGAAAGGGCAAGAGGTCTCCTCTTCCAGGGTCACTTGTGCATTTCCTTCCGCCTCTGGCATGTCAAAAGGTGTTTGCTGTGGGATCTCAGACTGCATCTCTTCTCTCATAACCTTTGCTGTCAGCTTGAGTTTTTTTGTATTTGTTCCTCATGGAGACTTTATTTTACATGACGTTAAGGTTAAGCAAGGGAGCTTGAATTGTTCCTACTCCTGATCTGTATGAATAACCTCCATTCAGGATTGAATTTGTCATGTTGCTGCACCAAAAGGTGTCTGTCATAATTTAGGAACCGTTTTCTGCGTGTGCGAATAGCTGGGCTTGTATTGGGCTTATTATTTGGACACTGTATTTGAATGGGGCCGTTGTTTATAGCACAGCCATGCCAATGCGCTCTCAGAATGTCTGCATAGATTCTTTTTTCCAGGGTGTTCCGCCCCCTCCCTGCTGAGGGTTTGGAACCAAGTTTCCTTGGTCTCCCCTCCTTAATAAATTTCAGTTTCTAAAGCAGTGATAACACCCATGCTTCTACCATAGCCATTACTACAGTGGGGCATCTGTTGGGTGCCATTATTATGCTACATGCTGCACAGAGCCTGAGTCAAGTCATGTTTGTCCACAGGGACAGGGATGCGGGTGGCGCTGTGGTCTAAACCACTGAACCTCTTGGGCTCGCCGGTCGGCGGTTCGAATCCCCGCAACGGGGTGAGCGCCTGTTGCTCTGTCCCTGCTCCTGCCCACCTAGCAGTTCGAAAGCACACCAGTGCAAGTAGATAAATAGGTACCACTGCAGCGGGAAGGTAAACGGCATTTCCATTCGCTCTGGCTTCCGTCACAGTGTCCCGTTGCACCAGAAGCGGTTTAGTCATGCTGGCCACATGACCTGGAAAGCTTTCTCTGGACAAACTCCAGCTCCCTTGGCCTGAAAGCGAGATGAGTGCCGCAACCCCATAGTTGCCTTTGACTGGACTTAACCGTCCAGGGGTCCTTTACCTTTACCTTGTCCAGAGGGGTTCCAGTTCCACCTTAACAAAATACCTTCACTGATCATCACTTAATATAAGGAATGGAACTCTGGAACAAATTATTCCACAGTTCAGCCACTGATCCAGGATGGAAAGTTTTGGGCTTCCAGGTTAATCCAGTCAAGTCATTGCACAATGAGAATGGCTTACTCTCATGCAATGGAACTTCCCCTCCCTCTCCGCCCCCCCCCCGCACTTACCTAAATCTGCTCCTGAGTGTAGGGAGACACCCCCCCAGCAGATTAAGGGGCAGTGCAGGGGGGGGGCAGAACGAAAAAATCCATTTACACAGGAAGAAGTGTTTCTGCTAATGCAAGGGCTTTATTTGTTTCTTTAGAAAATCCATAAACATTTCGCTGAAAAATAAATTCCCCCAAGCTTCCATATGCAACATGACAAAAACATGCAAGCCAGTTAAAAACAAGTATGCATAAAGCCATCTTTTTTTTAAAAAAAAGATATTAAACATCTTTTTTAAAGTTCAAAAATTACATAATTAAATGTGCACTAAACATAGTGAGACGTAAATAAAAGAGATAAAAGGAGAAACAGAACCTGTGTTTAACCTATTATAGTATTTGTAAGAATGGATTCCAAGTATCGTTGAATTTGTCCATGGCACGTCTTTGTTTATATGCAAGATGTTCATATGTTGCGAGTTTGTATAAATCTTCAATCATAGAAGGGAGCCGCATTTTTATTTTTCCAATTCACCAGTATCAAAGGTGCGTGAAACCATCTTTAAAAACCAAGGTAAAATCAGTGAAGCTTTTAAAATAAGTGTAACTAACTTCTGTGTCTGGATAAGCTTGCTGAAATTAAAACCTTTTCATCCAGCATGTAAAAATAAATAAATAAATAGAGACGCCACACCTGCCTACCGTCAAGTGGCAGGGAGTTCCAGAGCACAGATGCTGCCACACTGAAGGAATGACTCGTCGCAGATGCGGAACGGGCATTGTGTAGCACTTGTAAAAGTGTGAGTTCCACAGACCAAAGTGAACAAGGGGACACATCTAAGGCAATCCTTGAAGTAAATTGGTCTATAGCAGCAAAGCAGATAAGCCTATGCCAACTTTGAACTTGGCCTGGTAACATGACATTGGTCAGTGCAGCCCTCTGTGTGCTGCAGTTCTTGCGGCCGGATCCTTGCACTCAAGTACTTGGAGATGTGTGCATCTTCAGTCCACGGGACTTAAGTGTTATCACCTCTTGGAATAGGTAGGAGAATGAGCCCAAGTCCTTGTAGTCCCTCAAGCAGCTGACGGTTGCTGTCAGAGAGGGCAGTCTTGCCAACTTTTGGGGTATGTATTTTGGGACACACAGAATAGTTTTGTGTGCAGGACTCGTGGCCGCATACTTAGTCATGTGCACAGGCAGGAAAGACGTGCACACATTTTCGGAGGTGCTTTGAAAGTTCACTGTGAGGGACTCGGCGGTGGGGCAATTGGCTGAAGTCGGAATTTGCAATATTTTCTGTGCGTTTCCCCTCTGACCTCACACATGACAGCCTAGGACTGCGGCCTCATCACAGAGCCTTAGACAAGATTGTGCATTTTAATTAAAAGAAATAAGCTACATTGTGCTTCTCAGGCCATCAACACGGTTCTGAAGCCCAAAAAAACTGAAGCTACTGATACAGGTTCCATCAGTCAAAGCTGCATTTTCTGAAATCCTGTCCCTTTAAAGAGCTTGCTGCTGTTTGTGTACATGCAAAACACCATTTCAACCGCTTTCCACGAAAGGAACTGGGGAAGTTAATTGGGCCGTGATTGGCTTCTCCCTCCCTCTCCTTCGAAAATAAAAATGTTTATGAATTGATCTATTTGACTTTTTTTACAGGGTTATTTTGCCAGCCCTGCAGGAACTCTAATTTCTAAAAGACTAAAAATAAAAACAAAACAACGCCTTGCAAAACAGAATTTCCTGTATATACAGGCACCACAGTAAACTCCGGTGAACCAATCTCAAATGACTAGTCTGGCCAAATTCAATTTCTATTCCTTTTTTAAAGTGTGTGTGTGTGATTTCTACAAGAAATATCTTTAATGACTCAATGAACAAATCTACACCTTTCAAGTCAGTTTTGCCTTGTTTTTTCTAATGGGAGGGGAAGAGAAAATATTTTGCAAAATGCTTATGCTATCAGTGTGTGTCATCAGTTACACAGCTCAAACAAACTGCTGGCTACAATGCCCACAACTAGGGCTGGGCGAGATATTGTCCAAAACCAAAGTTATGATATTGGTTTCGAAATTTTTGACCTAGCGATATATTGCAAATCGTGATGGGTGGGTGGGTGCTTGGCCTGAAAGCGAGATGAGCGCCACACCCCATAGTCACCTTTGGCTGGACTTAACCATCCAGGGGTCCTTTAGCTTTTACCTTTTTAGGCACTGAAACTACCTTGGTTGCCCTTAGGATGACCTATGCCAAGGGAGAGATAGCAGGGGTATATGACACTGCCGATAGCCACACGGGGCCATTTTGTGGAGAGATCATGGTTGTGGAGGAAAGGGCTTTAAATTTCTTTTGTGGTGCTGTGCTGGTGAAAATCTCTCCCCCCCCCCAATTTCCCAGAGCCTATTATTATAATTTTAAAACAAAGTGTCGCAGCCAGCATCACATCCAGGTTTAATTTTGGTAGAGGCAGACAAGCCCTTCCGAGTAGGCGGATCGGTCCAGCCGTCTGTCCCACGATGACCCCTGCACTTTTTCCAGAAGTGAAGGGTGGTTAGACCTATAGCGGGCCGAGGGAAAGTCTAAACATGTCACTTCCCAGTACGTTTACATGCTTCTGGAGCGAAACTGTCACGTTGAATCGCCCTGTGAAATTTTGAAATGCCGCTTGGTGAATGTCTGAGGTTAAAACGCACAACTTGGGAGAGAGCAGTTCATGCAGCAAACCTCCTGTGAGGGACGGGGCTTACGCTCTTGCTAATGAAATATAAAACAACTTGACAGCTGTTAAATTTGTGTCACACCCAGGCTGGGGAAACTGGTAATATCAATCTGTTTCTGTCTGTATCTTCCCCCGCACCTTTTTTTTTTTCAATATATAATTTTTACTGTAACAGATGTGGTAATGGAGGTGTGCCCATTATTCACTCTGAAACAATGAATTTCCAGTTTAAATGGTAAAAAGCTCTCCTAGTCAAGCCTAAGAGCTCTGGCAATTATTTACAGTAGCAAAAGCCAATTTTCATTCAGCTCACCTTTTGCCATCACTCAAAATCATTAAACACTGACAAGCACAACAGCAATTAATGCTCCCTTCCAACAGTGATGGTGCCTATTTTTATTTCTTAGTCACTTTGCTCGCAGAAATGACCCAAAGCGACTTACAATGCAGTAGAAACGCTGAAACAGCCAACTCTCCCATTAAAAACCTAAAGCGCACATTTATACGAATCAAAGCCTGCTGTTCTGTTGCCACCCTGCAGACCTCTTGCGGAGCACAGAAGGGCCTCAGGTGATGATTGCAGAGTTTGGACGGTTGGTTCTTGTTGGGAGAGGCTGGCGGCGAAGTATCGGGGGCAAAACCTGCCCTTTGAACGGAGCCTGGAAACTATTCAGTAGCCAGTGCGATCGTGCCAGAATTGGAGCTATACATTTGGGCTGCCCTGCATGGTTGACAGTCCAACTGCTGGACTCTGCAGCAGCTGCACTTTCCGAACTCGCTTCAAGGCCAGCCCCACATATTGCAGTGATCCAGCCTAGAGGTTGCCAGAACATAGGCAAGAGAAGTTAGGCTTTCCCTGTCCAGAGAAGGTCCCAGTGGGGCCACCGGTCAACGCTGACGGAAGGCGCAGTGATAGCCGGGCCTTTTCACTCTTGTCTTTTATTCCGCCGTAGTCTTTTGTTCCACGTTAGTGGAGGAAGTCCATCAATGAGCAAGAGTCCAGGGGCTGAGTGGAGGGTCGCCCTTGATGTCATTGATAGTCTGCCCCTCCTTCCTGAAGAGTGGAATAAATTTAATGATTATTTAGTTAAATTTGTTAAGTTAAACTAACTGGAAATAGCTTGCAGATACTTAATAGGCTTAGGATTTTATTTATGTTAAGTGATGAATTAATATGTTTAATTCTATAAGGTGAAGATTTAAGGATGTTAATGTTTAAGTTAAATTTCATAAAAATTGGGATTTGGAAAACTGTTAAAAGGACATGCAATGAAATTCAACCAAGGCGAAGCGAGGAAGTCACTTAACAAAGTTAATAATTGTAATTTTTAATAAGGTTATGATTTATGTTTGTTTTGTTTGTTTGTCTTGTGTGTTTGTTTGTTTGTTTGTTTATAATATTGTGAAAACCAATAATTTTTTTGGCAATGATAATCTGCCCCTCCATTCAGCAGCCGTGTACTTGCACAGTGCTGGTTGCCATAGCCTCACCACCTCCTGGTGAAATGCTCTTCTTTCCTTTATCTGTCATTTTGCCATGGCTGTTGGTGGTTTTGGCTAGTGAACTAGACTTCTGCTGCTGCCGTGACATCAGCAGCAGCTAGCCAGTCACGTGCCTCTGGTTGTCTGCGCTTTCAGAATGCGCTTTCCTGTGTTAGGCTGCGTGCAAAATTGCAAACCCCACTAAAACTGGGTGAGCTGCTCTCCGGCTTTCCACCTACTGACTGAAAAACCTGCTTATTTGTTCCATACCAAGAAGAAGGAAAGCACGGCATAATAGACATTTGTTTATTATTGCAATTTCAACTAAAGCATGGTGGGCTGCCCTAAAACATTGGCTCAGGATTTCAGCGTTTCATCTAGGGAAGGGTTTGTACCAACACCTGACCAATGAGGAGTTTGTCAGCAAATGGCAGAAAACCATGGCTTGAAAAGCCACCTCTATTGGTCTGTCACCCCCCCCAACTGTATTACCTGGCTTATGAAGGCGCCCAAAAGGTTTTAAAGCAAAGATTATGGGACAATGCACACAGTGACTTGCGATCTCGATCACACACAGTCTGTAGTCCGCTGGCAGTAGGAGTACAATATGGGCATGTCTCTAAGTTAACATCTTACATTAAAAACCTGACAGTACCAAATTATAGAAGGCTTTTCACCAAAGCCAGAGTAAATGTCTTTCCTTCTGCAGTGTTGGATGGCAGGTTGAGAGGAGGTCCCTACCAGGACAGACTTTGCTCGTGTGCTCAAGACGCCGATTCCATAAAACATATTTTGCTGCGCTGTGCAAAATATGAGCAAGCCAGGGCTGAACTGATATTACCCTTGCTGGTACCTTTCCCGGGAAAATCAGAGGCTTACTATGTCAGGTTCCTATTGGAAGACCGGACAAATGCTAGAACATTAGCAGAGGCAAAGTTTTTATCGGTGGTTGCAAGAACCAATGATCCCAATCTTTTGAACAAAATGCTTGTTTAACCTGGAGGTAGGCTATATGAATTGTGCATTGCTTTGTAACGATTTGTTGAGTGTCTGGACTGTAATAAAGATTGATTTGATTTGATATTATTGTTGTTGTCACTGTTAATTTTTACTCGTTGCTTCCCTTGCACGCAGGGGCGGAGGAAGGGTGTGTGTGGTGGGGGCAGGCCGCCCTGGGTATCACCACTGAGGGGGGGTGACAAAATGCTGGGCGGCACTCACCGTGGGGCCTGCAGCGCGCCCGAGCCACATGTCTCTCCTGGTGGTGACGCGGTGGTTTGGGTCCCCACAGGCTCCACACAGCCCCAAATGGTCCGCCCACTGCCTCCCCCTCAGTTGTAGGGCGGCTGAGCGGGAGGAGACAGGCAGACTCCTCTGAGGCCCCACGGAGCGTCCTGTCCCGGCTCGCCCCGCCCCACAGGTGGCTGGCCCCGCCCCCCGGTCGCAGGGCATGTGCGCCACCCAAGGCGCCCGATCAGCTTGCTCCGCCGCTGCTTGCATGTGACACAATGTACAAACACCATAGAAACGCATTTATACAAATTAAAAAGGCAGGTCAGTGTATTCAACTGTCTGTACATTCTGTGATGGTTGACAAAGATTTTATACTGCTTTTCAGCTTATTCAAGTTACAGGATTGGCTTAGGGGCTGGGGAATATTTGTCTTCTGAACTAAAACACACCATACAGAACCCGCTAGGCAGAGGACCATCGGAAGAAAAGCAGGCGGCTGAGAGTGGATGTCAGTGGTCCCCCCCCCGGCTTGTGATGCCCCCCTTTTGAATGCCTTCTCAATATTCATCAACTGCAAAAACTGTAGCAGCTCTGATCCCTAGAATATCAGCTAGCGAAGCGAACCTTAAGTTGCCTAAAGCCGTTGCCCGATACTCAATGTGGATGCGAGTTCTTAAGTGTTGGAAAGATCACGTGTGGATTTTGGGGTTCTTTGGGGGGGAAATCTCTTAACATTGTGTTGTGTTCTGCTTTCGCAGGCAGGAGGGTCTCAGGTCATCTTCACGAATCCCCTGGAGATTGTCAAGATTCGGCTGCAGGTGGCAGGAGAAATCACCACAGGGCCGAAAGTTAGAGCCCTCACCGTTCTAAAGGACTTGGGGCTTTTCGGTCTTTACAAGGTGTATATTTTCTCTCTTTCTACATTCCACTCGATCAGATTTGTGTGTGTGTGTGTGTGTGTAAATCTTTTCAAATTTGAAAACAATCTCTGCCTGCAGGGTAGCCCCATGGTTGAAAATAGAGAGAAACCCACATTTATATTAGTGGCAGTGGGATGTACAAAAACACTCCCTCGCTTTCTTCCACGGGCTTTTATCCCGAGCCGTAGGGAGTCATGGCTCTGGGGACCCGCTGGCTTCTGGCACAGATCGTTTCAGTGGGAAGAGGTGGTGGGGTGTGTTGTAGAGGGAGAAAAAGTTTCCTCGCCTTTCCCTTTTGTGTTTATTATGGCAGCCCACATAGCCTTAGCATTTATTTCGTGTCTCCGCTATCTCTATTGTTACATTCACAGCGGGCTGCTCTCTTTGTCTTAATCACACGGCGGCGGCGAAACAGTAGTGTAGTTTAGCAGAATTCAGATCTTTAAGAAGTTAAGTGATGGGATTTGTCAATAATGAATTCGTTTTGTGAAAGGAGGGGGGAGGAATAAAACCCACAACCAACCCAGCGAGGCCCATACCGTTCAGTACTTTTAGCAGAATGCCAGTAAACAGATCCTTTCCCTGCAGGTCTACTTACTTCCATCATTACAGATCAGAGGTAATGGAGCGGAAGCTATTAGTTTTCTTAAACTCGGAAGACTATTTCTTCCGACACCCTTCATGACGGCAAGAGACTAATACGTAAATTCGGCAGATGCAGGCAGCTGGGCTCCCGAGAAACAGTGTTAACGCGTTTCTTTGTGCACAGAATTTGGGTCTGGAGTGGCAGCTTCCGTCCAGAAGTTAGGACTTCAGGAACTGCATAGCTATAGCATTTTCCTAAAGGTGTTTAGGAGCAAGATTTCACTGCAGTTGGGTGGCTGGTATTGTTCCTTGTCACCCTTTCCTTGTAAACAACACATGAGTCTTAAAAGAGGGTGTGAGTGGGTTGCTAAAAATGAATCCCAGATTAATTTGAATTGAGCGAATGGATTTAGGAGGCAGATTATAAATCATTTGGGGATTTAAAGGAGGTGGGGGGCACAAAGACAATGTGCATGGCTTTGATTCCACTGCTACAAGCTGTGCTAATGGACTTGACCATTAGAATCATAGAATTGTACTGTTGGAAGGGACCACGAGGGTCATCTAGTCCAACCCCCCTGCACTGCAGGAATCTTTTGCCCCATGTGAGACTCGAACCCATGACCCTGAAATTAAGAGTCTCGTGATCTACCGATTTTGCTGTTGGCGCTGAGCCTGTTCCAGGGGTGGCAGTAGAGAAGTTGCTACATACTGATGATAGGAGGTATCAATTGGATCATCACAAGTAGACTCTCCTGCCCATAGAATTCAGAAGGACAGTGGCCATAAACGAATCCCAGAGATGCCTTCTTCCACTTCACACACTGCCACACAACAAAGCATTCTGGCTTTCGACCAAAGTGGTGGTTCTCCTTTTTCATTCTGACGGCTGTGGGTGATTGGTACTTAAAAGTCTTTGAGCATCTCCAATAGATCTTGCAGCCAAGGACTCATACGGTCTGAGCGTTGGGTCTTTTCTTGCTGTTGACCCTGAAGGTTCTCATCCACGTTCAGCTTTCTCCGCTTGCCCCCATTGTAAAGAGCCCGGCACCCTCAGTTGTAATATTTGTTCACGGAGCCACAACAGCATTTTCTCAGCCAGGACGTTCCTTTTCAGACATGGCAGGTGGAGTGGGAGGGAACGCAAGAATGTCTTTCATTCATTGCATTTCCCCTGCCCTCACTTTCACGAACCCAGGTTGGGTCACCCAAGAAAATAAATATATTGAGATATACAAAAATGCAGCCAGTACTTAAAATGTTGTAAACTTTTGGTTTAATAATAATGATAATGATGATGATAATAATAATAATAATAATTTATTTATATTTATTATTTATTATTTATACTCCGCCCACCTGGCTGGGTTTCCCCAGCCACTCTAGGTGGCTTCCAACCAAATATTAAAAACAATACAGCATCAGACATTAAAAACTTCCCTAAACAGGACCACCTTCAGTTGTCGTTTAGAGAGAGAGAGAGTTTTGGATTTGATATCCCGCCTTTCACTCCCCTACAGGAGTCTCAAAGCGGCTAACATTCTCCTTTCCCTTCCTCCCCCACAACAAACACTCTGTGAGGTGAGAGGGGCTGAGAGACTTCAGAGAAGTGTGACTGGCCCAAGGTCACCCAGCAGCTGCATGTGGAGGAGCAGAGACTCGAACCCGGTTCCCCAGATTACAAGACTACTGTTCTTAACCACTACACCACACTGGCTCTCTTAAAAGTAAAATAGTTGTTTATTGCCTTGACATCTGCTGGGAGGGCATTCCACAAGGCAGGCGCCACTACCAAGAAGGCCCTTTGCCTGGTTCCCTGTTAACCACACTTCTCACAGTGAGGGAACCACCAGAAGGCCCTCGGCGCTGGACCTCAGTGTCCGGGCTGGACGATGGGGGTGGAGACGCTCCTTCAGCTATACAGGACCGAGGCCGTTTAGGGCTTTAAAGGTCAGCACTGACACTCTGAATTGTGCTCAGAAACGTACTGGGACATCCTTGGCGAAGCGCCCGTGATTTGGCATCAAATACACCCCCAGCAATACTGCAGCGAAAGCACTCGACTCAGGAGCAATCGCCAGTAAAAGCCTAGCAAAAGAAGCACATTTTAAAATTGGCATTGGAACATAGGCAATTGAGCGCCAATTGAATCTCAGGAGGGAAGGAATTCCCCAGCCAGGGTGCCACCACCAAAAAGGCCGGATCCCAGGGCATAGCATAATGTACCTATACTATAGACAGAATCACAAGGCGGCTTCAAACTGGTGTTGCCCACATCTCAGGGCTGAGGCTGGGAAGTCGTTCAGATCCCCTCTTTGCGCCTGGATAGTCCCCGAGCCTTGTGTGTAGAGGCAGTTTGAATTTATCCTGTGTGTCTATAACTTGTTTGCACTTTCCCCCCCTTATTCACGTGACAGGGTGCCAAAGCATGTTTCCTCCGAGATATTCCCTTTTCTGCAATCTATTTTCCTGTGTACGCTCATTGTAAACTGATGCTTGCAGATGAAAATGGCCACGTGGGAGGATTTAATCTGCTTGCAGCTGGTGCTATCGCAGGTAACATTTTACGGCGTGATTTGCAGGCAGCTCTCCTTCTCTTACATACCTCCCCCCCCCCCCCCACTTGCCAAACCTGTCCCCTTTCCTAGCAATCGTTAATATTCATCGGAGCCAAGGATAGGAAGCTAATACACTATTGTATCTAGCTTAATCTAAATTTGATCACTTTTATCCTTGGTGGGAGGTAGTGTAATTTTGACGAGAGCTAATTACATTTGCATAATGTGGATAAACAGCTTAATGCAGCTCAGCAACTTGTAGTCAAATTTGTACTGTTGGCCTCGATAGGGGAGTTGCGATTGTTTCAAAGCTCTCAATGTGGGAGGCTTGGCGTTTAAAACCTCAAGGAAACATAGAGAGGCGAGTTTTTAAAAATTATCTTGTCTGGTTTTCCTTCATTTGGGAAGGAGCTGACATCATATCTAGAACAAGAGTGTGTTTTAGGAGGTTGAAATTCAAAATTATTCTTTTGGAAGAGCCAAAATTCACTTCATCTGCAACTTGTTTGAAGGAGAAGCCATTAAAATAGTTCACATAAGCATTTATTTGAAGCAGAAAGCAATTTTATGGCGCAGTCCTTCTTTCCTGGATCCTGGATCCTTTCTTTGCTGGATCTGTCAGGCCTGTTGCCATTCAGACAGGCATAATACATGGTGTCCGATCATTGCCGATTATGTGACTTTGTGTATGGGTTATTTACCAGCTTCACACTTTATGCCAGAGTACATTTCGCCACATGGGTATTTGAAGCCCTAAACAGTTCCACCCCCATCGTTGAGCCTGGACACTGAGGTCCAGCTCCAAGGGCCTTTTGGCGGTTCCCTCCCTGCGAGAAGTGAGGTTACAGGGAACCAGGCAGAGGGCCTTCTCGGTAGTGGCGCCCACCCTGTGGAACACCCTCCCATCAGATGCCAAGGAAATAAACAACTATCTGACTTTGAGAAGATCTGAAGGCAACCATGTATCGGGAAGTTTTTTATGTTTGATGTTTTACTGCGTTTCATTTTTTTTACTTGTTGAAAGACGCCCAGAGCGGCTGGGGCAACCCAGTCAGATGGGCGGCATGTAAATAATAAACTATTATTATAATTATATTGAATGTACTCTGGCATAAAGCGTTAAGCTGCACACGAGGAAAGGAGAAGCTGCTGTTGGCTTTTGGTTTTTTTACAAATGTGACTTCAACTGTTATTGGTATTCATATTCTTTGGTGTTAGAAATGTTTCTGCCCGTCTCTGTTTGCGTTAAACTAAACACTCATTTCTCCTGAAAAGGTGTGCCTGCTGCTTCCTTGGTGACCCCTGCTGATGTCATCAAGACGAGACTGCAAGTGGCGGCTCGCGCTGGTCAAACGACGTACAATGGAGTTGTTGACTGCTTTGGAAAGATACTTCGAGAAGAAGGCCCCGCAGCTTTCTGGAAAGGAGCCGCAGGTAAGGAAAAGAGGCGGGGTGTGTGGGTACGTTTAAGAAGACTAGAGAGTCCCAAGGCTCGCAACCATTTAAATACCTGCTCAATAAAGATTGTGCTTATTCTGTTCAACAGCACGAGTGTTCAGATCTTCACCCCAGTTTGGCGTCACTCTAGTGACCTATGAACTTTTGCAGCGCTGGCTCTATGTTGATTTTGGAGGCATGTAAGTACAGTTTACCATCCTCTAAACCAGGCTTCCTCAACCTCGGCCCTCCAGATGTTTTTGGCCAACAACTCCCATGATCCCTAGCTAGCAGGACCAGTGGTCAGGGATGATGGGAATTGTAGTCTCAAAACATCTGGAGGGCCGAAGTTGAGGAAGCCTGCTCTAAACCAAGCGCAGGGAACCTGTGGCCCTTGATACAATGTTCAACTTGCAACTTTCATCAGCCTCAGCCAGCATGGGCAAGGATGATGGAAGATGGGGTCCAACAACATCTGGAGAACCACATCCCTTCTTGGTTGGTGAAAAATGGACTGGTACATTTAGATTAAATTGTGTTTTCTAATTATAAACAGGAGAGTACAGCAACCTAGAATATACTCCGGTTTTCATTACTGGTCTTAGTGTAAGGTTGAGGCACTAACAGGCAGGTGATGCGCTACAAGAAATACAGGGAATCTGTGGCCATCCATATGTTGTTATTGTTGGACTCCAACTCAGCCCCAGGCAGCATAGTCAATGATCAGGGTTGGTGGAGAAGTGTCTGCACCATCCAGCAGTTCCTCAGCTTTTCTCCCTTCAAGCTTAGAATTTCTGCATTTTTAAACTAAGAGTCCACTGGGACACGGGTGGCGCTGTGGGTTAAGCCACAGAGCCTAGGACTTGCCGATCAGAAGGTCGGCGGTTCGAATCCCCATGACGGGGTGAGCTCCTGTTGCTCAGTCCCTGCTCCTGCCAACCTAGCAGTTCAAAAGCACGTCAGAGTGCAAGTAGATAAATAGGTACCGCTCCGGCGGGAAGGTAAATGGCGTTTCCGTGCGCTGCTCTGGTTCACCAGAAGCGGCTTAGTCATGCTGGCCACATGACCTGGAAGCTGTATGCCGGCTCCCTCGGCCAGTAAAGCGAGATGAGCGCCGCAACCCCAGAGTCGGCCACGACTGGACCTAATGGTCAGGGGTCCCTTTACCTTTAAACTAAGAGTCAGAATCCAAGTCAAAGCTTATGGCCAATTTACTGCCCTTGGCTGGTGGCATTCAAGGTATATACGATGAATCCTAGAAGAACCCTGTGGTGTCGGCTGTTAAAAAGATTCAGGCCTTGGTTGATGTAAGCCACCATGCAAAAAGGTGTTTCACAGAGAGAGCAAAAGCCCAGTGAACAACACCTGATCCAGTCCTAGCTATTTCAGATCTGCATATGCATTCCCTAATTGAGTGATCTGTTAGATCAGCTCTGAGTACCTGGTCTAGATTCATGCCCAGCCATACTCAACACTGTTAAAAACTGACAAAAAGATGCGTGGATGGGCCGAGATCTTGAGTGTAACGCTTCAGGTATGGGCAGGGAACCTGTATGGGCTGGTGGTCCAAATCTTTATTCGCCTGTGGGCTAACTTTGACAGGTGGATGGAGTCATCTGTCATGGATTCTTTGGCTGAGATTCCTGCATTGCAGGGGGTTGGACTAGATAACCCTTGGTGCCCCTTTCCAGCTCTACGATTCTGTGTCAGGTGACTGGTGTGCGGGTGGTTTCACCTGTCGAATTTGATTTGCAATAGTGTGGTTGCTTCAGCAGCACGTTCCCCACAGGGAACATGTTAGCAAAGCAGTACCCAGAGCAGAACTGAAACACCCCCTCCACAGTGGTTATGGGGAAATTGCCTTACAGGCCATATTGGACTCCCAGGTAGGTCAGGATTTGCCCCGCAGGTTTCCCACCCCTGCCTTAAAGAAATAGCGTTATGATGATGAAACCTGAACTCTGCTAATTTTCTCTTTGCCTCCTTACCAGCAAACCCTCCGGCTCAGAACCTACACCCAAGTCTCGAATCTCCGGCCTTCCTCCTGCCAATCCCGACCACATAGGTGGATATCGACTTGCAACAGCTACCTTTGCTGGGATAGAGAACAAATTTGGCCTCTCTCTTCCAAAGTTTAAATCAGGTGCCGTTTCAGCACAGCCCAAAGCAGCCGCTCCCTCCTGAGCCAGATTAAAAAGTAGTGCCATGGACAGAGAGCTACATCCGTGGCTCTGCTCCTCCAGTCAGCTGCATGATGCTCTAGCTGAATGGAGCACTGACATCGAATCACTCCTTTCTATCCAAAACACAGCTAATCATTTGCACACGGGAGACCGATTCAAGCTTTAAGTTCTATGCATAGAATAAGTAACTAGGGCTTGGCTTAGCACAGCTTGCACTCCATGTTACTGTACATATTGTACAACTTTGTACAGAGACATTATCATGGCATTGAAATGCAACTGCATTTGTAGAAACAGGTGTTGCGGTTCTAAATAGTTTGAAATGTACAGAATGTTTTGGAAAGTGTTTTATTAAAAATCATGTGACAATAAAATTTATTAAAACCAAGAATGACAGAGTTCTTTTTGTGTTCTAAGCTAAATTACTTCGTAGGAAGCAAACGGATTAACCTTGCTATAGCCTGCAAGGCAGCAAGAGGTGAAGAAATGCAAAAAGATGAAAATGTTTGCTGGTAAGAAATGGTGCAAACTCCCTCATCCAGCAACTGGTATTCAGCACACAGGCAGAGCATAGCCATCATGGCTAGGAGCTAGGATAGTCCTCTCCTCCATGAATTTGCCTAATCCTCTTTTAAAACCATTTAATTTGGTGGCCATCACTGCCTCGTGGGAGTAAGTTCCACAGTTTTAACTACTGTCATGGCCACCTTTTCTCCAAGAAGTCCCAACTGCTACACCCTTTCTGCATAGGGGAATCATTCCATCCCCTCAAACATGTCGCTTGCCCTTTTCTGAACCTTTTCCTAACTGTACCAGAGCCGTACACATTACTCTAATGCATTTGCACCAGAATGCCTTATAACAACGTTATGATATGAGCAGTTTTTCTCCCCAGTCTCTTTCCTAGCATGGGATTTGCCTTTCACAGCCGCTGCACACTGAGTCGATGGCTTCATCCAGCTATCGGCTATAACCCCCAAGGTCTCTTTCTGGCCCAACCCCACCAGTTCAGACTCCATGTGACCTTAAGATTTTTTTGCCCCAGCACACACTGCTTTCCACCAGTTTACACTGAATTGCATTTGCCATTTTACCAACCATTCACTCAGTTTGGAGAGGCCATTTGCAGCTCTTCACACACCCTTTTTTGTTTTAATGACCCTGAACAATTAAGCACCATCAGCAAAACTGGCCCCTGTGATGTTAACATATGAGAGTGCTGGAGGTGAAATAGTTAAACAGGTTACCCAATCGGGACCCAGGGGGGTGGAGTCAGAGGGACTATAAAAGCAGGTCTGGGAGGGGCGAAGGGAGGAGTTCGTTGGGAGTTGGGTGGTTGGTTGGAGTGGGAGTGAATTGGGATAGAGTCTGTGGGTAGGTCGAGTTAGTGTAGTGAAATAAGCTGAGTCAGGAACAGTTAGGGGCTAGGAAGACAAGTAAATATCTGAGAGGTGGTTTAGTGAGTGAGAGCAGGTAGCGGAAGTTATAGGTCTGGATAGGCACCCCATGATTGTAATTGACTGATACCGTTTATGAAACCACACGCTTGTTAAACTGCATTAAATAAACAGAACTTTATGTTCCAATTTAACCCTGACTGGACTCAGTATTGTACCAGGTAGGGCCTGGGTGGTGGCAGCGAGAAATAAAGTGGTGGCACAGGGATCAACAGACGGTGAAACGTCCGGGGATCCTGTGTGATCGCCACAGCCCCTTCACTGCTCACCCCTACCTCTAGATCATTTATGTATAAGTTTTAAAAGCACAGGTCCCGATACCAATCCTTGGGGAACGCTACTTTCTGTATCTCTCTGTTCAAGATTAGTAAACTGTCAATTTACTAATATTATCTACTTCCTGCTACTTAACCAACTCTTCATCCACAAAAGGACCTCTCCTTTTATGACATGACTGCTAAGCTCAGTCAGGAAGTACCTTGTCAAAAGCTTTTTAAAAGTCCAAGTACACTGTCAATCAGATCCCCTCCACCCATGCTTGTTGACAGTCAAAGCACTCTCAACAGGTTAGAGAGACAGGATTTGTCCTAGCAGAAGTCATGCTGGCTCTGCTGAAGCAAAGCTTGTTCTTCTATAAAATAGGAGAAAAAGTAGTGATCATTATTCTCCAATAATCATACAGCCTTTAATGTAATGTCACAATAGAAAGATCACCCCTTTGGTAGAATAACCAAGAATTTAATATTAGAATTGGTAATTGGATTTTCTGAGTGGTATTCATCAGTAGAAACAGCATGCTTTTTTACCTATGGCAGTAAAAAGCCAACTAAAAATAATAATCCAGAATCCTTAAAAAATAGCTTCAAGCCTATAGGCAGATATTTCAGAAACAATTAAAAATGTATATCTTATTATTGCATAGCAGAGAAACTGATGTGCAAAAAATAAATCAAATAATGTGGAAATTTACACTGATCTTATTTGATGGTAAGACAATACCACACCTACTACATAGAGAAAAAATGGACAAGTTGCTTTTGAAAGTATGAATTGCCTCGTGTGCACATTCTTTTTGCTTTAGTTTAAAGAACTGTTACATGAGCAATATCAAGTAAACTGAAGAATTACAAAATAAATCCCAAATCCATTTTTATTATAGGCACAATATATTTTTTTAAAAAGAAATGGAGTTTGTAAGTTAATTATTTTCCTGCAGCCCCTCACCCCTGCCCCTGCATAAACCTCTGAAAATGCCAACTCTTGAAAAACAAGTCTTTAAACAGATGCTTGTGAGAAAAGAGGCCATGTAATGTTTATTTATAAAGAATTCTTACTCTACTGCAGAAATGTAACAAACAAAAAAATCCAAAGTACTTAGCAGGTATTTTAGAAAGTTTCCATTACAAAAAAGGGTTTACAGATTTTTTTAGTCATATACATGACCTACCACTGTAGTCTGGAGCCTATTATATAATAATTAGGATAAAGGTTACTGTGAACAGATGCATGCACAAATCTAAGCCATTAAGAGTACTATAGCCATAACACTTTCCCACTGCCCCAGAGATTGATGTCCACAGCATAGCCTGTCAGTTTGACTGGGGAAAGCTCTTGTTCAGAAACTTACAGAACTTAAATTGCTCTGAAATAGTTATATGCCATTGAAAGTTGAACTTTAAATATTCAACGTGGTTAGTGTTTCAGTAGAACATACACCTTGCCAAGTCAGGGTAAATAATAAATTATATCTATCAGATTAAGGGTGGTGATTCAGGGATTAAAAAGCAACTTTGCAAGATCAATTTCACTGATCTTTATACACTTGTCGACTCCACAGTTTACTCCACATTTTAAATTTCAAGTTCAGCCGCATACTTAACAGATGCTACTATTCTGAAGCCCTCTATAACCAATCCCCAAATTCACAGCGAGACCCCCCACTTCAACAACCTAGGAAGGGATTCGGGTCGCTGCCTCCTCTTCTGCATCAGCTCTGTTGGCATTAATTTCTGCTAAAGTTCGACCAAAACGTGTCCATTCATCATTTCGGGGAACCGCAATTTGCTGTGGAGAAATAGTTACATGGGAACATCAGTGGACGTATGAAAATTAAACTCATCAGCTTGAATCCAAAGGATTGTGAGCAGGAGAAATGCCCTTGTTCAAGCACTAGACTTTTCATAGTGCAGCACCTGAATGCAACAGGGGTTCTATTAAAGTGTGAGAAACATGGTGAAAAAGGAAAATATAGGCTGTAGCTTATTAACTGCAGCGGGCTGTAGAATGGTCTTAAGAAATTGTACAAATGAAGGAATTACTCTGGAGTTGGGGTCACACTTCTAATGCAACACTCTTCTGCTAGGTCAGAAATAACCTGTGTAGCAGCACTAAGAACTATCTGCTAGTATCAGGGTTGGAGAACTGGATCCGACCACTGGGCCAAATCTTTACACCCCCCACTTCTTGCAGGCCAATTTGACAAGGCCACCCACCAATCACCTGTTACAGTGGCATCAAGTGGCCTTTTGCCTTCATGTTTGAAATCAAACCATGCGGGTAAATGCACAACTGCAAAAACTCTCTGCAAAGCCCAAACATCAGCTGACGGCAGATCTTGTGAGAAGCTTTAAAAGGGCTTCGCAAAACCCATCAATCATCCAATAATTGGGTCTTTTAATGCCCTTTGCAAAGGGCAGCGCTTGCAAATGCCTTCTGGCTGAGCAGGGTCTTTGCCTGCCCTACACTTGATATCAGATGTAGGGGGGGGTGTGGCATGGCCAAAATAGCCTTGGGGCTCCAATGGGAAAGCCTGCAGGTTGTCCACACCTGTGCTAGTGGAAGGGCATCCTTGGATTCAAGCCATTGTGCTACCCTGATTCACAAGAGCACCAGCTTGTCCAATCCTTTGGCCTACTGATTATTGCCATCTGGCCCTCCATCAAACAACTGCCTAACCCCAAAGGGAAGTACAGATGAGCAGCCCTCCCTGGCAATAGGGACTGGCGAAAGACCATTGGGGTGAGGGGCTGAAGTCCCCCCACCCCATAACAAAACTAGACACACCCGGAATTCTTACTACTACATAAAACTACATCCATTTAAATAAAAAATATTTGAATTGCTGAAATCTTAACGCTGTATCTTTGTATGCGGAAACTTAAATACACACTGTCATCTGCAGTGAAAGAACTATGGCCACCTGACCCAAATAAGTGCCTTTTATTATTGGACTGAGGTAAAATAATGTAAGACATCATTTTTACTTTGGAAGCACTTGAAAGTTACCTACCTCTCCCACATCGTAAATTATTATTTGTCCTTCTGAATCTCCGACAGCAATCTCACGTCCTGAATTTGTCCATCGCACGCGGTTTAGGGCAGGATTACCTTCCACAGTAATGCTTGCTGTTGGCACCTATACCAGTTTTAAAAACATACCATGTTTCAACTGGACTTATAGTATCTTCCAAACTTTCTTAACCTTCAACGCAAATATTAAGATGGCAATACAGACACTGAAGTGTGCCGGCTGTTCCTTATGCCGCAGGAACAAAATACTGTATGAAGGAACACATTATACCTTTCAAAAGTTTAAAATTTACGTGATTCAGATGTGAACATTCAGAAGAGGAATGTTGGTAATGATAGGAAATAGAGCTCCAAGCCTTTAAAGATGACAGCTCCAACTTACTGTGTCCCTCCTCCTTTGGATAAAACCTTGTCTATGTGTGTTGAATGTGAAGTATATGGGCAAAAATTACTTTAGTACAGCCATTAATCACCTATACATCAGTTAAGTGTGGTGGGTTCCCCGCACAAAAGTAATATTAAAGCAGTACTTAAAGCACTCCGTGGCAGCATCATGTTTGGGTTTTGTACTGTGCCCAACACAGTGTTGGTGCTACATTATTATGCTGTTGTAAGAGCACTAACAAATCATTGGGTAGATTCATGAAGCTGTAGTGAGAGGTTTTTCAACCGTCTTATGGTGTCATGATGAGCGATGCACAAAGAACCTGTCTTCACTCAGGAGATAAGATACCTGGGAGTACAATAAATGCAAGAAGCTGATTTTAGCCAACGTCCCAGTAAGTACAAATAAGAGATGGCACATCAATTTAAGTGCATTCCTTTTCTTGTTATTTACAGTGATCTCTGACCTCACAGAATATGGGCCCACTGTACTCCCAAGTGTAGTGGCCAAGGGAAAGGAATCTGCATACACTGGGCAGGATTCTCCTAACCAGTCTTGTAAATAGGATGGGAAGGCAAAATAACTTTAAAATGTATGTACAAAAAGTTGGGCTGCAGTTACTAAAAGATCACAAGTTTGTTTTAAGGCTGGTAAACTTATTTTCAGCTTTGGAATACCCAATATAATCTGATCCTACCTCAGTATCGTTGTTGAGATTCCATAGGTCAAGCCTTCCCATTCCATCCACACAGGCAAAGAGGGCAGGGTGGGTGGGTGACCACATCACATCGTAAACATAGTCTGAGTTGTCTTCAAATGAGTACAGAGGCTTGTTGTTCTGAAGGAAAAGAAAAACACACAAATTGATGTATTTCACGATTCAGAAAACAAAAGCTAGCAAGGTAAATAAGACCAAGTACCGTATTTTTCCATGTCTAAGACTAGGTTCCCCCCCCCTAAAAAATAATGTCCAAAATTTGAGGGCGTCTTATACACGGGGGCCATCTCCCCCCATTTTCTTAAATTGGAGTCCCCAAAAATAGGGGGCGTCTTATACATGGGGGCATCTTATAGGTGGAAAAATACGGTATATAAACATCTCTCATCCACATTGTCGGCAACTAAAGTAGCAGTGTGATTAATTTTGAACAAAGCAAGGAAAAGGTTCGCCAGAGAACCTTTTCCCACAAAAAATAATAAATCTTGTGGCCAAGTAAAATGAAAACAACCTCAGTTTTACCTCTGCAAATACTGCCGTCAGGTAGAAAGAACGTAGTCTAACATAGGACTTTAAACCCTTCAGTTTTATTTTATTTGGTGATACCATTTGACATAAAGCAGACTGGATCCATTTCTAAGCAACCTCAGATTTCTGTGAAGCTAGCATCTATCAGTGTTACAAAGATTGTAATTCTCAAATGTTAAGGTCTAACTGCAACTTACTGCTGATAATATGAACAGTGTGCTTCTGAAACTGCAATGTAATATAATTTAGTATTTTCTTGCTTTGCACATTTTCATCTTTGCTTAATTTTTTATATATATATATATATATATATATATATATATATATATATATATATATATATATTGTCAGGGAATCAGGAGCAGGAGCAATGGGGAGAGAGGAATTGGAGAGCGAAGGGGAAGAATCCGAGGGCAGCGTAGGGGAGTATGACAGTGGCCCGAGAGATTCCATGAGCTTCTCCAGCGAATCAGAAGATTCCCAGAAGGGGGCGCCGATGGTCAGGGCAAGGGGGGTCCCAGGGGGGACGCACCAGAAACAAGGAGCCAGAGGGGAACCCCAAAACAGCAGTGGAGGATCGGGACCAGTTTCCCCACCAGAGCGTAGTGGGGGGGAGGAGTCACATGTATCAGGGCCAGCGTCTCCTCCAGAGAGGGAGTCAGGGCTGACCACGCCTCCATCGGAGAGTGGAGGAACGGAAAGGAGGTCAGTTGCAGCTAGCCCCCCTGAAGGGGGAAGCAGCGACAGCAGCAGTGAAACGGTCAGGAGGAAAGCTGCTGGCTGGGCGCACGCGCCAAGTTCAAATGTGCAGGCGCGCGGGACAGCAGGAGACCCGAATGGGGAGCCAGCTCCTAAAGCCCGCAGGAGGGAGGGAGAGGGCTCAGGGGAATCAGCGTCAGAGGAGGCTAGAAAGGGCGAGACCCCGGCGGGCAGGCGGACCCAGAGGAGGAAAGAGCAGCGGAAAAGGTGGAGCAAGGCTAGAATCTTAAATTGGTGTCAAGGGGGAGGAGACTCAGACGGAGCATCAGCGGTCTAACGGTTGAGACGTAGAGCTGCGCGCTGCGGCTTTGGAAGTGAAACTGAACTTCAATAAAGACTTTTGTACTTGACAACGAAGCAGCGTTGGTCCTTTGTGAGCTGGGACCTAGGGTAGCCCTGACATATATATATAAATATAAATATTTATATATATATATATGCGCACAGTATTTGATGATGAGAAATATGACATGCCAAAGTTCAGCAGAGCCATGGAGAACCTCAGCAAGAGGTTGTAGGAGATGGTGGGAAGATCCATGTTCATATGAATTACCTCAGCACAATATGAACAAGGTATTTTTTTTTAAAGGATGAATGAATTTATGTCTAAATGCATTACAGGAGAGATACTGAAAACAGATATTCCTATCACCATTGTCAACAGAACTAATGCGGTCCCACATTACTGTTTACATGATGGTTGCCTATATAGGCCAACAGATGGGACTGTGGCTTACATTGTTTCCTCAATAAATTGAGACAATTAGACGTCTCAAGTTCAGATACCTTAGTAGTCCAAAGCTTTACAGTCCAGTCAAAAGAAGAAGTGACAAAAAGATGGGAAAAGTCTACAGGTCCAACCGCTGCATGGCAATTGATCCCTGTGATAGGTCCTTGGTGCCCTTCAAACATCTCGCTGATTCCAGCTTTGCTGTTGCAAGAGACACACACACACACAGGAATGAATTTTCTTACGAACAAGAACAACAAAATCGTAAATAATTTGAGATACATTTTTTAAATAATAGGGTAGGAACTTAATAAACATATGCTTACCCAATAGATGTTTGCCCCTTCAAAATCAATACACTGGAATCTCAGTTTTTGAGCGTCTCGAAAGTCAAACGTTTTGGCTTTCGAACTCCAAAAACCTGGAAGTAACTGCTTTGCTTTTTGAACGATTTTCGGAAGCCGAACGTGCCACGAGGCTTCCATTTTGTGTTTCCCTATTGTATCAAGGCTTCCGCTTTCAGTTTTCAAACATTTCAGAAGTTGAACGGTCTTCCGGAACAGATTACGTTCGAAAACCGAGGTTCCACTGTACACTACTAATAGTCATAAGAACACAGGAAGAGCACAAGAGCATTCTCCCTTCCTGTGGCTTCCACCAACTGGCCTTCAGAAGGATACTGCCTTCAATTGTGAAGGCAGCGCACAGCCATCATGCTCAGTAGTCACTGACAGCCTTCTCCATGAATATGTCTAATTCTCTTTTAAAGCCATTCGAGTTGGTGGCCATCAACTGCCCTCTGCAAGAGAGAGTTCTATAGTTTAACTACGCACTGTGTGAAGAAGCACTTTCTTTTAACTGCCCCGAATCTTCCAACATTCAGCTTCACTGAATGCCCACATGGTCTAATCTACTTGTCTACTTGTCTATCTACTTTCTCTGTGCCCTGCAAAATTTCAAAAACTTCTTTCATGTCACCTCTGACTTGCCTTTTCTCAAAATAAAAAAAACCCCAAAGGCTGCAATTTTTCCTCGTAGTGGCGTTGCAGAAGTGCCCCTGAATATAGCTACATACCTCAGAATTTTAAAATCACGTATTAAATAAACCTTGGGGAAATATGCCTCCTCAAGATGCAAAACAGTGCTTAAGAAGTGCTATGCCATCTGATTAATTCTCTCACAGAAAGTAAATATTTGGGCCACAAAAATGAAGACGTTGCCGTGCACAAAACTTTCAGAAATATGCACATGTTCCTGGGTCAATTTTCAGTTTGAAACCAGGGCATTCCCAATAGTATCAATATTGATTAAATGGAAGAACCACCAATTTTGGTTAGCTTTAACCCAAAGTGCTATAAAGGAAGGGCTGGTGTGTGTCTGAGCTGAGACTGGGGCCTCAATTTCATTTAAGAAAGCAATTGATAAGATACAGCCAGACAATTTCAAAACAGATTGAACAGCAGGAGACATGCTACCCAATTTAAGATTGGTGCGTGATACTACTGTACAATTATCTGCAGAAGTGAGGGTCTGGGATGTTGTGCCATGATTCAAATGACCAGAATGATGGCTAAACTTCATCTCCCATTACATAATTCTAAAGCCATTTTATCCAGAATAAGGGAAATATTTATGCCAATAAGAGGCTTTCTGGAACGTGAAAGAATACCCTGCATTGTTTATACACAGTTGCCCATATAACAGTTTGAGGAACTACCTCAAACCTGCTTTATCTTACAGAACATAATAAGAAGGGCCGTCCTCCTTTAAAAACAGGGGTCCCAGTTTCTATTCACCTGCCATGGCGACATGCTGTGTACACAGAGCCTTCCTCACTTCCAACGACAAAGTTGTTGACATCACCAACAGGGAAAGACATACAAGTGACAGCTACAGCCTTGGATTGCTTGTGAACTAGCTCCATGCTATCCTGGGGAGAAAAATATCACATACAAATCTTTCCGGTTTGCTGAGAACTTTCTGCCAAGAATCAAGGAAGATTTCTGATACTAGTTTCCAAAGAAACATTTTTTGAATCTTGCTGCATTCTTATTCTCACGTTTAAAGCATGTGATGCAATAAAAATGCACGAACTGCATAAAAACAGGGCATGGCCCTGTTTTCTCAGAACGTCCTGGAGGACCTAAGATCTACACTTAGAATCATAGAGTTGGAAGGGATCCTGAGGGTCATCTAGTCCAACCCCTGCAAATTGCAGGAATCCTGCCCACAGCCGTCTTTGGCTTAACATGTGAATTATATAAATTGTGCCCTTTCCACATGGCTTCCTATGCTATAAATTTATATCCCACTTTTCCAAGGAGTCCAGTGCGGCATGCATGGATCTGATCCTCATAACTGACCTGCAAGATACCATGAAATTATCGTTTGCAATTGAGAAGTCAAGCATTTGACTCCGCAAAACAGGCCGGAGGGGTGTCGCGAGGCACGCGAGGAAAAGCAAACCAAATTAAAAAACAAAGTGCAAACTACAAAATATATAGACAGAGCCAACCAAAATGTTTTGTTCGCCAAGCAAGACTAAGGTAATTGCTAACAGGAGAAAAAGTCCCTTGGTGACACTGTCATGGTGCAGTAAAAACAGAGCTGAACGTGCACCTTCCGAACGGGAAAAGCCAATCCCATCAAAATGCTAATGTTCTAAAATTATTTTCTGCACATGCACAGAACTCTGGTGTGAGACTGCACACGGATCACATAGAAGCAGCGTTTGATTGTTTTACCTGTGGCTGTGAAAGCATATCCAGACTCCACGAGCAGATTTTTCCATCAGTCGAGATGCTGATAAGGTTATGGGCATTCTGAGTCCCCACCACATTCACACAATACACAGGATGCTAAAGCAGAAGTGGGCGACGTAGATTAGCGATGTTTCGTCAGGGTAATTTACAGACAACTTAGCGCAAGTGCAAAATTTAGCTTTTAAAATGACATTTAAGTTGAGAAGATAGGCAAGATTATCTGGGTACCTAGCTCACTGTTTTCCACAGATGCTCCCCAACAGGGGTTTGAGTTTTGTGTGCAAGGTGCCTAGCCCTTCTGTAGCATTACAAATTTAGCTGAAAGCACAAACGGTGCTGTCAAGAGTTTATTTCTCAACTATGCCATTTATTGGGGCAGTGGGGCGGAGGGAAGAGTGGCAAACAAAAGCTGTGATGAAGAAGGGACTGAGCATAGGTTAAAATGCAACTAAAGGAGATGGGGGGCATTGAAAGGAGTTGCTACAAGTCCTTAAAAAGTATTATATACTTTATCAATGGTCACAAAGCACAGAGCATAGCTAAGTGAGCTCCTTGGTCAGACAGGCTGTGTTGAAAGCATAATTAGTAACTTCTATAGCTCGATGTTTTCCTAGTAGAACTAATATGCCTCTGAATATGGATGTGGGTACGAATGGACAGTTACAGATACAACGTCATGTCTAATACTGATAAATGCAGAGAGCACTTGGAAGCTGGAGAAAGGACACGTGGATAAGTGGGAATACTTTCGGGCTGAGCAATATTAAGTGGTGGATTGCCTCTGGGGGAGAAAGGGTAGCTGAATTTGTATCTGATTATCTGAAGAATTTAATAAAAAAAAGCACATGAAGACCTAACTTAAAAAAAAAGGTTTCTAATATAAGAGCCTTATGTAGAATATTTTTTAACATAGAATGCTGCAAAAAACGAATGCCTATTGTTTGCAGCCTTCAAAACATAGTAACAGATTATCACTCCTCATCCTACATTAATGGGTTAATTTGAGAATAAGGAAGTAATTGGGGGGGGGGGATATGTGATATTCCACTCCCTACCGTGTGAGCAGCAGCTGAAAGGGGAGTTCTCTGAACTGGTGTTCGCTTATTGCTGCGATTATCCCATAGCACAATTTGTCCTGAGTATGTGCCACCAACCACCAAATTTGGATGAAATTTTGCAAAGGTAGCCGACATCACAGCTGACTGTAAGGGCAAAAGAAAAAAGAAAAGTAAATGCTTTTTCTATATTTCAATTGTTACTGAAACCTTTAGAATGATGTTACAATATCACATTACATTTCAGCAATGGTTTGTGAAGTTTCAGAATTGTGAGATTTTGAAAAACACAATAGCAAACTAGACTAGTACATTTTTAACCTTCCGCCAACCCATTTTATAAGTGGATCTCAGTTTTTCCGCCTGAAAACATGTGTTTTAACTTATCCTGCTTTAAATCCTCAGGCTACGAACATTTTTATTCAGAGGTCTCGGGTCTCGTCGCACATTTTAAGACCACAGTTCTTAAAACATCTCCTTGCATTTGACACACAAAAGAAGCTTCCTTTTATGCAATCAGAATAAGAAATACAGAACTGCAACACACTTAAATAATCCAAATGGTGTTATAAAGGCTGCTTGCTATAGACGAACCTTTAAAAAGGATTAATGGATTCCTCAGATGTTGACATGTATTTGCAAACACAAGCGGCTTAAAGTTCATGCCTGCCCAATGAAATCATTATGCTGACAAGTAGAAGGCGGCTCATGTCCACATTCATTAACATAAAATTCTTAGTCTGGCAAGGCAGGAACTCACATCATACCTGGCAATGAAAGACATACTCTGGAGTTGTTTTTTTGTATTTCATGTTCCACACAAGGGCCACCCCATCAGGTTCATGAGGAGCATCTTCATTGTTGTTGTAAGAGGCTACCAGCAACTCTGGATACTGGATTCAAAAAGTAATTGAGAACAAAAGGGAAGGTTGTTGCTTACAGAGGTAAGATCAGACAACTTAAATTATCGTATGATTTAAAATTAAGCTACTAAGGTCAACCTTGTTAATTAGGCAGCTACAGCTAGAATAGCAATTTCAAAATTAAACCAACAATTCAGAACCAGTAGAAACAGAAGAGTTGTCTTCTGTTTTGATATATGCAGACTGCTCAGTTTTGCAGCTCACACACTTCTATGTTATGCCTTAGCAATGCCTTCTGCACATTATTCTTTCCTTCCTTTCTTTCTGCGCAATGAATTAAGCAACTGTGCATTAAATAAATACGATAACACTGTAACTGCAGGTAAATGAGAATAATGCCTGCTAAAGGGTTTCTAGAAGAAAAGTTTTTAATGAAGTGTTATTGTTACCTGAGATGACCAGTCCAAACAACTAACAACACGATGCTTTGACCAACGCTCATCAAAAAACTGTCTGTTTAGGGACAGTTTAGCACCTGCCTGAATTTCTCTGCAAGAACAATTGAAGAGGGCAGACTTAGGATCACTTTCAGTAAGATTAAAACAAACCTAGCAACACATTTGTAAGATTCCCATATTACCCTTCTTTCTCTTCCAGGTCTCGCCCACTGTAGTCAAAGAAAATGTTAATTTGCTCAGAAAGAGCTCTTTCCACAATTCTTGTTGATTGGTCGAAGAAGCTCAAAAATTCTTCAGAATGCAAAATTTGTTGCTTTTCCTCTTCTGTCAGTTCATGAGGGGCAACTGGGGGAAACAGATTTGGAGCTTTATTTTTAGATGGCAGACTACAAATGAAATCATTCTAATCTTTAAAATAAGAGTGTATGTTCAGATATTAAAAACAATTATTTAAGTTCTGTACATTAAAAAAAATCTTCACACACTGTATTTATATTATTATATAAACCTTCTTTATAATTCTGCACCTGTTAAAGAGAGACACAAAGTTGAGCAATAGTTTAAATGTGTTATGATAAATTTGTACCTTCCTCCTCCTCCTCTTTTTTCAATGTTTTTTCTTCTTCAGGCTCAACTGGTGGTTTTTGTACCACGGCATCATCTTCATCTTCTTCATCTGAAAAGAGCAAGGTTGTCAACATTCTGACCACTGTGCAATGCTATGTCAGGCAAAACAGTTTTGTGTATATATTATATATTCTACCTAAAGCAGCTTTTTTGCTAGAATGCAATAGTTTAATTCGGGAATTGCACTTATTAAAGGAGATGACAGTAAGCTGGACATACCACAATTTTCACAACAAATTCACAAAATGTAAGCCTATGCAATCTACAGTAAAACCTCCCAGAAACTATTCAGAGATTTCAATTTTGAATTCCTAACCTCTACCCAGCATTTGTCATTCAAGACAGCATATGCAACCACAGTTTTATGTAACGTGCTGACATATTAATGCTGCTGAATAAAGAAATCAAGTGTCTTAAATAGCCCACAGAGTCGCTGCTTCCTTGTGATATGGAACCATCAGTGTCTAATGGTTTTTTCATACAGGAAAGATGGCTTACATTAGTTTTCAGGATGCTAGTCGGAGAAGCAAATTTTCCTAAAGATAATAGCACAGACAGATTACATTTTATTTTCTGTCATTCCAAATGCAAGCCTCATTATCCTTATCATGTTTGCCAATGAGAATTTAAAAAGCAAAATGTGTTGTTCCTTAATTGCAACAAATAACGTGCTGCTGATGTTCTGGAATACTGAGAAGACTGCTTTTTACTTTCTTTCTTTTTTGCATTACTAGTTCGCCTTTGAATTAGAACACCCTAAAACACAACTTTTAAAATTGCAAGTGTTACAGCATATACATTGCAACTGCCTTTTCCTTCTCTGTTTCCAGGGGTAAGTTTCTCAAAAGACTTTTTTCTTTTTCTTTTTGGGTTAAACAACTATGTCATCTGTCTGCAAGAGAAAGGCAGCAGGAGCCTGCAGCACGCCTCGTCACAAGTAATGAGGCAGGATTCAACAGGGACGTGTTTGTTGCAGCCATCCCTGTGACCCATGTTCAAAGTCACCTATGGGGGATAAAAAAAAACGAAGACTGGTCAAGAGATGGGAACCAGCTGCCAAGCTCTGGTCCCAGCAGCCAGGCCAGCTGACTAGACAGCAGCAACCAGATGGTACTGCTGGGATTGTCTCTCCCTGCTCTGAGGTGGCAATGGGATGGCACAGCATTTTTCTGCCTGACTGCTTCCAATCATGTTTTTTCTCCAATGGCAAGCCTGTGCAATTACTAGCTCTCCAGGAGGTCTACAGACAAGCCTTTACCCTGCAAACAAAAATACAGCTTGTAGGGCCTACCAGCTGCCAAACCACACACATAGTGATAGGCTGAAGCAAGATCTAGGAGAGGAAAAAAACCTTCCCAACTCCCTAGTTTAGGCAATAAAAATATATCCATACCTGAAGGAACAAATGCTTTAAATGACACTATATAACACACAATAATACAAACTCCAACTTAATCAAAATGATAATGACGTATGCCAATCCCACATTATATGAAATTGAGCGATTTTTACGTTCTGACAAGTTTACAGAACTAGGATAAATGGCATGAATGATTTCAATATATGCTCATACTTCTGAACCAAATGGTGAAGGTTAAAATCTTTCCTTTCAAGGGCCTCAATCAGCCACAAAGGAAAACAGTAATCACTGTCTTTTCAGCCAGCCCAACCGCATTTGTCAGCCCTTTCTCCGTCAATGCAGCCAGAGCAATCAACCTGCCAAACATTCAGAATGGAAAAACAATCTGAAAATACAGGGTATAATGCACCTGCCAGTGAAAATGGCCATTTCAAGAAAAGCTAGTGATCTCAGTGACCCTGCTGAGGAGGCGGTGGTGCAAAGGGGAAAGAACGCGTAAAAGAATTCTTAGTGATCTCCACTCTCTTGCACATTGACATTTCCTTACAAAGCATGCCAATTACAGCTTTTGTGCTACTTAAAAAAAATGAAAGCTTTTCTGGGCAAAATAATCACACAGAGAAACAGAAAGACACTGCTCCTTTTAAGATGAATTTGTACATACAATGGACTATTAATCAGAAAACTGGATAACTGAGCGATTCTATGCCGTGTGCCTCAAACAAGATTTCTCCCCAAGCACTGGTGTAGGGAAAATTGATAAATGCTTAATTTTCATTTAATAGATGAAGCACTGCAAATAGCAAATTACAAGACAATGATTGGATTAAATAATTTGGTTGAATTAAGCATGGATTTTTTCCTTTGCATGCAGACTTGCTGCGGCAAACAATGCCACTGAGACTACAAAGCATGCATTCCCCTCACCCTTTCTAAGTTGTTTCAAGCTTTAATGCCATAAAACTAAAATTAAACTCCAGCCTCCCAGCTTTGTCATAGCACTCTGATTCCTAAGTACCATTTTCAGTGACAGAAGTCAAATCCTTGTTAAATGCAAATGGTCAGCCCTTTAGTGCCTAAGTGACCTCATCCTTTACAAATATTACAGAGAAGAGATCTTGTCGCTAGTTGCCCCTCCCTTTTCACATTTTCAGCGTAGATGGCACATATTATGCAAACAAGATCCAAACTCATTCTCACGTAATACTCCACATTTGCTGTCAGTCTCTAGGAATTACTATTGCTGCATTCCAGCGCTAGATATGTTATAACAGCAATTACTTAAATATACATTAGATGCACTGGAGCAGTTTCTCATCTCCAGTTAAGACACCGTATTTTTAGATGTACGTATGTGCCACCATATAGATGACAGGGAACTTTCACCCTATTATGGTCACATTAGATTACTTAATAGCATACTGGCAGTGGAATCAAACCAACCACAGTGTAGCCAGAAGACAGTTTTCCCTTAACCTAGTTTTTATTAACACTCATATCAAACAAAATAGAAACAGAAATATTACTTCACTTCAATCTGCTATCTACATACAACTCATTCCGTAATTCCACCATTGCAGCGTAGAAGTATTGATTTCAATTATTCCTTCTGCTGGTCTACAAGCTTTAGCTGACTTTAGCATCTAGTAACAAATTTCTGGTTGCCATGAATGCCCTCCCCAACTTGGGGATAAAACTCTCCCTGGTGTTGTACTAAGCCTCAGGCACTTGGAAGCAGTAACCACTGTTTTCCAAGTGCCTCTGAAGCTCAACATGATGTCAGAGATGACCCCTCTGTCCATTTTTCACCACGGTGAAAGATATCCTTGTGAGTGGTACAATGGGGATCACATTTTAAACTCCTCACTGCCTCTCCTTTGCGCCCTATAATCAGTTAACTTGCCAAATTGAGTTGTCTTCTCCTGTACAGCACTGCGAAAATGCAGACCAGGGATGAAGAACCTGTGGTCCTCCAGATGTGATGGACTACAACTCCCATCACCCCTGCCATTAGCCAAATCATAGAATTTAGAGTCTAACAACAGGTCCCTCATACTTGATACACCTGAGCATAGCTCAGTTGGTGGAGCAGGAACTTCTTAATCTCAGGGGTGGGAGCCCCATGTTGGGCAAAATATTCCTCCACTGAAGGGATTAGACTAGATGACCCTCGTGGTCCCTTCCAGCTCTACAGTTCTATGATTCCATGAATTCATCCAAATTCTTTCCCCTTTGATGAAAAGTCTAGTTCACACCCCAGGTTTCTCTTGCCTTGACTACTGCAACCTTGTCCTCTCTGGCTTTCCATTATTCCGCTTCAGCCGTCTCAACTCTATCCAGGAGTCTACTGCCAAAGTAATTCACCTCTTCCATTACCTCCTCAAATTCCCACATCAGCTTCCTGCCATCTTCTGCATCCAACACAAATTACTTACTTTCAAAGCAAACAGGCCCGCCAACAAAATAGTAAAGGGCAAAATGCAAGCAATGATAAAACAGCCACACATATCCTGTAATTCTCTGACTCCTGTGAGTTGGGTCACTATTATTTTCCATTTGGGCTGATGGCAAAATGAGTCTGACAGCATACTTCAAGGATCACCTGCTCTTGCATGAACCTGCTCCATATCCCTCTGATATCTGAAGTTAGGTAGGTAGCAATGGGAGAGGAGGCCTTTTCAACTGGGGAACCTTTCCAAGGCAGGCTCGGGTGCTGTCTTTACAACCTTTTCTGCACCTGCTGAAAAGTTATTTGCCAAAGAATTCTATGTTGTCTGCCCTTCTTTTCCACTGGACTTTTAACTCCTACAACTTGTGATTGTTATTTTCTTATATTTACTGCATTTTATGTCCAATGCTGTATTCCACTTTGCAAGCTAAGACTGAAGAGTGGCTAATAAATGTTTTAGAAAGTAGTAATAAACAATGTTTTTAAACAAAAAACAGGCAATCCATAGTCTTCTGTTGATCTGCCCGCATCTTACAAAACACCCCTGCCTACTGCCTTTGCTTCTCCATCTCTGCCATGCATGGTCATCCAAATGTCACTGGTCCTTTAAACAAGCTTGCCTTCTCTCTTGGTACTCTTTCTGTCTATAACATCTGTGTAACAGCACACATCCCCCTTCATTCAACCTTTGCCTCAAAATACAACTCTTTGGTGAAGGTTTTTGATCAACCTTTAGCTTTAAATTGCTGCTAAAACTAAGCTTAAATACGTGTACATGAGCACATGTCCTCCCACCCTCATTCTTACTTACATCTCCTCCCCTGTTGTTGAATTTTAGATTGTAGGCACCTCAGGTATAAGAACTGCTTTTCTGTTTGTTACTCCATAAAGCAGTGAACACACTGATGGCAAAAATAAAACCACCATATTGTGAACAGGTTATGCAAACAGACCCAAAGCTGTACAACCAAACTATTTCTTCACACTAACATACATTCCCCCAAAAGCATATTATCTGGGAAGGCAATCTCGTAATGACCAAGACTTGCCACCCCTCTTTAACATCCAGTGTATTAGCAGCTGCAAATACAGTAGTACAGTATGACAGCCCAGTTTGCACGACACATTAAGCAAGGGGTAGCTAAAGTTGTGCCCTCCAAAAGTTGTGGACTATAACTCCCATTAGCCCTTGCCAGCATGACAAATAGTCAGGCACCTTGGGAATTGCAGTCCAAAATACCTGGATGTTACCATGTTGGCTATTCCACATTCTTTTCTGGTTGGCATCCGTCTATCTCAAGAGACAATGGAGTGCGCTTCTGGGGGTGAAGTCAAACTGCTGGAGAATCACAGTGCCTGTTGTGGCTACAGAGACCAGTAACTTGTAACTGCTGCATCCTGCGTTATTTTTGCTGTGTTAGCAGCACCGTAGTCACCTTCTGGGGTGCAAGCCTGGACAGCGTAAATTGAAGTCCTAGGCTGCCCAGAAAACAAGACCTCTCGGCATCACTGATGTGGTCCAAAGGAAAGCAGAGCAGTATGTTGGCACCAGCTTGGCTGCAGGAGTTGCCGGAAGGTGGCATACAAGATGCCAGCGGTAAACAATCATTTAAAAGGGGTGGCTATCCTGGGTGCTGCCCCACATGCTGCTGGGCTACAACTCCACAATACCTGACCATTAGTCAAGCTGTCCGGAGCCAATAAGGAGTTTTAGTCCACAACATCTGAAGGGCCACAGGCTAGCTAGTGCAGGCTGCTCAGAAGCTCTTAATGCACCAGAGTCTAGAATGTCATGTTATCTGAACCTGGGCTCATTCTTCTTCCAAGCAAACCATGAACACCCAATTTCAGAAGAAATGGATGCCAGACTTTGACTTGTTTCATTTAGAGACACAAGAGGTGGGGTGGGGAACTTCTGAGGAGGGCGCACTAGGATGTTGCTCATTTATATGAATCAACAGTCATTTTAAACTATGGTTTAATGTGACATGCAAACTAGGTCAATGTATGAATTAAAGTATGACTGCACTAAATAGAGTAGACCATTCTTCATCTACTAGATGACAAGGGCAGCTGTACTCATTCTGGATTTTGTTCAAGTCGAATTCTCAAGAAGAGGAGTTCCTATTTCCAGCCTCACTTCTTTTGTTATTTTAGCCTATTTATTATTCCCTATCTAAGATTATTTCATATTCTTTTAAACCTTTCACTAAAAACTTTTAATAGCCACATAAGAACATAACAATGAGAAGTGGAGCTGTATGTCAAATCATTTTATTGATGAATATTCATTACACTATGCTAAGTGGTTAATTCTGTGTTTTTCCCTTGACAGAGGATCTAAGGTTATAAGGCAAGCATTAAATATGTGTAAAAGTAGTAGTTACTTCTTAAAATGCCAAATCCCTTGTCAATGAATGGTAAATTCAAGTTTAATGAACCAGTGAATTCTTACTTTGCGTTAACATCAAAATTGTGATGTATTTTGGCGAGATGGAAAGAAAAGCAGGGCTGTAAATTAGACAGCACCCAGCAATAACACTCAAGAGTGAAGTTCCAGTTGCCTGTGTAATCTGTTGCTGCAGAGTAGGTTAATCAAAGTTAAATCATCTGTGAAATGGGTGGCTTTTGTTAAGCTGAAGGTGTCTTCAGATCACATTTGCCATCTGTATTTCATTTTATATTTTAGGCAGGTACGAAGTCAAAAATATCTCTTAAAAACAGTTCCACTTGGGAAGTGTTGTGCTGTTCAGACATTATTTTTATTACACAAGCATCTGGGAACCCACATATTGAATTCTTATAGCTAAGACATACAAAGTTTGACAATATCAAAACATGATTTTATTTTTTAAATCAGAAATAGCAATGGGGAACCTGCAGCCTTCCAGACAGTGATACAGAGACAGAGAGCGCATTATGGAATCCTGCAATGAAACAAACTCTATCCATTTCTGGCTCTGGTCCCTGCTACCAGATTAAGCAGCCCTTAACAGAAAAACATTCTCTGCCGCAGTGTCTCAGTGATGGTGAGAAAAGTTGTTGAATCTGAACTGTATTGCTTAATATGGATGTAAAGAGCAGCACAATTTGCCTTATTTTCTTTCTTCTCTCATTATTTTAGAAGTTCTGAACATCAAAGTACTGACAGTGACACCCATCAGTAACACTGTAAGGAAACAACTACAGGTTTTCAATCAACAGTATCTGACTCTTACTGATATTAATGAATAACTGGCAGGCCATCTGAAGTCACTCTGTATTCCCCAAAGATAAACATCAACACCCAAATCTCTAGTGACTATCGTAACCTGGACATGTATCCCTTATGTACTTTTCAGTTCAAAGCAAACAGCAGAAAGATGGATTGGGAGCAGATCAACGTTATACTATACTGTATATTGAGCTCACTTGACTATTCTACAACTGAACTTGGCACTGGCAATTAAGAGAAACAAGTATCTGCGCCACCTTTTATTCTCTCATTGCTTTGGAATTGTTTGCTCATATTCTGGGATTACTGAATCCTATTTCAAAAGCACATAGCTGGAAGAAGATACGCAAGTTTCGGTTAACACACAGTATTCTATCCAGAAATGTTATTTTACTGTGGGAGCACTCTAAGAAGAATTAGATGGACAGGCTGTGGTTAAGAACATAAGTATTGTCATACTGGGCTAGACCAATAGCCCATCTGCCCAACATTCTGTCTCCAACGGTGTCTAGAAATGGATGCTTGAGGATGTGTATAGAATAGAGCAATTATGGAGTGATTTCTCTCCAGTTGTTCATTTCTGGCATCCAACAGTCACAGACATACGAACGAACACTGAGCATGAGATGATCACTAATGAACCTATCCTCCATGACTTTTCTAATCATTTTCAGATTCCAGAAAGAGATGGATCTTTACTTTTGTACCCAATTCTACAAGTTCCCACGCACTAGGCACGATGCACATCTTAATGCACCAATGCTGCTTCCTAGGTTTTCTATGGAAGATAAAGAGAGATAGTACCATGTCCCATCTGTAACCTCTAAGGGTGGACATTTGCACAATTTGTTTGTTTTTGCATGAAATTACAGCATGGCCAAGGTTCAATTTCATTTGTAATTCTGACTGAAAACTACTTCAGCCAAACTCAACTTCATGAAAAAGAAAACGAACCATCACTCCTGGTATTCATATACTCAAGTCAGATCTGCTCACATGAGACAAGCAGAAGAAAACTATCATCATGGAATTAAACTGCACCCAATTAAGCAGATGTCTCAATGATGGAGAAAGCACATGACCTTATACCTCTAAATGAAAACTCTAGCTACAGAACCAAATGAAGTCAAAACTATAGAAGTATCTTCATTAATCAACATTTTCTACAGATGCAGTTTGAGCTAGCCTGTCTTCTTTTAAAGCTGAAATCCTAAGTATGTTTCCTTTCATTAAAACTCACTTTGTAAATTCTTTGAACTAAAAGACAGGGCATCAAAGACTGTGGATATACAGCAGAAACTTTTATTCCTTGAATTATATAGCCAAACAGACTAGCAAATACACTTTTCTGTTCCTCCGTTCCTCATGTTGTCACAGCCATACAAGGCTTGAGCCAAAGTCATGTGTATGCACAGGCAAGGACCATATGAACTTAAAGAGTTTTGATACTTTCTAGTTTTTGCTGCAGCATTTCCCATTGCCAAAGAAGAAACGCACTGTTCAATTTAGCATTTGGCTTGTCCATTAGGCTCCCAGAGGCACTGTAACAGCATTAGAAAATGAGATATGAAAGCTAGGAGCTAAATGGCACCTTAAACCTAGGTTATTGGCGAAACAACAGAACGTCTAGGTGTGCTTTTTTATAACAATACAAAGCTGAAAAGGAATGATCTGCAGCTAAAATATTATGTTCATTTTTCACATGGTCTAGTCCTTCCCATGCTCACCCCCAAATATTATTAAGAGGGTCTCTTCTCCAGAGAG
This sequence comes from Podarcis filfolensis, assembly GCF_964270895.1. Taxonomy (NCBI): domain Eukaryota; kingdom Metazoa; phylum Chordata; class Lepidosauria; order Squamata; family Lacertidae; genus Podarcis; species Podarcis filfolensis. Next base: position 19,906,909 of record NC_139604.1, on the reverse strand, counting down.
TAGCTGGAAGTGGTGAGGCAGAAAAAAGTCCTCCTTTTAATCTGAAATCTTAGACACAGTATTGCGCCCACAGCTCAGAAACTGCTTGCGCTAATGAAATTCCCTGTCAAAAAATGCGCCTAGAACAATGGGAGTTTCGAACACTGCATTGTAACAAGAGCTTCAGAAAAGTCACAGTGCCTGGCTCTCACTGTTATATGTAATTGCCTTCTTTGCATTCGTTATCATAATTAGTTCCACTGTTTACACCTTATGTAAAAGAAACAGAAAGTATTATTCATCTTTGAAGGATATATTTTAATTGATAAAAGAGAACGTCGTTAAAATAAGTAGGACCGGATCCAGATGTGTCCTCCACAATTGGAAGGGCTCATTCTGCTCATAGGAAACCAGGATCCAGTGGAGACTCCTTGCTGGAGGAAGATGGTGGATCAGTGATTTTCACCAAGTGCTCTTTCCTATTACAGCCCCTCGCACTGTTCTTGAAAGATTCTCCTCCTTCAACTCTCTGGATCAGGTTTTCACAGCCCTAACTTCAGAACTTCAAATGGCTCGATCACCTAACAACATTGTGACACCAGGTGATTTACAAGTGAGCAGCCCTGCACACCTGTCAATTCTGGCCCATGAGAATAAATTTTGATTAGGATTTAGTCCATGGAGCCAAAAAAAGTCCCAAATCTGGATGCAACTTGTAGAGTTAAGGAACAGACCATCTAACGAATAAGCCAGTATTCTATCAAACCCCAAAGTCACATGCAAAAATAGTAATTTCTTGTCCTGCAAACATTTCTATTCCTGCATTTTCACAAAATAAGTTTTGGAATTTTCCCCTGTGGCATAACCCATCTCACCCTCTTCATGTGGGGTTTTTAAAACAAAGGAATAGGAAGAGTAAGTCATATTCACCTTCTTTTGGCTGAGTCATAACTGGTGTTTGGGTCTCCTTTGTGTATGTGACCATTTCTCGAGGAGGAAAGTCAACTTGTGTAATTTTGGACATTGCAAGTTTAATAGGTCCACGTCTAAAAAAAAATGATGGAGAAAGTTATAATGCAACTACAATTCATGCAACTTACATCGAATAAATTTGTGGAAAGTCAGACAATCCATCATCTCTATATAACAAGTATTAAATTTAACGATTGCTGAATTATACATCTTTTTCTTTTAAAATAAAAAGCCAGCACAGAAGGGGAAACAAAGGAAAGTAAATAAAATGTCAAGAAACTGATTTGTTTGTTATGCTGCTTTTTCAGATGGCAGAAACGCTAGCCCATATAACTGGTATGCACTGAGTTTTAAACAAATTTCCGCCATAAACAACAGTTGGAACCTCCTCAGATTCCCGTGCTGCAGTCCACTCCATTCAGTAGTGTACTCCAGCCCCCATGAGAAGCTTTTTAGGGATGGGAAAGCCACATTCTGCCCACTTCATTTGAACAGCATGCCTCTGGACCAAGCCAATGTAAAATGTGTGAATTCTGTGCCAACGCAACACAACTGCAATTTAACTTGCAGAAAACTGTGTTACCATCTTGATATAATATAATGCAGTTAAGAAAACAATATGTTGCAATACCTCAGCAATCACCAATTGGCAAAATTCCCAGGGAACTATTTGACCGAGATCAGGAGTGGCTAACCTTTTTTGGCTAAGGGTCATATTCACCCTTGACCAACCTTCCAGGGGCTGCATGCCAGTGGTGTGTATGGCCAAGAGAGTACAGTCACCCCACACTTGCAAGCACCTCTCACATGCAAACCAGCACACAGTCCCTCCTTCTCATCTGATCTGTGCAGACTAGTTGAGGAAGGTTACTGCTCCTTCCCAGGTCATCAAATGACCAATCTGATTGTGTGGAGGGAATAATTTGCATCCCTCCTCAAGGAGCTCTCTATCCAAGGTCCAGCTCTGAGTCTACTTTAAAACTTACTTTCACTGCCAAAAATTTTGGAGCACTTGATCCAGCCTATGGGCTAGCCACCCCTGATCTAGATATATGTACATTAACGCCTATGTTTTCACTCAATGAGTAAGGCAAACCCCCAAAATTACTGGCCCTCTTCCCTGTTTTATAAAAATACAACATATTTTCCCCCCAAAGTGCCCAAAGCAAGCCACATACATTATCTCAATAATCCTGTAAGACCAGTATTATTGCTTTATCAAAGGTATGTAGACTTAGACAAAGCATTCATGACTAACGACTTGACATGGATGTCATAAAGTCATTTAAAAATAGTAATTACGAGAATATTTAGTATATTAGTAAATTAAAAGTCTTTAGAAAATTAGTTGCATTAAGATGCTGAATATAAATTCAGAGGTTGCAATCCAGAAATGTACATGCGCCAGATCAAATTTGTTCAGTCATATAAAGAACAGCTCTCCCCAAACACAAAACCTTTTTCCGGTTTAACATACTGTTTGTGGAAGCTGATGATCAATAAACTGCACATCATACATCACTTTCACTTAATGATCTGGATGCAACCTTAAACACATAGCTAAAATTGTTTTACATATTATATTTTAAGACGTGAAATAATTTGGCTTATATAAAAGACAATCATTACAACAAAGATGGAAGATAAAAAAAAATCTCTGCTATACCCCAGATCGGAATCAGAGTGAAGCTGTAGAACTGATGGATCAGTATCCCAATGCAGCGTCCTGACAACACAGGTTGAAGAACAACCATGCAGCATTAGCAAAAAAGGCCAGAGATTAGTGAAGCAAATACATTCTATTAAATGTTAAAAGCTATTGGAAGCTACAATAATATCATGGCTTCAGATATTTTAAAAGTGCCAGAAATATCAGTTAGTGGAAATTGAGTGGACATTCAGAGCAACTACAATACATGCATCATACCAATTAAAATAGAAACATACAGTTCAGAACAATTAGTAGAGCGACAGCATTCAGTTGATCAATCCGTAAGACTGATTAAAACCTTTTTACTCGGCTAAAACTGAGGTTTTAAAAAGTGTAATTGTTTTTAATTTAAATATAAGATTTTAATGCAACACCTGTGGAAGGAAGGTATTTCCTTAGAAGACACGCCCCCTTATTTACCACACGGAAGAAATGGCTTTTCTTAGATAGATGTGAATGTGTTGCATCAGGTCCTAACAAAGAGCAGGGTTCTTTACCCTCAGATCTTTTATACGCATGCAAATGTATGCAAATTTAAAAGTTATACAATTAATCACCTAACACTTCTTTAAATAGGTGACAGCCCCTGTATTTAGAGATGCATTCAGTCAAGGATAAGCTTTGACTTATCTTAAGAGTTTATTAACACTATACAGCTACATAGATTTAGTGGTGTCACCCGAGATCCAGTTTGTTAACATACTGTGATCTTGCCCGAAGCATTAAATATGTTCAGGAAATTGTCATATTGGTAAAGGAAATGAGTCAACACATAAACCTTTGGGTGCAGGAAAAAGCGCTTTTCCACTGGGATATACTGCTGCTAGTGTTTCCAAGATGTGACATTGCTATAATTATGGGTTAAGCACTGCCTTGGGCTTATGTCATTTAATTTAAAGCCAACTCAAGACAGTCAATGTTGCAGCATTCAGCAAGTTAAGCAGTGCAGTCCTAACTATGTTTACTCAGAAGTAAGTCTGCTGAATTTGAGATTTACTTTCTTGTAAGTAGGTTTAAGACAACAACCATTTAGGAAATATTTCAAGTTGCAACTATATAGTATATAGAGCAACATACCAAGCATTAGCTTTAACCTACATAAATAAAATTGTATACATTTTAGTCTTGTGGCCTACTAGAATGCTAGAAAATGCTAGAATGCTAGAAAAGCAAAGCAAATATAAATAAACACACATATCAGACGTTCTAATGACTAACCACATTCAAAATTCTGAATAAAGAAGTTTGTCTTTTGATAAGTAATTAAGTTGCTTTCATGAAACTCGAAAATCATTTCAGATAGATTTTGCATTAAAATAACTGGTCTACTGTTCACTATAAATTCATTACTCCAATTATTTATTAAATTTAATTCATACCCCTCTTTTCTACAACAGGATGCACCAAAGCAGCACACAAAAATAAAATCACCAGCAATCCAACAAAATATTAATAATGTAGAAGTGCAACAAAAGAATAACAAGTTTACAAAATAGCAGAGCGCTAGCATTAAAAATTCACCTGAATGAATAGATCTTCAAAACTTGCCTAAAGCAGACAAAAGGGAACCTAATGGTTTTCCCAGGGAGGAAATTCTAGTTTTGGTACCATAGCCAAAAAGGCCCTGCTGCTGGAAGGATGGAGAACAGGGCATCTGAAGGCAATCTTAGGACTCAGGCAGCTTTGTATGGAAGAACATACTGTATTTTTTGCTCTATAAGACTCACTTTTTCCCTCCTAAAAAGTAAGGGGAAATGTGTGTGCGTCTTATGGAGCGAATGCAGGCTGCGCAGCTATCCCAGAAGCCAGAACAGCAAGAGGGATTGCTGCTTTCACTGCGCAGCGATCCCTCTTGCTGTTCTGGCTTCTGAGATTCAGAATATTTTTTTCCTTTTTTTCCTCCTTCAAAAACTAGGTGCGTCTTGTGGTCTGGTGCGTCTTATAGAGCGAAAAATACGGTACATCTGGAGATAACTCTTAACCCCCTAGGACCAGGCTAACTCCAGTGGTCCAACCAACACATACATACATATAGGTATAGGTACAAGATTTCTTCCACTTGCACAACCACTGGATAACTCACAGAACAGAACATCCCCTTCCTCTCCTGGCCCCTGCACCCCTCCTGCATCTGCTCTGAAGGATTTCTCAACTCTCCAGAGCAGTGCAGGGGGCTCCAGGGGTGAGGAGAGAAAGTGGAATTCACACTGTGTGAATGAAACTGTGTTCCACCCATCCACAGACACAGTTGGCTAGAACCCTTAATCAACATCATTTATTGGGTGAAGCCCATGATGGAAGACTTGGTATTCATATAATTCTCATGGCAGGGAAGTCACAGAAGCACAGCTGCTCTTTTATGCCCCACCAAATGTAATACGAGAATCCCCAAACTACACAGGAGAAGCCACCAGATGGGCTTCTCCTGTATGATCCAGAAATTCTCATGCAATCCTTCTGGCACATGAAGGACTGGTGCTACTGTGGCTCCCTCATTGCCAGATGATTGTGGAATTTACAAAGTATACGTTCTGTCCCCTAGGTGCTTAACCTAAAGATACACTTCCTTATTTTCCAATAGAAAGTGGAACTCTACCCTATTTTGAGGGCTCAGGTCAGATATACCATCATTTTTCTTTTTTTCAAAACAAAGTAAGTTTCTTAAATGGCAGAAATGAAGCCCACAGTCACAACTGAACTACTACACTACAAGTGATTTCCATCTGCACATGACTGCACCCAACCACATGTTGATGGTAAACTAAGGCTATCTATGACCATATGAATTAATACAGAATGACACAGTTTCTCTTACTGGTGACCCACCAGGAGGCAATATCTAGTAGTGAAATGATACTTCCGTTTCAACTTAAGACTGTATGTTCCATGTACATGGATACAGTCAAGAAAGCCAATCCTAAATTCTCACAATACTGATTTTTAGGAAGAGACTGGGCTCTTCAGGGAGATAATTTACACCCTAATGTAGGCCAGTTTAACCTGACTCATGGCACTGATGATCTTGACATCTGCTCAAAATACCAAATGCTCAGCGCATAAGCATGTCTGTACGTGTGTGCACCCCCCACCAGTGATGATATAGCAATCCCAGGGTAAAATGAATAACTATCAGAACATTCCTGAGAGATATATTTGAGCATACAGAGTAATAAGTTGAATTTAAAAACAAGAAGCAAGAAACAATGAACTGGGGTGCAGCATTGGATAAACACTGACTAAGTGAACTATGTGATTTATTAAAGTATTTTAGAATAAAAATATGGTACAATCCCTCCCTTCTTAGTATATGAAAATTGCTCATTACTTAGAACCAGAAGCTGGCACACTGCCCACTTCCTCATCTAACCCTTCCTCTGTAACCAAATATTTCATCCAAGAGTTTTGGTAAACTTTAAAGTACGTTCTTCAGTAGAGACCTGGGCTAGAAAGAGAAGGCTAGATGGGGAAACAGAAAATCTCATCAGCCTCTCATTCTGTTTAATGAACAAGGCATGCTGAGGAGAGGGTTCTGCTGGGTCCTATGACGTGTTTGGAGAGATTGTGCCATACTTTTAAAGCAGAAAATTATTTTTTCAGTAACGTTAACACTTTTCAATTTTAATACTGTACTGCACTTTTGAGATCCCAACATATTTAATCCGAAAACCTTTAAGAAAACATACCTAGAACCAACAGCACCATCACCAGAATCTTGGCTTCCAGCCTCACTTGGTGTGCTCACAGATTTCGAAGATGGAGACATAGGAGGAGGGACTAAATAGTGAAACAGACAGGTATCCGCTGTTACTAGTCGCAGAGGTTGCACAGCTTAGGATGTTTCCAAATTAATTTAACATGGAAGCATTAAAAAAGTGATGGTAAACAAAAAATAAAATAAAATGGATGAAAATGAATAATAGAAAAAAGGGGAAAAGACAATGTTAACATATCATGCTGGAGACTCATGCAGTTTTTAGCATTTAATGCATTTTGGGGTTATGTAGCAAGTATACTTTATACAAAATGCTGGGAAAATAAGGATTCTACAATTTAATACTTTCCTAAAAAACTGTTATTCAGAAACTGAAATATGTTATTAAAATTTACACAATGAATTTGGGGTTGTTATATCTTATAATACCAATTATTATTGGAGTGGGGGTGAGGAGTCATAAAACAAGCTCTTCTCCAAAACACAGTGTTTTAAACTTGTAATTATTTACTGAAAACAGTTTGTTCTATTCAGCTAAACCTCGATTTCTTAACATTATATTTTTTAAAAGCCTCACCTCAAAGGAAGTTTGTTTACAACATTTTGTGATACAAATTTAGTGCAACTGGAATGGTAAATGAGAAGCAGCAGCATGCAACCTAAAACATGTGCCTATCAATTAATTATACTTGTGCAACATCCAATAAAGATGTACAAGTTTTAAAGTCTCTACATTGGTTTTTATCCAGATCTGCATTTTTCAGAGCCAAATATCCCCACAATAAGTAATTTTGTTTTCACTGAGGATAAATGGGAGTATGTATTGAGCTGGATTCAGAGTTTCCATGAGAAGAATTCAGCTTACAGGATGCTTCTGCTGGAGGAAGGAGAGGGAATTTTCAGATTCGTTCTTTGTTTTGTTGACCCCAGAAAAGCTACTCTGGAGGATTTGGGGACCCTCCAAAATAGAAAGGGAAGGTGGCATTGACAAATAAAGTTTTCCCCCCATCTCCCATAACCCACATGGTAAATCTCAGGCAGTTCTGATTGGGAAAGGGAAACTCAAAAGCCAGTCAATCAATAAACATTATGCTGATGCAGCTGAACTGATATACCGAATTCTTATTTGAATTATACAAAGGAATTAAAAGTGTTCCAATTGCAGATATAATTGCTGATTATAAGAAATATTTTCAGAAAGGGGAAGGACAGAATGTCTTATCCTACAGCACTATATTAAAAATCATATGCCTTGCTATTTGCCACCACTCAGTGTCTTCAAAATATGAAAATATAAGCTTTGGAAATGGAAAAGTATTTTTAATAAAACACATTAATCCTTCTATAGGACTAGTAAAATCAAAACATTGTTTTTTTAATGAACTGCTATTTTCATGTTATTTTAAAAGAATATGCACTAACACTTAGTCCTGGAGACAGACACAACCCATTATTTGATTATTCTAAGAGGGGCATGCTGAATCAAGTTCTTTGTTATGTTTTTAACTAGTTGCTACTGCCATCTATTGGTTGTTAAACAGTATGATGGTTTAGAACAGAGCTTTCCAAACTGTATGTTGCGACAGTGTGTGTAGGTGTGTCGCGCAAAAGCTCCCCACACTCCTTCCAGGGCAGCTGGAAAGTGGTTAGTTTAACCTCCTGTTTGCTAGTAAAACTGAATTACTGTGTCATGAAATGATGCATGTCTAAAAAGTGTGTCATCAACACGAAAGGTTTCGAAAGCTCTGGTTTAGAACCTTCAAATATTGTAGGTGCCTTTTTCTATTAGAGGAAACTATAGTATTTCCTCCAATAAAGTAGTTTACATGTAATATTGATTAGGAAGCAAATAGCTTCCAATTCAGTGAGACCTGAGCCAGAGTAGAGAGTGGCAGAATAGATTTTAAACCACTGCAGACAACAGATCGGAAACATGGAGTTGTGCCCAAAAATGTTATCACATTCACACAACGACTTCCACTTGTACAACAAAAATTCTCTTCCAACTCCTCTCCCCACATGCACCTCACGCTCCCAAGTCTGCTCCAGAAAGTTGGACCCCTAAAGCCGATTATTTTGTGGAGGGAGTCTTCTACTGCACAAGTGAAATTCCTTGCATGAACAGAACAACTTGGGCACAACCCATGAATTTTAAATGCTCCTCTATGCAAGAATTTCCCTGCTGTTCAGACCACTCCACAGTGTGGGTGCTTTCCATCTGCATGTCTTTCCCTTTAATGATCGGGAAGTATTTTTAAAATGTGATCACTCACCTATAGTCTGAAGTGGTTTAATCTGTTCTACCTCCTCAGAAGTCTATTACTATTTACCTCATAAATACAATTAGAACTGGTCTGTTAATGAAGCAAAACTGAACATACTCTACTTAAGCTGAATTAGTAGCCGATTAATAAAATAAATAAATAAATAAATAATAAAATTAGCTCATCGTTTTTTGAACAAGGAGAGTTTGCCAATTCAAACATTAAATCAAAATGATCAAAGCATAACAAAACTGGTGACTAAGCCCAACTGAACAAAATAGGACTTACTCCTGTGCATAAAATAGTATGGTCAGTTACGATCCAGTGCCAAACATTATAATCTTCACAGGAGCACCAAAGATTAAGGCCCTTCCTGCACCACCAGCCCTGAAATTTTGGAAGCAGTTTCCAACAAAAGGGCCAATGAAGTTATATTTGATAAAAGTATGGCTACCAAGTTCTCCTAGTGTCTTTTCCTTTTCAAAATATTCCCATCAAGCAGTGTTAAAGGCTATTAGGTATTTGGAAATACATTAGCTTGAAAAGTAGACATAAATAAAAGGAGGCTGCCTCAGTTATACTACTGCACTAAAAATGTTTATGTCGCAGCCAGATTGCCCTCACATCCAAGGAGTCAAGGAATCAGATCCAAGGAATGACATTGTCAAGGAGGATAGCGCCGAGGTCCTCAATAAATTTGCTGCAGACTTCGCTATGGAAGCCACTTCTAAAGCCGATGTTCATGTGGAACCCCACAAGAAGCAGCTCCACGGCACACTGGCCTATCACTTCCAAGCCAGCCCCTTGCCGATGCTTGAGAAGTTAGCTCAGAGCATAGATGTCAAGCTGGGCTGCGACTGGGTGGCTGCAATATTCTCCTGGGATCTTAGATTTGCCAGTCATGAGACCTTCCAGGTGATCTATCCATACACCCCGCAGAACGATGATGAGCTGGAGCTTGTCCCAAGGGACTTCATGTCTCCTGTGGAGCAGGTCACCACCAGCACAGGCTGGATTTATGGCACTTCGCTTGTGACAGGGTGCTATGGACTGCTGCCCAAGAATTACATCACCAAAGCAGATAAGTGTGGCACGTGGGTGTTCCATGGGTCATATGCCATTCTGAATGGCAATTCATCCCCCTCCCTCCTGATGTTCACTGACGGAGTGATGGATCGAAGACTTCAGGAGGATCAAGGACCAGGGGATACTGGGCCCCTCACAATCTTCTGCCAGAGTATGCAGCCCTTAAGGATCACCAACCCATCTGGGCCACAGAAGAGGCGCCTTTTCGTTTGCCGACAAGGCAAAAGGATGGATGTTGTGTTTGGGAAATACTGGCTCTTAGTGTTTGATGCCGAAGGAAGGTATATGCTGAGAAAATGTTTATTTTGTACTGGTTAGGAAGCTGCCCTATTCCAAGAGAAGAACTGAAAAAGTAACAAGTCTATGCAGGGTAGGCTTTTTATCTAATCTCTTGTAATGTTGCAATGCCCCCTTGTGGCAGAGTTATCGTCTCCTTTTTATATGCCTACAGATAGCTTAAAAGGAACCATTAAAAGTTTTAGCAACTTAAAAGGAAAATTACTAGAAGTACTTTGAAAATACTCTCCTTTAAGCATTATGGCATCTGTAATATTAACTACAAATATATGTTCGGTTTAGGAAGATATTCCTGTTTCTACTTGCTAAATCCTCAGATAGTTTAAGACATCCTGCTTGAACACTTTTTTAAAGGGTACTTTAAGAAATAACAGAAACGTTGGCTTGAATCTTGAATTCCCACAAGCAGAACTCCACTCATGGGATACTCCCATAAGAGGAAGGAAAGAGGCAATTTCCTCCAATTTCACCCAGCAGAACTGTTCTGCCAGGCCAGGAGACCCTCCGGAACATCATGGGAAGTGTCATGGGAGGGTACTGGGCAAAGGGAGAAATGGACAAAAAAAAGCCACCGCCACCATTCTTCCCTCTCTGGGGAACCCTGCACCCAATCCATACATTACATTTTTTATATTTTAGAAATATAGTGTGAATAAATTAAACAAATCCAGCTTTGGATGCCTTCATATTACTTTCATATCTCTGATACTTTAGCATTTAGTTTTGTAGGACAATTTTAAAGCTCTGGGATTATGCTCCAAATATTGTAACAATAAATGATCAAATTATACTTATCTGTGTATGGCCATATTTAAAATCAGATATAAGCAATAAGTTACGAGAAGCATCACAAGAAAAGCTGTGGCAATAATGAACATACAACAGATACATGCATATGTGAGTAACAACTTTCATGCTAATACAAGTACCACTAAGGTGGTGGTGAGAGATATTCATGATAAATTTTCTTTATAACTCTTACCCATAGGAGCATCTGGTGTTAAACCCATGCTCTGAAGCAAGGCTTCAGCTTCCCGTCTCTTCTTTTCAAGGTCAGACTCATCTTGCACAGGAAGAGCTTCTTTCTTCTGATCAGTCTATATATATATATTTTAAAATAACAAGTTATGTGACAGTGCATTCTTTCACATACCACTTGTTTTATGTGCAAGGAAAAGGTTTTAAAAGAAAAATTACTTCATTTCATAGAAATGGGATACAGGTAATATTAATTGCATCTATATTTCACTGATAGTCAGTGAGGAAGAATTGTGCCAGCTCTAGCCATTTCTTGGTCACAACACAGAGCAAGGCAAATGTGGATAGGGGTAGGAACTTAAGCTTATTACTGTAGCAAGTTCCCGAAGACCAACAAATGGCCTAAGGGTCTACCCTAAAATCAGTCAATGGCAGGAGGATATAGCTCAATGAAAATATCAACCAAGTCTGTGGCAGGTGTGAAAAAATATGATTTCCATGTTAATGAGTAAATATAAAACTGCCAATATTTTTAAAAAATCCACCCCCACTCTGTGATTTCTGGACGTTGTTTGTTTCTTTTTTAATGCCAAATCTACAAGAAAAAGCTCATCTAAATGGTCTCAATCCTAATCGCCAGCTATGGCATTTAACATTAGTGAATACTTTAAAGATATTGATGTTAGCCTTTGCATTCCAGAGATTTATGCAAATTCAAAGATCTGTGATATTATATATTTATCAAAAAGCGAGTTGTATCAAACAGAACCATTAGAAAACGGCCAGCTACTTTTCTGTAACCATAGTCTTGCATTGTACTGAGAAAAAATTTAGCTTCTAATTGACATATCTGGATTGTTCAATCACATAGTGCTCTGAGATATCTGACAACTGTACAGTTCAACTACACAGAAGTTACATTCAAGATTGTTGGTTCATCAAAGCTTAACTTCAGCAGGTCTTAAATGCTTTGCTGAAATAGAGCCAAGATTCATACCAGCTGCTTGTCAAAAACCTACACATCATCTCTGCCAATTGTGCACTTAAGGCAGTGTTTGTACCAACTTCCAATTTCCCAGTATATGAAGACTGCAAAGTAACTGGCTAAAGATCAAGAAAGTACTAAAATGGCACTGCATTCTTATTTTTATTTAATACATATATAAGGCATCTTTTCTCCAAGGGCCTCAAACTGGCATATGTCACTCTCCTTCCTTTTTAAAAAACCCTGTGAGGCAAGTTCAGCTGAGAGATAATAAATGGCTCAACGTCAGCCAGGTGAAATGTATAGCTGTTCAGGAGTTTAAATCTTAGTCTTCTCGGTTCTAATCCAAAATTCTAACCATAACACACTAATTTTATTTACAACTTTTTGCTAAACATAAAAAAGTAAACTTAAGATTAAACCAGAATGATTTAAGGCGATTTTAGATACTGTCCTCGTCTTTGGGTCTTAACAAAATATTTCCACTTTGAACTGTTTTCCTGTGCTTGTACACCAAAATTCCAAAAATAGTACAACACTGATTAGAATGGTTTAAATATGGATTTTTTAATTCCAAAAATAGTACAACACTGATTAGAATGGTTTAAATATGGATTTTTAAAATTTTTCCAGTATTGCCAAATCATTACCATAGGGTCCAATTACACCGTACATACCCAATATTGGCATGCCAGAGGAATACAAAAAATAAGAGTATCATAGAATTGTAGAGTTGGCAGGGACTGCAAGGATCATCTACTCTAATGCAAGAATCTTTTACCCAACATGGGCCTCAAACCCACAACCCTGATATTAAGTGTCTCAGGCTCTACCAACTGAGCCATCCCAGAGAAGAATGCTGGACAGTTTTTTCTTTCTTTTTACGATCTTAATACTTCAGAATGCATATGCCCTTGCACAAGCATACCACAGCATTAAAATGCCTCAAAGAATAAATGAACTGCCTTTGGTAATGCCGCTAGAGAAAAACCTTCCCTTACAGGAAGATGAGCCATGCCAGGTAGTGTTCTCATAACCTGATGGCTACTAAACTAAGCTGCTACTGGAGCAGTCTATGAACAGGACAGAAGTAAGACTATGCTTGGAGTACAAAGCCAAGCTTCATGATGACAGTACAGATGCAGATAGCTTCTACCTCACCCAACGTGCCACATAGCTGTCATCTTTCATCCACTACATAGTCATCAGATAACATACATTTTAATGAATATCCAGTTAAAAGAATGAAGCTATTTTCAATGATTTTTTTAGCATGTAACACACATGCTTGGATCACACAAATGCTAAACCACAATTTAGCATTATATGTATGTGCTTCTGTGAGCTTAAACAAAACCTTGGCCTCCTCACATGTAGGGAGGAGTGAAGCAGGTGAATAAAGCTCCTTTGTTTATTTATCTCAATATATTAAGCTGGGATACAATCATCTCACAGATGTAATTTGAAAAGTTCTTACTTCCTTTTTCTTTCGCTCTTCCTCTTTTCTCTTCTTCTCCTCTCTGATTTGGGCCAAGCGTTGTTTTTTACGCTCCAGCTCAGCCTTCAGCTCACTTTTATCAGACATGATTAGAATCCTGTCAACAAAATAAAGATTACATGAAGAATTTTATATATATAAATGAAAGGCCCTTATGCAAATCTATCATAAATAAATTCCCTAGAATAAATGTATGCTCATATGAAAAACCTTAACCTCTCTTGGAAGACATATATTATGTACCAAAAGTAGACTCAATTTTTGCATTCCAAAGACTAGAACAGGGGATGGGAAACCTATGGCCCTCAATACATTGCTGGACTCAAATTTCAGAAATCCTCAGCTAGCATTGCCAATGGTCAGAGATGGTGGGAAGGTTAGCCACCCCTGGTCTAAGCTTTCTGC